>NW_027397067.1:60621610-61005910 GCF_003265705.2 Callorhinus ursinus | reverse complement strand
AAGAAAGAAAGAAAGAAAGAAAGAAAGAAAGAAAGAAAGAAAGAAAAAGAAAGAAAAGAAAGAAAGAAAGAAAAGGAAAGAAAGGAAGGAAGGAAGAAAAGGAAAGAAAGGAAGGAAGGAAGGAAGGAAGGAAGGAAGGAAGGAAGGAAGGAAGGAAGGAAGGAAGGAAGGAAGGAAGGAAGGAAGGAAGGAAGGAAGGAAGAAAAAACTTCAGTGGCTCTCTAAAGCCCAAGAAAAGGATGTTCATATTCCCTACCCCTTTGAGACAAAAATGTTAATCCTATTGAAGGAGGACAATGTCCAATTTCTGGCTTGAGCAACTGGGCATAAAGAGGAAAATAAAATTCAAGATAAACAACACACAAATAGTTTGTAAGTGCAGTTATGTTCATAGCCCACGGATACCCCGGGTGGGGACTAGTGTAGTCTCGAAGAGCCTCTGAACAACAGAGTCTACCTTCAAAGCCCAGGAAAGTGTTGGAGGTTTTCTGTGGTCTTCTATATTTAACTTGCCCCCATGCTAACTCTTGCTGAAAGTCAATTTTTGTTTAATCAGTGAATAGCTACAAAACCAGAATTCTTTACAATTCCTATTCAGATGAGGGCTCTGACATGCTGCTAGGACACCACATGGGAAGGAGTTTAAAGAAGAGGGAGACTGTTAATGGCAAAAGGAAGCAATCTCCATGAAATTGATCTTCCTTCTTTCAACAGTCTGTCTTGGGCCTTTAAATGTGTCGCATAAATCTTTTCTGGCCCAGTCATTTCAGGGCACCAAAGAATGAGAAACATATGAATAAATAATTTATTTGTTTTAGTGACTAGCCCAGGTTTTAGATACTGTATCACTAAAAGGACTATCATTTTTAAATCCTGGCACCTCTGAACAGGTCACCTCATTCCTGGATGACTACCAAAGCCTCCCCAAACCTGGCTTCTTGCCACTTCATCCATTTTGCACACCAATGCCAGATTAATCTTCTTGAAGCCCCTGGAACACAACTAACACCATAACCCTGTTACTGAGTCTCTTCCCTTTTTCCAAACACAATATTAAAATGGGTGAGAAATGTCCCATGTCCTAATAATATCTGAAAGTATCCCTTCATGAAGACTCAGCAGGAAAAATAAAAAGAGAGAATTTAATTCTTAGCATTTTTCTCTTTTATTTGAAAAATCTGTTGGAAAAGTCTAAAGAAAGGTTAGAGAGAAAAGTGCTTTGTGTTCTAAATTCATATGCAAGCATAAGATGGTAAATGCGCACCTGAAAGACATCTCTGCCTGGAGTGAATTGGTCAAGGACATTGCAAAAATACTGAGTAGACAGTGTTGGAGTTGGGGCTTTGTTTGTAATTTCAGTTACATACAAGCCATGCAATGTCTCAGGGCACAGAGTGGAATCATTCCTTTTGAGATGATCAAGGATCAGCCTACTACTGACTATCAAAGGACAGTATATGTAGCTTTGAGGCAGGCACCATTGGGTGGTCACCATCCCAGAAGACTTCCAGCGCTGCCTCAGCCTCCCAGTGGCCTCTACCCACCAACGATGGGCACTCTCTCTTGAGAGGAGTATGGTGATGTGCACATGTAGATTTTCTCACAGTCTACGTTCCTCAGCCCTCTTATCTCAGGCCATTTAAACACATATATGTGGCGTTTGCTCTAATTTCTTCAGCCCTGTTCCTCCCCCCCCTTCTCCTTAGTCTGATGAATCCTTTTTTCTTCCTTCCTCCTAGCCAAGGGGGTGGAAAGGTGGTTGTTTTGTTTTGTTTTGCTTTTCCCCAAAGTGTTTTCCCCAAAGCTTTTACCCATTTCTTAAGTTCATTCTTTTTCCTTTAAGTTTGTGTTTTTAAGAACTGAAAGGCAGAAAAGATTCTTTTTCTTCTGCTTTCTGTTATCACCTTTTTATTTTGGAACCGAGGCAAGCAGTTAGATGAGACAAGCGTAGTTTCTTGAGTGAGAGGAAGGGAAAACAGGAAGAAAATAATCTCTACAAAATGGCGGTTAAAATTAAGCTGACCCATATGAAATTGTTAATATTCAGCCAACTTTACTTACAAAATAATAATTTCAAATTTTTAAATATTTTTAAAACCTTTTGCTGCTACTGAAAGTCAAAAAGACTTTACTATAGCTAAAATCACTATTTAAAAAAATGCAATCCAACACAGTACAAACTAAGAATTCAGGTACTCTTGGTCTAAAAGGGGGGTTAATTAAGGTAGAATTAATCAAAGAGAATTTTCTAGAAGAGGTGAACTTTACTGGTCTTAACGTAGGGCTATGGGCTAACAGTATAAATCAGGTAGGGCGTGCTATGGGCAGAGATGGCTTTGGTGGGGATGAATTGCTTGGAAGGTAAAGCGTTCTTGGTTCTAGGTAAACCTGGCTCCCTTTGGCAGCACTGTGCTGTAGTGGAAGGAGCAGTAGATGGAGAATCAAACCACCTGATTTTCAATCCCAGCAAGCAGGGAAGGCTTGGAAAACTCATTAGGCTTTGTAGATCTGTATTGCCATATCTATTGCAAAAAAGTGAAAATAACACCTCCTCAGCCTCTCTCACAGGGTTGTCGTCAGAATCAAATAAAATCATGTAAAGCGCTATAAAAAGTGCAAGTAATTTCTTTATTTATAGCAACTGCTTTTGAAGTCTCATTTAGGCATGGTGTGGCTTCGTGCATATTATTGATATCAAATTTGGAAAAGATGAATATAAATTAAAGTCATCTTCAGATGCCCAAGAAATGTCAATAACATTTCAGTTATGAATGATAAAAGAGAGACGTTAGCAAAACCTCGAATTATTACCCCAGGCTCTGGCTTGATAAACATTCTTTCTGGTGAAAAAAAATATGCTGATTATTCTTACATATTTCTTCTTCTTTTTCTCTTTCTTTTTCTCCTTCTCCTCCTTCTCTTTCTTCTGCTCCTTCTCTTCCTCCTTCTGTCTCCTCCTCCATCTCAATTTGTGGAGCATTACATGAAGCCAGATTCTAGCTTAAGTACCTTATGCAAGTCTTCACATCTAATTATACATTAATCTCTTTTCTGTACTCTTTCTGTTCTGTTAGCCAGCCTTTTGTGCTGAATATTTACTAAAAACATAAATCTGGGTAATATAAACTTGTGGAAATAATGTATTTCATGGGGGGGGAAAGAAACCAACCTCTTTTGAGCAATCTATCCATCTCTTCCCCCCATGAAAAACCCTCGTACACCCTAAGGGTTTCTCTGGCCCATGGAATTTTCAGGACCTATAGATGCCTCTGTTCAGTTCTGCAAACCTGACTTTCCACACCCTCAGGGGAGCTTGGCCTGAGCGCCAGGCACCGGCCTGGCCAGCTTGGTCCGGGTCCTGTCCTCCACAACTGTTCCCTGATCCTTTGTGCCCTCCTGCTGCTGGGAAGCTGTCTCACAAAGCCCTGGACTCAACACTTTCCGTGTTATTTCTCTTCCCACCTTACTTAACCTTTCGTATTAATGACAATAACGGTGTCTAGGATGTCGAAGGCCCATCTGGGAGGGGCTAATTGATTTCCCTCCGTCACTCTGTATTTATTTTTTTCCCCTTGCCTCCAGAAGCATGCTCTGAACCAAAAGCCACGCATAGCAGCAGCTCATGCTGGCAAAATCCTGCTTTTATTATTCCTTCCCTGGCAACAATTATTTATCCAGCTTGTCAAGTGACTGGGGACATCGTGGTAACCATCTGTTTCCCTCTATCTGAATCCTTTAATGTAGTTAGACTCCATTTTCAGGAGCACCTCACTAAAGCTGCTTGCATTTCTCGCCATTTGTGTGTGCTAGCTTCAGCAGTGTTTCTTCACCGGGGTTGGCATTTTCCCTTCACGCTTGTTCATTCGATTAGCATCCTTCTCTCGTGAATTAACTGCTTAGCTTCCAGCAAGCTAAGCGGTGGTGTCCAGCAAACTAAGTGGTGTCTTGGTTAGCTTTCCCCCAATCCTTGAATGAGTCCCTTTCATCTCCTCTCATTTCTTGGTTCTGTTGCTTTAATAGAACCTCCTAGGAACTCTCAACTCCCCTTCTGTTCTCTCGCAGTGTCCTCAGTTGGGTCTTTTCTTGCCTCGAGGACTCAGACAGCCTGTTCTCCTTGTTGACAAGCCTCACCCCCTACAAACCACAGCTGCCAAGTGATTTTCCCCAAACACATGGCTGTGTTCATGGCACTGCTCTGCTTGAATTCCTCAGGAATTTTCTGCTGGGCTCAGGCTAAGCCCATCCACTTTGGTCGTGACACACAACTATCTTTTGAAATCTACCCTGTATTCTCTCTATTGTGTTATGTCCTCATATTTTTTTTCTCTTCACTCGAAAAGCCCCAGCAGTGGTTCTGAATTGGCGGTGGTGGGGAGAACATTTGGCAATATCTGAAGACATGTTTGGCTGTCCTAACTGGGGGGAATGGGGATGCTATTGGCATCTCCTGGGGAGAGGCCTGGGCTGCCGCTCAATATCCTACAAGGCACAGATAGCTACACGTGGCAGAGAATCATTCAGCCAAAATGTCAATAGCACTGTAGGTTGAGAAACCCTGTTCTAGCCAGACCAATTGTTGGAGTTGCCTGAAAGCACCATGCTCCTTGCTCCTCCATATCTTTGCCCAATGACCTTTCCTCTTCTACCATTTGCTTGTTAATGTCTAATTGTCCTCCAGGGTTCAGCTCAAGAATCCCTTCATTTGGATTTCCTGACCATGCACAGTGTCTGGTGCCCTCTTCTGAGCTTTTAGTCATCCAAAATTTCAAGACACACACACACACACACACACACACACACACACACACACACACACCATGTACTCTGATGTTTCGTTCTGGAATTAAAATAGTGAGCAAAATTAGCATAGTCACTGCATTTATAAAATCAACAGTTTGGTTGGGGAGACAAGAAGTCATCAAATAAACCCACAAATAAATGTGCTGCCCAGATCTGTGTGCCCACCTCCTCTCCATGTCCAGGACTCATTGCCTTTATTTTATTCATGAGTTCTGTTCAGGGGTCCTCCCTGGCCCTTGCACTGACAAAATTTTGTTTTGTTTTGTTTTGATCTTGTGTTAATGTTTCTTCAAAACCTGTCTCAAACACAGGACCAGAATCCAAACCAGGCCATTCCCAATGGACCTTCCCTTCCATCACCCCTTCCCAACCTCTGTACCCATGATCCCGTCATGTTATGGCCATACCCTAGTTCTTGTAATTTTTCCTTCTTCCATCAAGATTGAGCTCAAGTATCCCCTCCTCTTCACAGCCTCTCAAAACACAGAATTCCTCTGTTTGTGGGCCCTCTTAACACATGGTACATATTGGTATGTCAGTACTCAGTAGAGAAAAATGGTGAAAAGCATAGTGTCTGGAGTCTGACAGCTCCAAAGTTACTTAATCTTTCTAAGCCTTAATTTCTTCATCTGAACAATAAATAATAGTGCCTCCCACATAAGTTTCTGAAAATATTAAATAAAGTAATCCATGTGAAGTGCCCAGCATAGTACTAAGGACTCGATAAATGTTAATGGTTATTACTATCTATAACCATATTGTAGGTTATATAACTGATTCCATAGCCTTGCCCTGGACTAACTACTTTTTCCCCTGAGGATAGGAGCTGTATTTTATTCAACACTGTAGCCCAGACACAAGAAAAGCCTGAAAGGTAGCTGCTTAGTGCATGTTTGAGTCAAGGATGGGGACTTAGCGCAGTGGCCTCTGCTGTAGCAATTTAATATCCAACATCAACTGAGCATTTACTAGGTACAGCAGCGGTGGTAAGCACTTTCTGCAGATTGCCTCCCTTAATCCTCACCATCACCCTATGAGATTGGTACCATTATTATCAGTTCCCATTTTACAGAAAACTGGGGCACAGAGAGATAAAGAACCTGCCCAAAGTTACGCATGAAGTGCTTAGTCCACATTTAAATGCACGGAGTTTAAATCATTAGGTCTTTACTAAAAAACTAGGTAGTGTCAATATTTATTTCAGGAATTCACTGATGATGTAGTACAGTGGACACAAAGAAGCTTTTTGACTAGATGCAGATGATACAAAAACAGCCACTTCCTTTTCAGAGCCACCAAAATTATTTCCAGCTTCCAGAAGCCACTCCCAATAAGAGTCAGGGTATAGGTTGGGAGGATGAGGAGTGGGAGGTATTTATCTGTGAACCCAAACCAGACACTTTCAAAGAAGGCAACTGCACATTTGCCTTCTACATTTTTCCAGGATCTTCTATGATATACAATGTGGGAAATATGTAAAGGGGAGCAGGAGAGAATTAGAGGGATGAGAGCATCCCATCAGGAAAACTGAGAGAAAAATGGTTTATTCACTCATGAATGAAGAAACATCTTGGTGGAGTCCCTAAACAGGGATGACATTGCCCCCTCATGATACAGGCCATTTAATTGCCAGGTTTTTACTGGGAAGTGAGGAGGAGAAGTATTTAGGAAGTGTATAAAAGAAGCAGTCTCCACAGCATTTCAGTCACAGGTAGTTCCTCTAACAGGAGCTTGTAGAGCATAACTCAACTGTAAAGAGGACCTGGGGCTTAAGCTACCTGGGCTCCTAGGGCACCTATTTAAATTCTTAATTTTAGTCAAATGAGAATCATCCCTGCAGCACAATAAGGCGAACTACAGAGTTTCACAATTTGCTCTTAGAGAAAACTATAATTAATCCTCCAAAAAGTCATTGGGATGTAAAACTTGCAGTACAGAGAGCAAATGTTATTAAAACTTCGAGCTTTTCCCATGGATTAATGGTGCTGCTACCTGATTATAAGACACAGCTCTGGTGTCCAGGCTGGGGCTTGGGTTATAGATGACACTATTACAATGAGGTCCTTCAGGCTGGCCTCATTAGGTGGCTGAGTCTCTGGCTCAAGGAGGAAGGGTAACTCAGGTGTACCCCCAAATCTACTGAATAGTTGTGGAAGAGGGGTGCCTCAGTGATACTCCTATTTAACGGGTGAACGTGTCCCAAGCCCCTGTTAACTTCCTTTGCTCTCCACTCTCCTGACCAAGGAGAGTAAAAAGACCCCAGAAAACCAAATACAGTGGAAACAGTGAGCTCTCAGGAAGGGAGGGGAGGTAGGCAGAGATGAAAATAAACCACTTGGACTATGAATTTGAGAGAAGCATTACCCCGATGGCCTCAATTTCATTGATTTGTGGGGAAGAAGAAATGCATTGAAGAGGAGATAAAAGGCAACCACTTGACCTGCAAACAATCCAAGAAGAAAAACAAGTGAATTATTTGTGGAAGCTATTTGAGTAAATATATGTCCTTTAAATGTATATTATTTTATTGCTCACAATGGGGAGAGGTAGTTCCCCAAAGATAAATTGGGGCACAATTCACAATAAGGAGGAAGACATGCTGGACAGACAAAAGAAGCAGGATTATAATATATATATAAGGCTGAGTCTGAGAGGGAGAGATAGGTCCAAGGTGATACCACAGGATTGAGCGATAAGATATATATATATATATATATATATATCATTCGATATGCTGCATTCAAGACACAAGAAAGAAAAACCAGATCTGATCCTGTATATACACACAAATCTTTAAGTGATTAAATTACAATAAAATATCCTTACCATGGGAACTAACCGAACACAATTTGCAGGTTGTCTCACACATACAGAAGTTTCTTTGGTATTTGTTGAAATGATAAATGAATTTCTTAAATTATTAGGGATGTGCTTCATAATTAACCAAACTGTGAGTTCTCTATTACAACTATATGTATTACATATTTAATTTTGCTAGCAGAGCACTATTAATTACATATTATACATGCAATATAGAACATATGAAATATATAGTTCTGTAATATAGTACATTCACATTATATGGTTATATATCATATAATTATATATGAAATTATACCAGCAAAGCACCAACAGTAGAGATTTCTGGTTAATAGAATTCTCTAGTTGATAGAATTTTGGTAAGAAAGTTAATTTTTATTCTCGGCCAATGAAAGAACTGAGGTAGACGTAAGTGCCTTGAATGACCAGGGAATTTGGGGAAATAAGTTTTACTTTAAGACTTATTTCTTGATCTCAGTTATACGTGAGAACTCAACTCCTTCCGAATCCATAGATTTACTTTTCCCTGGAAGCAGCACAATTTAACTCTGAGCCCAATTATCCTCAGGAGTTCAGTCTTTGCTTTGGTTTCAGAGCTCATCTACACAAATGCTTCCTCTGGAATATGTTTCTTCCCTTGTAAGTATGAACCAAATGAATCAGCAATCAGAAAGACAGCCAGGGTATGATTAGCCAGAGTGTACTGGATAAACAGTGTTTTAATTCCCCACATGTTGACAAAATTTATAATGTTGCAAATTTCAAAATTCACTCTGGGTTATCCAGGGGAAATTAAAATTAAATACTGAGCACCATGACTTTACTGCCCTCCTGGCCAGACTTGAGCATCCAGATGGCATTCATTCATCGGAGAGTATGTCACTGTGGGTCTCGTGGATCCCCTCACTGGGGACTGGGGACCTTGTATTGGCATGATCAGTAGCACCTGGTTGTCATATTTATTCCGACAGTGCCCCTGTTGTGACCATAAGACCTGATGTGAGATATGATCCTGCCACAAGCATCCGTATAGCACTCGGTCCCTGTATGATACCACCAGATTGAGGCAAAGACCATGGGAGCTTGCTGGATACAGTTGGTGGAACAGAACCAAGCACGTAATCAAGTAGGCTCATCTTTCAGTAAGGAGGCAGGACTGGGAGAGAGGAAAGACCAAGGAGACAGGAGAGTAAGCTTGTCAGGCAAACAAGGGAAGGAAAAGGCAGAAGAGATAATAAAAAAAGAGCGGGGAGAGGAGGACAGAGAAAAACCTGTTTTACAAGGCAGAGAGGGAAAGGCTGAGTCTGAGAGGGAGAGACAGACACAAGGTGATACCAAAGTACTGAGCGATAAGACCATCTAAGCCCATCCCGCCCTGCAGGAAAGAAGCCTGGGTGCTCCTCTGTGCATGTGCACCAGCTCGCTCTCAGAGTAGGCAATCTGGCCGGGCTGCTGCCTGGGCCTGGGCTGGTGGTATATAATGAGGACTCGGCCAGTAGGGAAACAGTGAAAAAAACAACAGGAAAGCCCAAGCAAAGCGAGGCCTGGTTCCATATGTTTCCCTATAGGGGAATGTAAGAGTCCAGAAGAAGAGTGAGGAAGGCTCTAGTCTTAATTCTGCCATTAATAATACAGCAATGTACCATTTATTAGGCATGCTCTTTTCCAGGCATCTAAGGGAGCTAAGAGTTTTGTATGAGCCCTCTTGTCTAAGCCTGGCACCAACAGCATGCAGCAGGTCCTGCTCTCTTCCCTCTGGAATGGGACTGCACCAGAAGGTCTTCAGGAACTTACCCAAGGTCACACGGCAGTGGGGTGAGAGGACAAGGCAGGAAGGGAAATCTGGGACAGGGGTCAGAACCATCCCAATATTCAACCCACTTCACTGGGTTAAGATTCTTGTCTGACAAAAAGAATTAGGACTGCAAACATATGAAGATCACTAACCAAACACCTGCTGAGACTCCCTCCTGCTCTTTAAGTCAATGGAACAAATAAAGCCCATGACTTCCAACTAGGAATGAAGGATACTGAGATTGTACGTGGCTCAGGGCTCTTTGTCTAAAGTCTTTCTCCTTTATTTAGTTTTTTAAAGATTTTATTTATTTGAGAGAGAGCATGAGCAGGGAAAGGAGCAGAGGGAGAGGGACAAGCAGACTCCTTGCTGAGCGTGGAGCCTGATGTAGGGCTTGACCTCACGACCCTGAGATCATGACCTGAGCCGAAATCAAGAGTCAGACTCTTAACCAACTGAACCACCTGGGTGCCCCTAAAGTCTTTCTCCTTTAAAACTTTTTATATCATGGGCAAGAGAGTGGTACACCCACAAGTGTCAGGAGAGTGACATAAACACCAGAACACATATTTATAACTAATTTTCCTGTTTTATTCATGAAATGTGATGAAGAGAAAGCTTTGTTCTAGAAACATACATGGCCAAGTTGATGCACAAGCTGTGATGGGTAGCCTACAAGGCCTTTGGGCCTTTTGCCAGGGAGGGGAAAGTGACTTCTTGAGAGTAAATGACAGAGCCAGCATGGGTGGGAAAGGAAGAATCACACTCACGCCTGGCAGCTTTGGTCATACCCACTCTTTCCTAAATCTTACAGCGACTTCCTCAGCACAGCCACGACATCCTGCCTGCTCTTAGGAGTCAAAGCCAACACAACAGGGGTGCCCACAGCAGGCCCTGAGCCATCGATGCCATGTCTCTAGTCTATTTTAGACTCTCAATGGAACTGTAGCTCAAGGCAATTCCTGTCTCTTGGGGGATCTTTTCTTATTGGTATGGGTGGGGCTGCTCAGTGGGCAGAAGGTGGATAAGGGCTGTGAACTGAGACACGGGGAGGGAGAGACCTGCCCCCAAAATGTTTCCTAGGCTACCCCGCAGCTGATGACCACAGTCTCTGCATTCCCCCACACCACTCACAAACACATACTTATGCCCTCAGGTACAGGAAAAGTTTAAAAATAATGTATCTCTTTTACGGTAGGTTTCCTTGAGGAAGGGACACAGCAAGTCACAGAAGGGCATCCTAAAATTTCTTGTGCCTCTCTTCCTGAGGTCTTTATGGGGGTCACTCACAAATCTCTTCTCCCAGATTCTCTCATCTGGGTCCACACAGCGCTCACAGCATCACTGGGCTGTCCCCTCTATGGCTCTCTCATGGCCAGCCTACTTCCTTCCAAAGCCTGGGCCCGGGCAGCCAGACCTGCAGGCTGCTTCTAGCACTCAGGAAATCTGATGAGAGCTGATTGCTCGTATTCCAGGGGCAGCCCCCTGGAAAATTGATGAATATCATTTTAAACCTTATTATAGAAAGAAAGGAAGAAGCTAAAAATAAAAACTGGTAGGAATAAGACTGGGAATCCTGCGACAATTAAGAAATGAGAGGGACAAGAAGGCTTAAGGTCAAAATGATATGCAGATTAATGGGTATTTTCATGAGTGGTTCATTAGAAAATTGGGATAAGGCAAAGAAGAGACAGGAAGAGAGACCAGTTAGGGTATTTTATTTTATTTATTTATTTTTTAAAGATTTTATTTATTTATTTGAGAGAGAGAGAGCGCAAGAAGGGGTAGAGTCCGAGGGAGAAGCAGACTCCCTGCTGAGCAGGGAGCCTGATGTGGGACTTGATCCCGGGACTCTGGGATTATGACCTGAGCCGAAGGCAGTCGCTTAACCGACTGAGCCAACCAGGAGCCCCAGTTAGGGTATTTTAAATATAAACTGAAGCAAAAAGAGCTAGACAAATTAATGTCTTATTTGTTTATGTTGAAACAGAGTAAATGATTAAAATACTACAGAATAAAAAATATCAACTGTAAATATTGTTCATAATATCCAATGGAGAAATGATATTTTAGCCAAAATGCCATTAGTGGAATCAAAAAAAAAAGATGGCCTCACAATTTGCTGTCTTTGGAGAGAGAGTTGCAAGAAACTAATAGAAAAATCTTGACACAGAACCTGTACTTTGAGCTGTGGTGGGGGAGGGGACCACATCTTCTCTAGAGTATTTGCTTCCCCTTCCCCCCTCCCTCCCATCCCTGCTAAATGGAGATCAGACACCTGCGTCAAGGGGACTCGGTCACTTCATCTGCATATTAACAGTTATATTAAGATTTGCCGCAAAAAAGCAGTCCATTAAGTTTTGCCTCTAAAGAGGGAAAGGAGTAGAAATAAATTATCAGCTGAAGGACATTTTGGGAAGGGATCTTTTGAGCATTCGTTATTACTATTTACACTGAATTGAAATCAGTTGTTCTGGTGCCTCAACTCTATCCGGTTCAGTTTTGCCCTTGGGAATACTTTATTTCTTCCCACTTCTGAATCAACAAGTAGGGCTCTGTAAAAGGATCTAAGAGGCCTCAATGAGGTGATTCAGTTTTCAAAACAGACTATATTTTCACTGGAAGGCGGAAATGCGGGCACTCCCCTTCTAATGAGAAGCATAGGGATGATGTTTTGGGCTGGGAAGGAGGCAGGACACTCACGGAGGGAAAAGTTGGCCAGACTAAGGGTGCGTGAAGCTGAGGATAGTTTCCTGAAGCAGGACGTAGATGACGCCAGCCAAGCCATCTGCAAGGGAATTATTCATCCCTTATCTTCTGCAACTCTCACAGGAAAGTATAGCCCAGTGTCATCAAGTTTTCTTCCGTTACACTTGCTGTGTCCTAGAATTCCTTTTCCTAGTCCAATGTACAATTGGATTACGAGATTTGGGAACACTGGAAAATGTCTTACACTTGAAATGTAACCTATAGGAGCCTGCCTTTGTATCTGAAATCCCTACACCCCTCATTTCTAGGGTTATTAGCTTTGAAGGCAGCTCTTGAATTATAATGTTTCCAATTATTTGTCATAAATTGAAGTTGAATTACATTATCACATGAATCATAGGAGAGACCAGGATGCAAAAGAATGGGACATAGGATGGGTCTGTTTTGATGGGAAATTAATGGAAGGAGACGTGGAGAGGCTATGTGCTTCCAGAAGGGTGGGTTGGTGGAAAGAGCACTGAACCAGGAATCAAAGGTCTGGAGTTTGAGCTTTCTCTTGGTTTCTTATTAGCTACATGGCCTTGGATAAGTCATTTGGAATTTCAGAATTTCAGTTTTCTCATTATAAAATTGCCATAATAGCACGTCCCCTAATAACCTCACAAGACTATTGTGATTGTAACCCAAGGTATCAAGGGCAGATCCAGGTTTTGTGGGGCCTGAAGCTTATAGAATTTGAGGTACCCTGGTTAAAAAAGAGGAGTACTAAATTATAAAAACAAAATTAGGCATAAATGTGGAAATTTAGAATAAGGAAAGGAATCACAATACGTTATGAAAACTGTACATCCAGCTCAAGTTTATTTTAGCCAGATGTCAAAAACACTGCAAAGAAAGTGGCCGAGAAGAGACATGTGAGAGAAGATAAAGCAAGATTGTAACAAATTGCAGTTAAAATACTGACTTTCGCAAATTTTACAAAAGCACGGAATATGAGAACACATTGCCAGGGTCTCAGAAGGGACGTGTACCTGCCAGGTGCCCAGAAGCCAAAGCTTCCTTAGCTTTGTGGTAAATCAGTTTCTGAGATGAGATTTGTTAAAGGTATTCATGAACTGTGAAGTACAATATAAGTGAAACATGTTGTTTGCATTTTCTCCATTTTCAGAGTTGTTGCCTGATGGGAAGTCTATTTACCAGGCTGCTATTCTAATACCATTGAAGTAAACTTGATGCAAATTGGGGTTTAGATGATTTGTGTCATAGCCACAATCTAGATTATTCGGTTAAAAGCACATATCTACTTAAATTTCCCGGGTCAGAATATATACACCCAGTTGCATTTGTAAAACAGGCTTTAGATTTGTAAATGATTCATATGGCAGTTTATAGAGCTTAAAATACATACTTTTATTTGAGCCTTGAATCATCTATTGCTATGTAATAAATCATCCCCAAACTTTATAGCTTAAAACAATAATAATCACGTATTATTTCTCCTGCTCTCTGTGGGTAGTTATTGGGAGTGGTTTGGATCAGTAATTCTGGTGCGGGGTCCCCCATGTTGTTGCAATTGGATTTGGGTTGGGGGTTGGGGCTGCCGTCATCCATAGGCTTAACTAAAGCTCGAGGGTTTACTTCCAAAGTGCTCACATAGTTGGCAAGTGGGTGCTGGCTGTTGGCTAGCAGCCTGTTTTTTCTCCATGTGGGATTCTCTCCCAGGCTGCCCGACTGTCCTCACAATGTGGTGGCTGGCTTCTCCCAGAGCAAGTCATCCAAAAGAAGGAAAGAGTTAGTAGAGGCATCGTGCCATTAATGACCTAGCCTTGGGAGTCATCCCCACCATGTCTCTTCCATTCTGTTGGGCTAGGAAATTAGAATTCAGTCCAGTGAAGAAAATAAAGACTTTGTCTCTCAGTGGAAGATTATCAACATCACATTTAAGAAGAGCTTGTAGAATGGAATATATATATTGGTGC
Source organism: Callorhinus ursinus (assembly GCF_003265705.2). Taxonomy (NCBI): domain Eukaryota; kingdom Metazoa; phylum Chordata; class Mammalia; order Carnivora; family Otariidae; genus Callorhinus; species Callorhinus ursinus. The sequence continues at coordinate 60,991,807 of NW_027397067.1, read as the reverse complement.
GTCCATTTTTGGGAAAGAGAGTATGCTGCAAGCCCCATACAAACTGGGGACACAGGTAGAGCAAACATTTTTATCCTTCATCATCAGGAGGGGACACTTCAAAGCATTTTGTCAAGAAGAAGCTTGATAGGCCTAGGTTCAATTCTGTTCCCTATCGCTTATTCTCTGAGTCATGCTGGGGAAAGTTCCTTAACCTCTCAGGATTTCTGTTTCCTTATTTGTTAACTCTAACACAGGATGGCTGTCATAGAGCTTAAATGAGGTAAGGTCTGTGAAGGGATCAACCCAGTGCCTGACACATAGTAAATGCTTGATAAATAGTAGGTTCATTTTCGAGATCAGAAAACAACAAATGGAATGTTAATCAATTACTCATTAATTTCTCAAGATCGCAAACTATAAAATATCAAATTATCAAAGCAGAATATTTTAACCTAGAGCTCAGTAATTTCTTCATTATAATAGAGCGCTGAAAAATGCACTCACGTGGCAAATAAATGACTGACACTTTGTGTTTGTATGTAATTTATATATGATTTGTTCAGATAGCTTGATTATAAATAGGAGCCCTTCTTTTAGTTTAACTTCAAATAACCAACTGGAAAATTGAAACTCTTCCAGATCCAGGTGCCCATCATTTCCTTTTGGATGATAATTGTCATCCACCTTATTGATGATGGAAGCACTGAACTTATGAATTACTTTTTAATTATTCAATTTGATAGGATATACAATATGTAAAATTAATAGGAGCCTCAGTCAGGAGCAAATTTCCATTTGTTCACTTAGTTAACAGACTTGGTATAAACAATAATACAGCTGAGTTTAGCACAGAGGAAAATGTGATCATATTTTTAAATTGTTATGCATATTAGCTAATTGTGTTCTCTTTTTTGAATATTAAAGGTGATTAAAGGACTTTGTTTGGGTCGCCTGGGTGGCTCAGATGGTTAAGCGTCTGCCTTTGGCTCAGGTCATGATCCCAGGGTCCTGGGATCGAGTCCTGCATCGGGCTCCCTGCTAGGCGGGGAGCCTGCTTCTCCCTCTTCCTCTGCCTCTGCCTCTCTCTCTCTCTCTGACTCTCATGAATAAATAAATAACACATTTAAAAAAATAAAGGCTTTGTTTACCTAGGATTATTTGGGCCATATCTATTGGGAGGTTGAGGGGAAGGGTTAACAGAAAGTGTTTAATGCACTAAGCATAGGTATAATGTTTCCATAATTCATCAGCTCTACTTTGCACACCTTCCTGTGCGTTTACAGAGACTGCATACATTATACAGTGATAGATGGGATGCTGATTAAATAAAATTTGCTGCTCTTGCCAAGAACACATTTTTTTTCACATTAATTTTAAAAATTCTAAATGGTGTCCTTAAAAATGACTGTTTATACCAGAATTGAACACCAGCGTTAACCAGAGTTATTAGGAATTTGACAAATACAAAGTTTGCTTACCCTTGACTTCTGCAGAGGGTGCTGCTTTACTCTTCCCCGTAAAGACTTAGATTAGAAACAAAGCAAATTAAGGTATAAAGATTGGGATCTCAGACTTTCAGTAATTCTTGAGTTCTTCACAGTGTTCAAAATACTGTGCAGGAAATCCTCCACCCCTAAGGAAATTAGTATATGGGGAAAGCTAACCTACTCCGTCTCCCACCAGAAGACTCCCTGGGTACCTTCACGTGTTAACAGTTCTCAGAAATCAAGTAACAGTATCCATTTAGCTTCGTTTAACTAAGTGTTTCTGAAGTGTATTTGAACAGGGCTTTCTTTTTTGTTTTTTGTTTTCTCAAAGAACTACAGTTGACATCTCGTAGATTGTCATCTTCTTTTATGGGCTACTGTATTCTAGTGCATGAATGTAATACCGTTTTACTTAGCAAAGCTCCTACAGATGAATATTTTAGTTAGCAAATCTTTGCTATTTTAACACCCCCCCCCCATTTGTAAAGGGTAGTCCGTGTCCATGTAGTACATGTCTTTAGATAGATTTCTAAAAACGGGATGTGTGGCCTTGACCTGATCTTTATGTATAAGTCTCACATGGAGCTCCTGAACATCACAACTCTCAGTGGAAACCTGAGTGCTGTCCTCTCCCCTCTGCAGGGAAAATCTTATGGTGGCTCCATAGTGACAATTAAGGGCAGGATGCCTGATGTTTGGGGACAGCCAAAGCCCCATCTGCTACACTTCTATGGAAGCCAGCTCTCTCCTTCACCCTGCTTCCATTCTAGATCTGAATATACATTTCCACCAAGTGCAGAGTCAGCCACAGAGGCAGCAAGTGAGCATCTCTGACTTCCTGGTTGAGAAGAACTTGAGATATGGTGCATGGTTGCCCTGAATTGCACTCAGGCAACAGAGTTAACTGCACAAGTCACCAGGTACACACTCTCTTGCATTGCCTTCTGCCTAGTGCTTTCAGTCCCCTTCTTATTCATTTTCTGCTATTGGCAGTTACAAAAAGAGCGGTGCCTGGAGCATAGAGAGCAACTCTCCAAAGTCCATCTGTTTCCTAGGGCACTAATGAGACATCTCTATTTAGTTTTTGGCCCCTGTTTTCATTGGTGAATATAATTTCTTAGCCAACATTTGGGCCAAATGATACATTTGCAGTTGGGAATCAGATATAGTCTTGTGTATAAACATCATCATTTGTGTATTTTGGAAAAACTCTGATTCTACCCAGGTCTCATTATGACTGATATTTGCATAAACCATGACCTAACTATTTTATCGATTACTTCCCAGAGCAAACCTGCATTGTCTGTGCTGCTGTATCTGAACATTGCTAGCTAGCATTGTGCTCGCTCTTATGTCCAGACATCACAAGCTGACACCATTCCTCCTTCCCAAAATAACTTCCATTATTTCTCCCCTTTCCTCACCCCTATATCCTTCTGCTCCAATTTCATTAGCTTCGTCTTTTCTTCAGGACTTAGGTCCTGTCTAAAACCTTGCAGACACCAACCACCACCACCCCCACGCATCCTAATTCAATAGGATCTTTCCCCACATTCTACTAGGCATCCACTGTATTTAGCCTTATATTCCCATTTATCTTTTTTTTTTAAATGTCTGTGTGCTTTGTCTTCAACTGGACAATGAGCATCTTGAAGTCAGCAACTGTCTTTTCATCCTTTCTAACTTAAGAAACATACATCCTCTTTCATTTTCTAGAGACTATAGGACAAAGGCACAGATGGTGTGTGTGTGTGTGTGTGTGTGTGTGTGTGTGTGTGTGTGTGTGTATTCCAGTCAGCACAGAACCTACTGAGTAACTCTCACCATCTTTGGTGGCTCTCCTCTTCACTATTTGGATTTTTCTTTAATATCACATATGGCAGGCTCCCACTAAGCCACGGTACTTAGAGTTCTCTTTCATTTTTCTAAATGTGGCAAATGCATTTCCATCCTTAAAAACTATGTGTTTACATATTCAGGAAATTGGAATGTCTCACTGCAGATATTTCTCAGGATTTTAGGCAAAGAGAGCGGCAGGGGTACCTGTTTCAGGTATTGAGTGATGGTAAATTAGAGAAGAAACATTTTAAACATTTATTGATACCCTGCTATGTGCCAGAGCTCATCTTAGGTTCTGGAAAGCAGTGAATAAGACAGACACAGTCCCTGCCCTCATGAAACATATACATTGAAGATCTTTTTGCTCTTGGAAAACTGTGAACCCAACCTTGAAAGCTGAGAGAGAAAAGAAATATGAATAGCCATTTGGAATTCTGGGCATAAAATATATGCATCACCTATTTTATGCAGACATGTTAGTACGTGGTTGCATAAAATGGAGCTTTTATTATTCTTTTATGGATTGGCCATAGACTATGCAATATAAGTGGAACATAAAAGAATAATGGAAAAGACGAGACCTGACTAAATAAATCCCTTGAAAGCTTTTTTTTTTTTTAAGACTCTGTCATGAGAATAAATTCCCCTTGTACCATTTTTTTCTTCTGTTCTTTTCTAGGTCACCAGAAATGAAAATATATTAGGAGAATGGCACGTGCATTAAAAATCTTTGCACTATCTCCAAGTCAACACTAGAACTTTAAAACAAAAGGAAATACTCAAATGAATACATTGGGGGAAGGGCACTGAATAGCATTTGAAAAACCTGAAAATAACCCCCCATTTGTCTAGACTGGTGGCTGTTACTATAATCAGGAACTGAAGCCAAACAAATGAGACAGTTTTAGTGACAGTTTTTAGATTGTAATCGTGCATGTCATGAACACATAATAAGCATTAGATAATCCTCACAATAGGAATTATGGGAATGTTCTACAGAATAAATAAAATGAGGGGGTTAGAGCAAGGCAACATTTACTGTGAATTTGGGCTCATATATATGAAACAACAGGCTACAGATGTGTCATTTCCATAATATGATATGAAATAACTCCTCATTGTTAGAAATTTCTGAGCCACAGTGAACGATGGATGAATGATTGGGAGGTAGAATTTGAATGCTCTATGATAAAAATGATGTATTGATTTGGTGAGATTTTAATTTAGATTAGTTCACTTAGAAAAAGTAATAAATTGAAATGTACTCGACACGGCTCACATTTGAAATGACTTATCAGGATCCCAAAATGAAACCTTAGGCAAGCAATAATTTTCACTGTAGCACTCCCCCAAGTCACCCACACTAAATTACAGCATCTTTGCAAATAATTTGGACAAGAACAAGTCAAGTAGTATGTCTCTGAATGATGGGTGGGAGTTTGAGTCTCAATGGAAGAAGAAAAGATGGGAAAAGAACTGGAAGTAAGTGTCTGGCCATAATAAATTAGGAAGACAGACATCTGAACTATTTGAGAAAAGTGATTTGACATAAGCCATGCCATGTATTTGCCTGATGCCTCATTCACTTTGGTGGTTTCGGATGGTCAGGTGAAAGGCATTATCTGTAGACAGAGAGTTAGATCTTTTTGATTCAAATCTGGATTCCTTGAGATTTTAATTTGTCGGTGTTCAACTTCATTTTGAAAGAATTTTTCACTCAGTGTTTTTTAACCATTTATGTGGACAGCTAAGTCAAATAGCACATGTAAATCTGCTAACACAAATGTTGGTCTATAGTAGGCTAATAATAATAGTAATTATGATAGCTAGCAGTGTTTGAGCTCTTTTATAAGCCGGACACTGAGCTAATCACTCTTTTTTTTTAAAGATTTTATTTATTTACTTGACAGAGAGAGAGAGAGCACAAGCAGGGGGAGCAGCTGGTAGAGGGAGAGGGAGAAGCAGGCTCCTCGCGGAGAAAAGAGCCTAATGTGGGGCTCGATCCCAGGACCCTGGGATCACGACCTGAGGTGAAGGCAGACACTTACCCAACAAAGCCACCCAGGCACCCTGAGCTTACCCCTCTTATTACTGAATTTAATGCAGAGATCAGAAAACATTATGTCCCCTTACGTGCAGTCATGCCTCACATTTGCATTTAGTTTTTAATTTTCTGTACCGAAATCATGACCATAGAACTAGAAATTCTTCAGTGCTTTATTTGCCTACTATTCATTGAAGACCCTAGTGTCACTTCCTATGCATTTACTGTGTTTCATTGCTTTTTCTGTCAATTCATGCCATTTACGAGGTGAATATTTTGCTTGTGCAGCACAGGTATGCACATACCCACACATCCACACACAGATGTACTTAACAGAACTTCCCAAATTAAGCAGATTTTCCTCCTGACTCATTTTCGGGAAATGATCTTTTACGATTCTTTTTTTTTTTTTGCCACGTGATCATTATTAAGTGATTTTCCCAGTTTACACAATTTGTAGTATCCGTTTCTGGAATTGTTAACTGCCCTTAGTAAAGAATGACTTAGCTTCTGTTCTGGCTCTTCCATAATAGCTCAGCTTTCTAATCTCCACTTAAAAGAATTTCTCTTTTGTAGGTTCAATACTTACCTCCTTAGAAGTGAAGTTCTTTGTTAAAGGTTTAGCTTCTGTAGCATCATGGGATGCTTTGGGGGCCATTAAGCTTAATGAGTTAAAATTTTTTTCCAAAGTGTATATGAGGTGCCTACTGAAGATAACTTTAACAGGTCCTCTTGATTTATTACAAAGAAAGTCTCTTTCAACAAAAGCTTTCAGACTGAACTTTCATTCTTGTCTAAGAGAAGCAAACTTTTGGTCTCAAGTGCTGCATAATACATCACATGCCGTTTCTGCATTCGTGGGCTATTATATAACCAAGCTATCAGTTACATCAAAGCTTGTCTTCCTACATAAAGATGCATTGACAATAGATAAATCCCCTTTCTCTCCAATTGGATTTTTTTCATAGAATTCCATTGAACAAGGATCACTTTTTCCCCTTTGAAATGAGATTTTAAATTTCACACATATTTATCAAGAAACAGTCAAAGCAGAATAGGTAATTTTTATCATAAAGTTTTTTTTTTTCCATAGAGCCTCTAAAAGGCAAACCCCATGGAACCATCAGAGGACCTTTTCAGAGGCAAGTCTTCAAAGCATTCCTTTAGCCCAGTGGTGCCCATCTCATAATGGACACCCCTAAAGTCCTTCACATCCTACCCACCCTATTTGAAGCTTCAAAGGGAACTCCCCACCCAGAGGAAGAGGGGGCAGAAGCCAAGTCCCTGCATGAAAAAGGCAGGAAAAGTCCCTGACTGGCTTGTTGGAGATGAGAGGAGTTGCCCCCTGCGAGGCAGCTCTATGGGATCACTATCCTACCACCTGTCAAGACAAAGGGAATCAGTGCCATCAGGGACCTGAAGGACCCCACTCTCCTTCATCAGTCCTGCACTCTGATTCAGACTCTAATATTTCTAAAAAGATGTAGCCTAGAATAAAGCCTTCAGTTCTGAGAAACTTTGTCACCTATGAAATAACCAGACAAGATCAGCATGGCACACAAGTCACTGTGGGACCTCGAGCAAGTTTCATGTCCTCTCTGTGGCCCTCATTTGTGACATGGGGGTGATGTATTCATTTTGCAAATATCTTTTGACTGTTTATTACATATCAGAAATTGTTTTAAGTACTTAGATACATCGGTGACCAAACCAAACAGTTCTACCCTAAATTAGCTTACATTCTAAGAGGATTTTGACAATGAAAACTTAAGTGAAGAAAAACTTCTGGGGCACCTGGCTGGCTCAGTCAGTAGAGCACGCAACTCTTCATCTCAGAGTTGTCAGTTTGAAACCCATGTGGGGTATAGAGATTACTTATAAATAAAATCTTAAAAAAAGAAACAAAACCTTAGGTGCACAAAAACTTTACAAACTTAAGTAAATAAAAATACTGTGGAAGAGAGTAAAGTGGGAAAGGAGACCAGAAATGTAGGTGGGAGTTGCAATTTTAAATAGGGGAGCCCGGGACAGTCTTTGCAAGACTGTGACATTTTAGCAAAGATCAGAAGGAAATGAGGGGATGAGTCGTGGGAATATCTGGGGCATGGCAAGGAAGTAAAAGAGCCAGATATGGGAGGATGGCTAAGTTTCAGGAAAAGCAAGGAGCCTGAGGTGGTTGAAAAAAGTGAGGAACTGAGAGTTGGAAGAGGTGAAGTGGAAGCACTGATGAGGCACAGATCTTGTAGGGCTTGTCACCCTTTGTACCACAATGCCCTTTATGTTGAGTTAAGTGGAAGGCTCTTTCAAGGTTTTGAACAAAGTGATATGATGTTAGAGTTTAAAAGGGCCCTCTGACCATTGGTTTGAGAAAAGAAGGGGTAAGAGTGCAAGTCAGGACAGAAGTAGAGAGACAACTTCACAGGTAGCAGTGGTTATCTAGACTAGAGGTGATGGTGGCTAGGCCGGGAGGTGGTGAGACATGCTGAATTCTGGGTGGATTTTGAATGTAGAATCAGTAGGATTTATAGGTAGTCAAGATACCTGATGTTAGGAAAAGAGGAGTGAAGAATGACTTTACCCTGAGCAACTGGGCATATGAGGACGCTCTTTACTGAGTTCGAGAAGTCTGCAGAAGCAGTGTGTTGGGGTGGGGGCAGGGAGAGGAAGACCGGAGTTTGGTTTTGTACATGTTGTTTAAAAGGCCAGGTAGACTTTCAAATGGAAATATTGAGCTGACATTTAGATAATATAGTGCTTATTACTTTAGGTGGTTTTGAGGATTAAATGGGCTTTTTTTTTATTATGTTATGTTTGTCACCATACAGTACATCATTGGTTTTTGAGGTAGTGTTCCATGATTCATTGTTTGCATATAACACCCAGTGCTCCATGCAGCACGTGCCCTCCTTAATACCCATCGCCGGACTAACCAATGCCCCCTCCCCCTCCCCTCTAGAACCCTCAGTTTGTTTCTCAGAGTCCATAGTCTCTCATGGTTCATCTCCCCCTCCGATCAGCCCCCCTTCATTTTTCCCTTCCTTCTCCTAACGTCCTCCATGCTCTTCCTTATGTTCCACAAATAAGTGAAACCATATGATAATTGACTTTCTCTGCTTGACTTATTTCACTTAGCATCATCTCCTCCAGTCCCATCCATGTTGATGCAAAAGTTGGGTATTCATCCTTTCTGATGGCTGAGTAATATTCCATTGTATATATGGACCACATCTTCTTTATCCATTCGTCTGTTGAAGGGCATTTCAGCTCTTTCCACAGTTTGGCTATTGCGGACATTGCTGCTATGAACATTGGGGTGCATATGGCTCTTCTTTTCACTACATCTGTGTCTTCGGGGTAAATACCCAGTAGTGCAATTGCTGGGTCATAGGGTAGCTCTATTTTTAATTTTTTTTAGGAACCTCCATACTGTTTTCCAAAGTGGCTGTACCAACTTGCATTCCCACCAACAGTGTAAGAGGGTTCCCCTTTCTCCACAACCTCTCCAACGTTTGTTGTTCCTTGCCTTGTCAATTTTTGCCATTCTAACTGGTATAAGGTGGTATCTCAATGTGGTTTTGATTTGAATTTCCCTGACGGCTAATGATGATGAACATTTTTTCATGTGTCTGTTAGCCATTGGTGTGTCTTCTTTTGAGAAGTGTCTATTCATATCTTCTGCTCATTTTTTGACTTGATTATTTGTTTTTTGGGTGTTGAGTTTGAGAAGTTCTTTATAGATCTTGGATATCAACCCTTTGTCTGTAGTGTCATTTGCAAAAATCTTCTCCCATTACATGGGTTGCCTCTTCCTCTTTGTTTTGTTGACTGTTTCCTTTGCTGTGCAGAAGCTTTTTATCTTGATGAAGTCCCAAAAGTTCATTTTCACTTTTGTTTCCCTTGCCTTTGGAGACGTGTCTTGAAAGAAGTTGCTGTGGCTGATGTCGAAGAGGTTACTGCCTATGTTCTCCCCTAGGATTTTGATGGATTCCTATCTCACATTGAGGTCTTTCATCCATTTTGAGTTTATCTTTGTGTATGGTGTTAGAGAATGGTCGAGTTTCATTCTTCTGTATATAGCTGTCCAATCTCCCCAGCACCATTTATTGAAGAGACTGTCTTTTTTCCATTGGATATTTTTTCCTGCTTTGTTGAAGATTATTTTGAGCATACAGTTGAGGGTCCATATCTGGGCTCTCTATTTTGTCCCATTGATCTATGTGTCTGTTTTTGTGTCAGTACCATGTTGTCTTGGTGATCACAGCTTTGTAATATAGCTTGAAATCAGGAAATGTGATGCCCCCAGCTTTGTTTTTCTTTTTTAACATTTCTTTGGTGATTTGAGGTCTTTTCTGATTCCATACAAATTTTAGGATTGTTTGTTCCAGCACCTTGAAAAATGCCATTGGTATTTTGATCTGGATGGCATCGAAGGTATAGATTGCTCTGGGCAGCATAGACATTTTAACAATGTTTATTCTTCCGATCCATGAGCATGGAATGTTTTTCCATCTTTTTGTGTCTTCTTCAATTTCTTTCATGAGTGTTCTGTAGTTCTTAGAGTATAGATCCTTTACCTCTTTGGTTAGGTTTCTTCCAAGGTATCTTATGGTTTTTGGTGCTATTATAAATGGAATCGTTTCTCTAATTTCTCTTTCTACAGTTGCATTGTTAGTGTATAAGAAAGCAACTGATTTCTGTGCATTGATTTTGTATCCTGCCGCATTACTGAATTGCTGTATGAGTTCTAGTAATTTGGGTGTGGAGTCTTTTGGATTTTCCACATAAAGTATCATGTCATCTGTGAGGAGAGAGAGTTTGACTTCTTCTTTGCCAAACTGAATACATTTTATTTCTTTTTGTTGTCTGATTGTTGTTGCTAGGAGTTCTAGTACTATGTTGAACAATAGTGGTAAGAGTGGGCATCCTTGTCATGTTCCCGATATTAAGGTAAAGCCTCTAATCTTTTCCTCATTGAGAATGATATTCACTCTGGGTTTTTCATAGGTGGACTTTATGAAATTGAGGAATGTTCCCTCTTTCCCTATACTCTGAAGAGTTTTAATCAGGAAAGGATGCTGTATTTTGTCAAATGCTTTTTCTGCATCAATTGAGAGGACCATATGGTTCTTCTTTCTCCTCTTATTAATGTGTTCTCTCACATTGATTGATTTGCGAATGTTGAACCACCATTGCATCTCAGGGATAAATCCACCACTTGGTCGTGGTGGATGATTCTTTTAATGTACTGTTGGATCCTATTAGCTAGGATTTTGTTGAGAATTTTGGCATCCATATTCGTCAGGGATACTGGTCTGAAATTCTCCTTTTTGATAGGGTCTTTGCCTAGTTTGGGGATCAAGGTAATGCTGGCCTCATAGAATGAGTCGGGAAGCTTTCCTTCTGTTTCTATTTTTTGAAACAGCTTCAGGAGACTAGGTATTATTTCTTCTTTGAATATTTGGTAGAATTCCCCAGGGAATCCATCAAGCCCTGGACCTCTTGTTTTTTGGGAGGTTTTTGATCACTGCTTCAATTTCGTTACTGGTTATTGGTCTATTCAGGTTGTCAGTTTCTTCCTGTTTCAGTCTTGGTAGTTTATATGTTTCCAGGAAGGCATCCATTTCTTCCAGGTTGCTTAATTTATTGGCATATAGTTGTTGATAATAATTTCTAATAATTGTTTCTATTTCCTTGGTGTTAGTCATGATCTCTCCCCTTTCATTCATAATTTTATTAATTTGGGTCCTTTCTCTTTTCTTTTGGATAAGTCTGGCCAGTGGTTTATTGATCTTATTAATTCTTTCAAAAAAACAGCTTCTAGTTTCATTGATCTGCTCTACTATATTTCTGGTTTCTAATTCATTGATCTCTGCTCTAATCTTAATTATTTCTCTTCTAATGTGTGGCTTAGGCATCATTTGTTTTATTTTCTCCAGTTCTTTAAGGTGTAAAGTTAGTTGATGAATCCAGGATTTTTCTATTTTTTTGAGTGAGGCTTGGATGGCTATGTATTTCCCCCTTAGGACCACCTTTGCAGTATCCCATAGGTTTTGGACCAATGTGTTTTCATTCTCATTGATTTCCATGAATTGTTTAAGTTCTTCTTTGATTTCCTGGTTGACCCAACATTCTTGAGCAGAGTGCTCTTTAGCTTCCAAGTGTTTGAATTTCTTCTTGTGATTGAGTTCCAGTTTTAAAGCATTATAGTCTGAGAATATGCAGGGAATAATCTCAGTCTTTTGGTATCCATTGAGACCTGATTTGTGACCCAGTATATGGTCTATTCTGGAGAAAGTTCCATGTGCGCTCAAGAAGAATGACTATTCTGTTGTTTTGGGGTAGAATATTCTGTATATATCTATGAGGTCCATCTGGTCCAGTGTGTCATTCAAAGCTCTTGTTTCTTTGTTGATTTTCTGCTTAGATCTGTCTGTTGCTGAGAGTGGAGTATTGAGGTCTCCTACAATTAACATATTATTATCAATATGTCTCTTCATTTTGGTTAACAGTTGGCTTATGTAGTTGGCTGCTCCTGTGTTGGGGGCATAGATATTTACAATTGTTAGATCTTCTTGTTGGGTAGACCCTTTAAGGATGATATAGTGTCATTCTGTGTCTCTAACTACAGTCTTTAGTTTAAAATCTAATTTGTTTGATATGAGAATTGCTACCCCAGCTTTCTTTTGAGGTCCGTTGACAGGAAAGATGGATCTCCATCCTTTCACTTTCAGTCTGGTTGTATCTTTAGGTTCAAAATGAGTCTCTTATAGACAGCATATGGATGGGTCCTGTCTTTTTATCCAACCTGCAACCCTGTGCCGTTTTATGGGAGCATTTAGGCTGTTCACAGTGAGAGTGATTATTGAAAGATACGATTTTATTGTCATCATGTTGCCTGTGAAGTCCTTGTTTCTATAGATTGTCTCTATAAATTTCTGTTCTATATCACTCTTGGGGTCTTTCTCCTTTTATAGAACCCCCCTTAATATTTTTTGCAGGGCTGGCTTAGTTGTCACATATTCTTTCAGATTCTGCTGGTCTTGGAAGCTCTGTATCTCTTCATCTGTTCTAAGTGACAGCCTTGCTGGATAAAATATTCTTGGCTGCATGTTCTTCTCATTTAGTACCCTGAATATGTCTTGCCAGGCCTTTCTGGCTTGCCAGGTCTCTGTGGATAGGTCTGACATTTTTCCAATGTTCCTCCCTCTGTATATAAGAAATCTCTTCCCCCAACTGCCCTTAAGATGGTTTCCTTGGTTCTAAGATTTGCAAGTTTTACTATTACTAGTAATAATTACTATTACATGCCAGGGCATTGGTCTGTTCTTCTTGATCTTGGGAAGGGTCCTCTCTGCCTCTAGGTCATGAATGCTTGTTTCATTCTCCAGATTAGGGAAGTTCTCAGCTATGATTGCTCAAATATATCTTCTAGTCCTCTCTCTCTCTCTCTCTCCACCCCCCAGGGATCCCAATAATTCTGACATTGGAACGTTTCATTGTGTCACTTATTTCTCTAATTCTGTTTTCATGGATTTTAAGCTGTTTTTTCCAGGCCTCCTCGTGTTCCTTCTTTTCTATCAGTTTGTCTTCCAGATCACTAATTTGTTCTTCTGCCTCATTTACCCAGCTGTTAGAGTATCTAGATTGGATTGGATCTCATTGATAGCATTTTTAAGTTCTGCCAGATCAGCTCTCATTTCTGCCCTTAGAGACTCTATGTTGCCATTAATTGACTTCTCCATTCTAGCTATTGTCTTCATAACTGTTACCCTGAAGTCTATTTCCAACGTCTTGCTTATATCTGTATCCATTTGTAAATCTGTGGCAGAAGTCACAGTCTCTGAGTCTTTCCTATTTTGGGGGTTCCTCCTCTTAGTCATTCTGTTGAGGGGTGGTTGAGGGAATGTACAGAGTCCAAATTATTGACCACAACCCAAGCAAGATGCACCTGTTTTCTAGAGACCTTAAGGTTGCTGGCCTCTTGTTCTCCCAGCCTGTCTTCTGTGGGAGGGGCCTGCTGCACTGTTACTCAGGCAACCCTGTTTGGGCAGAGTTGCTCTGCCCCCTGTGGGGGGGGGATGGGCTCAGTGAAAACCGGTTTTGGGGGGCTTTTGTTCTCTGGTGGCTTTCCCTCGTGACTTTATGCCTCTCTTCTGAGAGTCAGAGCAGAAGAGACTGTTCCCAACCCTCTGCCTCAGAGCAGAGAGATCATAGTCTGTTCTTCAGTGAGCTCTCCAGGCCACACTATCTCCTTTTCTGTCTGTGCTGCTATAAACTGCGGCATCCTGGGTTGTGTGCCCCTCAGAGGGCTCCCAGTCCTCGCCTCCAGGTTAGGGTTAGTCTTTGCCCTTTGTGCTTCTAAAACCACCAGCTGCCCCCAGTTCGCACACATGCCCCTTCAGCTCCAGGTTTCACCTGGGGGGCTGCCCTAAAGTCCTTTCCCCTTGGCTACCAATCTGCAAGTCTGTGCCCTGTCCCCAGTGCAGGAGGCTTTCACACACCAGCAGTGCAGGATCCTGGAGGCTCCCTCCCCCTTCCATTTATCCTCCAATATCGGCTCCCCACTTCATACCTTGAAACCAACTGCCTGCGATATTCTGTTTGTAGAGATCCAGATATATCTTCTTACATCTCAGGCTGATTTCCTGGGTGTTCAGAGTAGTCTGGTAGATAGCCAGCTCAATTCAGGGGGACCAGTTGAAATAGGGTCCCCTACTCCTCTGCCATCTTTGCCCCCCTTCGATTAAATGGGCTTTAATGGCAATCCTTATCATTCATTATTAATTAATAATTACTTATCACTATACTTATTGATTTATAGGAGTCTCCCCTAACAGGTTGTAAGCCCCATGGAAGATGAAATTGTCCTCTTTCATAATAAGTGCTTGCTAAATATTTGTTGAAAGAATTAGTACACGAATGAGTGTTTTATATGGTAGGAAAAAAATGGACAAATCACTTGAAAAGAATTTTCGTAATAAGAACATTTATTTTTGAAATGTTCTAAACAAATGAAATTGATTCAAGAATTGACAAATCTTGAGTGGTCATCTCTACTGAAGCTTTTCCTAACCCAGTCTTTTTAGTCCTGTGTCTGGCATAGTGCCTGGCACTGAGGAGACGTTTATTGGATGTTTGCTGAAAAAGGGACCAAATGAACTCTAGAAATGACTCACAAAGGAAGATTCTATCTCCATGGTCTGTGTTAACTGTGGAGGATTGGTCACTGGCATGAAATTTGGAACTTAAATTTCAACCACTTTGATAAAAATACCCTTCAGAATTATTTTTGTATTTTTGTAAATAGCTGCCAAGGATTTCTGAAAGAGGGTCCTGGGGTGTTCTGATGAACACGGAGCAAGAGCTACTGTCCTTCTTTAAACATGCCATGCTCTGTCCTTTGTGCCTCTCATCTACCTGGAATGCCCTTGCCCTTCATCCCAACTGGCTAACTTCTACTCCAGGTTTCAGCCTGATGTCTCTTCCGTCAGGATTTCTTCCTCAATCCTCCAAGACATATGTGGGGCCCTTCCTAATTGTTCTCAGAATATCCACACATCTCTCTATCAAAGCAATGATCTGTTGTCATTATAAATTCTTGTTCAGTTGCTGTGTCTTCCCTTTGTTATAATTTCAGCATGTTTTACCCAAAGACTGAAATATTGGAAGTGCACAATAAAGATCCATGAAATAAACCAGTAAGTTTTGATGAATGAGGTTGATTGGGAAAGCATTGGTGGACAGGGCTCTTTGGAAGGATTGACTTACATAGAGGGTCCTAGAAATTGAATGTTCTAGGCATCAGAAATCATGCTTCATCTATCTTACAGTTCAGCCTGGGCCAATCCCACTAGTAATGCACCGGTAAAGTCACCACTGAGTTATGCTATTATGAAATTCCTTAACTCTTTTTTAAAAGGTATAGTTTGCCTTAATTAGAGTATGTGAAAGCCTAAGCTACATAGTTTCCTCTGTATAGCACTTCATGGTTTTCAATGGTGAATAAGAATAACTGAAAATCAGATTTGACAGTCTCATTGTTTCTACTAAAAGTAAACTGCCTAATCACTCCCACAAAGCTTTAAGCATTCCTGGATTGATTCTATTCAAACTACATCTATACAAAGATCGGACTCTTTCCCTTCTTTTTTTACCCCCTTTATTACACAGAGGGTCATTCCAAACTATAATTTGGGATGGAGAAGGGGAACCACAGTGGATGTAGTCAGATTCTTTTTCCTGAATATCTATATAGTTTCTAGAAATGTGCCTGGGCAAAACCTATCTTTGTATTCCTTTGCTTCTTTGCCAAGATTCTTTGTGTTCACAGCAAATAATGTATGAAGTTCTTGAAGCTACTGAACTCACATTAGTTGTCAGAGCAGTATGAGTTGCAATGAGATCATCATTGGAAAAAGAAATCAGTTATAAAACAATCCTAAATCCACTTAACATGCAAGTAATGTTCAGTGCTTAATATAAAATAGGCAAGGTCATTGCCAAGTTGCACCAATCATCTCATGGTTCATACAGAACATAGGTAAATAATACATTGCAAACTGGGCTTTCAAAAGAAAACAACTGTTGATAAGCTAAAAAGTCCCAAATTTTGGCTATTAACTAAAAATAAAATGAGATGATAAAAATTTCTCTCCCAAATTTTATTTGGTTCTCAGACACTTCTTTTTAAAAAAAAATCTAGGGGCACCTAGGCGGCTCAGTCAGTTAAGTGTGCACTTCTTGATTTCGGCTAGGGTTATGATCTCAGGGTTGTGAGATCAATCCCTGCATTGGGTTCCATGCTGGGCGTGGAGCCTGCTTAAGATTCCCTCTCTCTCTCTCTCCCCCTGCCCCTCCCCCCAAAATAAAAAAATTTAAAAATTGTAAAAATCTAATCTTTAAATAGGCATTGTAAAACACACAACACATACACACATTTGTGCATGTAAAACAAACACACACAGACACACACACTCCATGTGCTAAAATCACTGAAGCTTAATATGGAACAAATAATCCAAAAACTAAATTCTAATTTCTGCATTAGCATAGATTAATACTGACCTCTAGATTTATACAATTTTATTTTCAAGTTAGATGCAATATTGTTTGTATTTATTGCATCTCAAGAACAAGAGAAATGGAAGAATAAAAGTTCTGTAGGAGTTATATTGTAAAACAGAAAACTGCATGTGAAATTATTCAGTCAGTCAGATCCCAACTTTGAAATACATGATCATGAAGTCCACATATGTTTTGTAAATTAAAAATTTTATTATTTTGTGACAGACAGCAGTGACTTTTGTGAAGAAGACTATAGCTCAAAAGAAATAATGATTAGATTAAATTTACTAAATGTGGTATTCTTTTCCCAGTTGAAATAGTCCATGTAAGCTTTATGTCAGGTGTTTGGGAGACTAACCTGCTATTTAATTTGTCTACCCATTGTTTTTGAGCTTTTTAATTTCGGGTTGTGAGCACATCTTTAGGAGACTCATTCGTGAAAATTATAGGAGGTCTGGATTTAGGATGTATCCCAAGAAATAGATTTGATGTTTGTGTTCACCAAGTGCCTCAGTATCAGTAACCTGGAGCTTTTGTTAATTTTTAGTTGAGTGTTTTCTTGAAAATGCAGGTAATGTAAAGTCAGACCACAAATGCATATGGTTACCAATTTTAAGAGAGACCCTCTCCTATAAATACCAGGTAAAAATACACAAGTTGCTTTATCTTCTTCTCGTGCTGGTGATTGAATCATTTCTACTCTACCAATTCAATCAGGATGTGGCATTTTTTTGTGGCTCAATACTAGCTCATTGTTTTATGAAGGCTTATAGGTCTTATCTCCTGCTCCTGCATGGTTATCAAATCTTGTTTGCTTGAAACCAGATCTGTCCCAATTCCAATCCTACCTCAAGGGCAACTGTAGAATTTTCATCTTTTTCCTTGTATCTCCTGGAAATTTCCCTTATTTATTTTGTGAGGTAACTATGCATTTTAAAATTCTCATTTTCACCAGCATTTCTAGGTGTTTTGCTACAGGAGGATTTTCTGGTTATGTACTCCACCACACTGCCAGAAATGGAAACTTAAACAATTCTTAAATCAAATAGTAACATGCACTTAAAGCAAAAGAAAACAAAACAAATATATATATATGAAACAAGTTAAGCTTTTGTTTCTCATCATTGAGTAATTCTCAAAATATGTCACTTGATATCAGAACATGATGTAAAAAGAAACCTTCAGATACCACTTTTGGAATGATTTGTCAAATACTTCAAGAAAATGTTTTGTTTTCTGCCTACCAGTTCTACCAATTACAAGAGAGGAGTGTTGAAATATCCAACTGTATTGTGGGACTTGTCAGTTTCTCCTTTTAGTTTTGTCACTTTTTGCTACATGTATTTTGAAGAATTGTTATTAGGTGCATAATTATTTAGGATTGTAGAGTCTTCTTGGTGTATTGAGCCTTTTGTGATTATGGAACATAGCTCTTTATTGCTCATAATGTTTTAAGTACAAAATCTATTTTGTTTAATATTAATATAACCTCTCCAGCTTTTAAAAGAATAGTATTTGCATATTATATCTTATTTCCGTTTTTACTTTCAACCTACCTATATCATTGGTCATTAGACTTTTTTTTAAAGGGTCAGATGGCAAATATTGGTTGTTCAGTTGGTGGTCCACAAAATGTTGTGGTCCACGTGTTCTTTGTCAAAACTGGTCAATTCTGGCATTGCAGCATCAAAGTAGTCATAAATAATATGTAAATGAATGTGTTAGTGACTATGATCTAATAAAATATTATTTACTAAAATGGGACTGGCTCATGGGCCATTGTTTACTGACCCCTAATTTATGTCATTATATTTGAAATTACTTTCTTATATAGAGCATATAGTAGCATCATAATTTTTGAAGGAGTGGAAGTGGGATTTTTTTAAGACAAGTTTATTACGGAATAAACTGCACATATTTTAAGTGTACATTTTCTTAAGTTTTGATATATACAGACCCATCACCATCATCATAACCAAGAAAATGAATATATTATCATCCTATAACTTTGTGCCTCCCACCTCTTCCCACCCACCACCAACCTCCAGGCATCTATTTACCTTCTTGCTGTCACTCTACCTTAGTTTGCATTTTACAGAATTTTATAAAAATTAAATCATATAGTAAGCATTCTTTTTATCTGGAATCTTTCACTCACATAATTATTTTGAAGATTATTTATATTGATGAGCATATCAGTAGTCCATTCCATTTTATTCCTGAGGAGCATTACCTTGTATGAACATGCCAGTTTGTTTATCCACTCATCTCTGTTAATGGATATTTGGGAATTTTCCATTTAAGGCTAGTACAAATAAAGCTGCTATAAATATTTGTGAACAGTTCTTTGTATGAATATATGCTTTTATTTCTCTTGGGTAAATAGCATAGGAGTGAAATTGTTGGATGCTGAGGTATGTGTATGTTTAAATTTTTAATAAACTGCCAAACTGTTTTCCAAAGTGGTTATACCACTTTACTTTCCCACCACCACATTTAATGTGAATATTGATACATTTAGGTTTCCATTTATCATCTTGCTATTTTTTTTCTATTGATCTCACCTGTTTTTGTTTTTGTTTTTCTTTTCCCCTCTTTCCGCCCCTTTTTGGGTTAGGTGTTATTTTTATGCTTCCCTTTTATCTTCTTTTTTTACTTATTAGCCATAATTCTTAATTTTATTATTTTAGTAACTTCTAGGGTGTCTAGTACACATCTTTAACATATTACAGTCTACCTTTGATCAATATTATATGACTTCACAGTATAGTATAAGACTGGAAGAATAGTACACTTCATTTTTCCTTTCCAGATTACTGTGTTCTTATTGTCATGCATTTTACCTTTACATAGATTAAAAGTTTCATACTACATTATTCCTATTTTTGTTTAAACTATCATTTATAAATAATTAGAGAAAAAATCTGCTAGTGATACATTTTTTTCAGTTTTTGTATATCTGATGAGTCTTTATTAACCTTTTTTTTGAAAGATACCACTGGGTATAAAATTCTAGTTTGAAAATTTAGTTCTTTCAAAATTTGTATATTTGCAAAGAATGAGCATTCTCTCATTGTTGGGTACTGGATTCCACATATGTCTGTTAGATCTAATTATTAATTGAGTAATTCAGATATTTTATTGTGTTTTAAGAATATTTTATTCTTATTAATTTTTGTCTATTTAACCCATCAATCACTAAGAAACGTGTGTTGAAACTGCCTTCTGTGATAGTATATTTGACATTTTTTAAAAAATGTGCTAAATATTATCTTATACTAGGACATGTTGTTAGCTGTATAAAAATTTAGATGTGTTCTTTTATCAAATTATGATGGTGATTCCTAGCCTTGCCTTCTGGATACATTGGAATACTATACTTACCTGCTCCTTTTCAGTAAGGCAAGACCAAGGAATCAGTTTACACAAAAGAAGCTTAGTGGAGAAATGAATGTCACTTCCAGGATGAAACATTTAGTTCATTGCATGAGACCTTCTGGTGCTTTCTTACCCTTCCATGGCAAAAAAAAAAGGCTATGTATACTTCTGATGGGGCTGCCTCAAGATAATAGAGACTCTGTCATCCTGGGGTCCTGAGGGATTATGTGGAATTGAATACCACAGGGACCTGTGATGGATATAAAATGTGAGCAAGTCATGTTAAAAAACTGGGATTGGGTTCATTTTTACTGTAGCAAAACCTATCCTGTCTGATTGATGTATGTAATGATACTCTATCCCTAATGATGATTTCATTTCTAATAAATTTTTAACAGTATTTTGTGTTATTCATATAACTATATAAGCTTCCCTCTCATTAGAAATAACTTGGTGAGTCCTTTACTTGTCCTTTACTTTTATCCTGCTTTGTATTTTGTTTGTTTGTTTTGCTTTAACTATGTCTTTCGTAAACAGAATATAATAGGATTTCAATCCGATTTTTAATTATTTCAGTGAGCATTAAGCATTATTTAGCCCCTTCTAAATACTAGGCCTTCTTATGGATTCAGGAGATAAAGCAATAAACAAAACAGATTTTTCTTTTCTCTAATGAACCTGTGACTATCTTTTATAGCAAATTTGATTCACTAACATGTATTCCTATTGCTGATATGTTTTTATTTATTATGTAATTCTTCATTTAGTGGGATTTTTTTCCCTTTTATTTCCTTTATTCTCCTTTCTGCTTACTAATGTGTTAGTCTAGGTTTTTTTTTCTCCTTTATTCCATTAGGTTATACATTTGATTTCTGTTCTTCTGAGATTACCATTAAATTTTAACGCTCCCTCATGTTTGAAAAAATATAAAGAAACCACTATCTTTATCCTTCTCTGAACTATGTGCGGTTATTAGAAAATTTGTAACCAAATTTCCTGTCCCTTAATGTAATTGTTGTTTAGTATTTTAGTTATCCCTTAGTTTTATGTAATCCAGTTAGTCATTATTTTTGATTGCTTAATGAAGCTCATGATCGTTTATATGTCAGCCTATCCATGTTAAATTATTTTTTGTGCGACTGCCTTCCGCATTCCTCTCTGTCCTCTGTCTGCAGTTTCCTTTCTCTTGAACTGCATTTTTTTTCTACAAGGATCCTCAGGTGAAAAATTCCTAGTCTTTTTCTGAAAATATCAGAATTTTGCCATCACAATTGAATAAGAAGTTGCCTGAATAAAATCTATTATTTGGTTAAACTATATGCAGTTACCATCATGTAGGCATAAGGCTTTAACATCCACAGCTTTAGATAGTTCAAGCTAACTAGATTATCAGTTTCTTCCCTCAGCATCTAAGGTCTTTTGATCTTTGTTATTGCTGCTGAGAATTACAACTGAATTACAATTTCAGTGTAATTATTTTTGTTTATTAGAAGTAATTTATTTTTCTCTGATTTTTAAAAATATTATTAATAGTTCTTCAGTTTTGTTCTACTTTTGAATTTATAGATTCCTTTTTTTCATTAATTTTGGAAAATTGGCAGCTATTATCTCTTATGAATATTACCATTGTCCCATCCTTTCTAGTGTTTCCATTTGGAATTCCTACTAGATCTATTTTGGACATTCTTGTCTCTTTTGTTTCTAAACAGTGCTTTCCTATTTTTCATCCCTTATCATTCACAATGCATTATTGATTTTTTTTCTGAGACACATGTTTCTATTCATTAATTCCATGTGTTTATCTGATGTTAAACACATCTATCGAATTGTTAGGTTCAGTGTCTGTACAATTTATTAATTAATTTAATTATTTAATTAATCTATTTTTCCAAATCTTCATCTTTGATGATTTTATTCCTTTATTTAACTTTTATTCATCTTTAATATAATTATTTTTTCAGATTGTCATTTTAATACTTCAAGTGTGAATAACAGTAATTCTGTAGTTACTTTGTGTGTTGACTCTAATGCACTTGAATTATTTCCTCATATGTTCTCTTATAACAGGTTCATCTAGCTGATTTCTTTTGTTATTGTTGTTTTAATTGAGTGACCTAGATTCTAGAAGCATTTTTCAAGAGTGAGTTTGCATTTGTTTTTGGTAGGCACTTTCTGGATCCAATTTTTATATTAAGTTTTTGGGTTGGGGTTCCCAACACAGGCAGTGCAAGTTCAAAACACACACCTGAATGAGGCATAAATCTTAAAATTATCTTTTCCTACCATAGACCAGACATAGACAGACAATAATCTTTGTTCTGTTTTCAAGTCTATACTTAGTACTTAAAAATATTGTGGAAGAGAAAGGAATTGAAGAAGAGAAGAAAAAGAAGGAAGAAGAAAGAAATAATTTCATGGCAAGAGAATTAGAAAGTGAACAGGCAATTAAACTAGGAACAAAGAGGTAAGGAGATGAAATGATGCCAATTTCTGATACTACAAGATTAAAACAAGAAAAAACAATCTTTACAAAGTTGGAAGAGGCAATGTCTTCTCAGATAAAGCACAAAAAGCAGAAATAATTTAAAAATTAATAAATTAGACTTCATTATAGGGAGAAAGTTCTGGTCTTTGAAAGACAGCATTCCAAAAATGAAAATACAAGGCACTGACTAGAAGAATATATTTGCAGGGGCACCTGGGTGCCTCAGTTGGTTATGCATCTGCCTTTGGCTCAGGTCATGATCCCAGGGTCCTGGGATCCAGCCCTGAGTCAGACTCCCTACTCAGTGGGGAGTCTGCTTCTCTCTCTCTCCCTCTGCTCCTCCCTGCTGCTTGTTCTCTCTCTGTCTCTCAAATAAATAAATAAATAAATAAAATCTTTAAAAAAAAGAATATGTTTGCAGTGCATATATATCTGACAAGAACTTGTATCCAGAATCTATAAAGAACTCCTACATCTCAAGAATAAGAAAATAAAGATGTGCACAAGTTTTAGATTTCACAGAAAAGGATAAACAATAAGCAAATGAAAAGATGCTTGATATCCTTAGTCATCAATAAAATGCTAATTAAAAGCAAATTGAGATACCACTATACACTGATTAAATGAATACAATAAAAAAGATTTAAAATACCATGATTTGGTTAGGTTATATAACAACTACAATTCCCAAATATTGCTGATAGAAATGTCAAATTGTATACTCACTTTGGAAAAGTGATCATTAGTGTTTTATATAGTAAACATACCTACCATAAGATCTGGCAATTCTATTCCTAGATTTTTACTGAAAAAAAATGAACATGTCCACACAAAAACTGGTATTTCAAATGTTGATGGCAGCTTTATTCAGAATATCCAAACAATAGAAACAACCTAAAGGCCTGTCAACAGGTAAATAGATAAAGAAAGTGTGATAAAAGTATTCAATGACATACTACTCAACAATAAAATGAATAAACTATCGATTCACACAATAACATGTGTGAACCTAAAGAAACATACTATTGAGCAAAAGAAGCCAGAACAAAAGAATACATTCTATATTCTTTCCATTTATATGAAAATCTAAAACTGATGTATAGTAACAGAAAAGCAGATCAGTGGTTGCCTTTGGCCAGAAGCATAGGGAGTATATTCCCTATAAATCTGTACCAGGAACTTGTTGGAGTGATAGAAATGTTCTATGACTTAAGTATGGGAGTAGTTGCATGCTGTGTACATTTGCTCAAGTTCATTGGATTGCATAAGCCATTTGGGACCCAGAACAACCAGAATGAAAAAGAAAAGCTCCTTGATCATGACAGATACTGGTTCTCCCATAGTGGCCCTGGGGGCACTCAGAACCATATTTCACTTGATTTAGAAAAATAAAGCAACATGATGCTTCATGTGCCTGAATACTGTGAATCAAATATTTCTGCCTGATACCATCTTTCCTGAACCAGGAAAGTGCTAATTCAAATCAGGATAAATACCCCACGTAATCCTATTACATTCTCTGGACCATAAACTGTCTCGAAGCAGGGCAATTAGCACCAAATTTGCAAAATGTACAGTGCTTTCTGTGGTTTTCCCACTGTCTCCTTCAGAATACAAAGGACTTTATAAATTTAAAATGGCTTTATCACTATCATGGTATTAAAATGCCATACAGCATCTCATGGTATTACAGTAAAGCATCTTTTACCCTTTTCCTGTCAAAGACGTCAGCTAGCCTCTACTTTGATGGATGCTTCCATTTGGGAGCCTTATTATTTTTCTTACCATCATGGAAAACATGCATCCCTCCATAACAGCCTTCTCTGGCATTTGGTAGATTTTGCCATGGGGACTACACTGGCAGCATGATGCCTGATGTGTGAAATAACTTTTCAGTATCCAGCCTTGCTTGGCAATGAGAACTGGCGTTTCTAGGCGCTCAGATTCCCCAGAGCCAAAGGCTTTTGCTGAGAGTGGATAAGTATATAGATGGAAAGAGCCCTGATCACTCCTATTCCTATCTATTTGATTGCATATTGTGTTGTTTTGATTTACAACCCACTCTCCAATTCCTGGTTTGATCATATCTATTATCTGCGGTTGTCACTTGCAAGAATTGAACTTTATTTTCTTTGCCACTCTTATGTACCTATAGTGGATGAGAAATGGCCTTCTCTGTGCTTTCATTTTCACAGACTATCCATAAAAGAGTTGGCAGGCAAGTCCCTCAAAAGGCACATATGTAGAGCATATAAGGGCAGGAGGTGAGGGGTGGGAAGAAATGAATAGGCCTTGAGCACTAAAATAAAGGGAAGTAAGAAAAATCTGCTCAAGTCATGTTTCTGTAGTTAGAAAGAAGGAGGGGTTAAAGAACTGAAAACAGAGACTGAGGCTACCTGGTCCCCTTGCTACTTCCTAAGTTAATTAATATTTCAGAAATGAATATCTTTCATGTTTAAAGCAGTAATCGTACTTCCTTTTTGTTTTGAAAATTAAATCAGAAAGTGTGCCATGCTTAGCACTTTGCAAGTTACCTATTCCAGCTTTGCCCTGGTAGTAGACAGACATTCAAGCTGAGTCACTGAGGACTGTCTCATCATGGGACTCTTATAAAGGGAAGGGTAAAGTCTAGGGAGTTAGTGAGGAAGAGTAGGGGCTAGCCCCAGCAAGGACCCATTACCAGTCCTAGTAGGTGAGGGTTGGTTAGCTGTGCTGAGTATAATAGAGGCTTCCCTACTAGGACCTGGGGTAGAGTAGAGAGATCCAGTCAACCCATAGCAAGCTGATAAACTAGCCAAGCATATCCCACTCTTTTTCATTTTAACTTTTCTGAAAAGGGAAATCGTATTTTATTTATATTTCTAGCCAAAGAAATTTCTCCTAATTCATACCTAGGACACAGAAGTTATCACCTTCTTCATTGGACTGTCATATCACTTCCTTTTTATTTGATTTCTAGCCCTGACTGTATTTCCCCCTGCACAACTACAGGACTGTATAGTTCTAGTCTTTTTTATTTTAAATGACAGGGGCCAGTGTCTTTCTCATCTGCGTATTCTCTTCAGTGCCTAACAAAATAGATGCTCGGTATTTGAATTGGAGACATAAATTTGATTTGCCCACTAGCCTTGAAGTTATTTCATTGAGTGTTACTGATGAAAAGATAAAGCCCACAGACAAAATAACTGGGGATAAGGTAACAGTCACTCACAAGAGATGATGCAAAGCAAGTGATCACCTATTCATTAAATGCTTATTGAACACTATTTTTGTGTCAAGTCCTCTTTTTCTAGTTTCCTATAGGGCAAGAGAAGAATACTGGCAATCTATTCATTCATTTATTATTTTCACTAATATTTATTCATATGATCAAGGTAAGAAGCAGAAGAAAGAGCAATGTCTGGTATGGATCAAGTGTGATATGGGTTTTATTTAATCTGAGGAGGAGGAGAGATAGGGAACGAGTGTGCTGAAATCACATGGCAGTGCATCTGACCCAGGCTAAAAGGGCATGACAATTAAGGCCAAAAAATTAGTGTTTCTTGTGGAGCACAGGCCTCTCTCAGCATCCATGATTAAAAACTGAGGAAGAAAACCAACAGCATTTATCATGGAGACAAACCAACCATAACCCCCATTAACTTAACACAGAAAAAAGGCAAAAGGAGGAAGCTTCTGGTGGTAATTGAGGCAGAAGCAGAGAGTGAAGTATGGCTGACAGAAAACAAAGAAACACAATAACAACAACAACAAAAAATCTTCAAGATGTGTAGTGAAATTTTCTGAATGGGAATAGGAATGCATTCAAAGTACTCGAAATGAGAATGTACAGGTGTGCAAGAGGCAGAAATTTTGAATTGCCCAGGAGATGAGCTAGGCAGCTAATCCATTTCCAATGTCAGAGTCATTTTTAAGCACTAGAGACCCTGGTCAGTAGTTGCTTTGATAAAAGTTGTATCAGGAGAGGGTGTCCTTAAGCAAGATTTATATGCAAAATAGGTTGTGACTGCAATTAAGTAATGATGCTTAGAAACAATTAACCTGAGTCCAAGGGGTCCCTTTTCTGAGGAGAATAACTCCCTTATCTCTGAAGTGAAATGCTTTGTTAATAAATACAGTGTGGACTGGGGGTTCCCATTTACTAGTCAGCAGAATGAAGTTAAATTTCCATCATGGAAGATGAAGCCACTCAAGGGGAACTATGAACACTCTGGTTTCTGGCCTTCTGGAGAGAATCAAGTGAAAAGACTGGCTTTTTAGGAGAGGGCTAATGTCAGGAACCCCTGGCTGCTGAGGAGGGGGCAAACAAACAAATTAGCTTGGTGTAGAGCATGACCTCTGTGCCTTGAAATAGAGAGAGACTTCTAAGAACTGGCAGCTGAGGGCGCCTGGGTGGCTCAGTTGGTTAAGCGACTGCCTTCGGCTCAGGTCATGATCCTGGAGTCCCGGGATCGAGTCCCGCATCGGGCTCCCTGCTCAGCAGGGAGTCTGCTTCTCCCTCTGACCCTCTTACTTCTCGTGCTTTCTATCTCTCATTCTCTCTCTCTCTCAAATATCTCTCCCAAATAAATAAATAAAATCTTTAAAAAAAAAAAAAAAAAAAAAAAAAAAAAAAAAAGAACTGGCAGCTGAGCCTTCTTCTATGAGAAGCAGTGTTACTGGAAAGAGAAAAGCCTTCAGAGCCAGGCAGACATGGGTTTGAATGCTGACTCTGACACATTCAATTGTTCTATAACCACAGGAAATGACTGTCTATCTCCCAGGGTTGCTGGGAATATTAAACACAGTAAAATATTCATTTAGTCCACTTCTACTTACTTAGTACCTGCTATGCACCTGGAACAAGAGAAAAATTTTAGAAGATGCTTATGGAGATTTCAATTCAATCAGATACCACACAAGCAAGCAAATAAATGTTATTACAGATGGTAGCTGGAGCCGTGAACAAAAGGATGTGCTCAGAAGTAACTGCTTAGGGGTTGTGAGGGCACCACTGTACATAGTATAAGCTTAGCTGTGTAGAAGCACATCATGGGAAAGAGTGAGGGCAACCATATTCGAAGCAGAAAAATCAGGAAGTGCAAAAATGCCCTGAGGAAGAAAGAGCTTGCTACACTGAAGGAATCCAAAGGAAACCAGTGTGGCTGGGAAATGAGGAGTGAAGCAGAGTGGTATAAGATGAAGTTACTGAGGCAGATGCTAATCGTCTCCTAGTCTGTCTTTGTTCACTCCTCACAATACCCTGATTTTGTTTGGCGCAATAGCAGATTCCATTGGATAAGGGTGACCATATGACACTGTTGGAGCTGATGGGGTAAGACCCAATTCCTTAGTGGAGAGTCTTTCTTTCTGAAATAAAAACATTAACAAAGTCTCAAATGATAAGACTCTTGCTTTTGTTCCTTTATGTTTCTCTCTCCCTGGAACAGTGATGCAGTGCCTGGAGATATAGCAACCATCTTGTAGTCATAAGGACAAAAATCACATGGTAAAAATAGTACAGAAAAAAGATAGAAGGAGCCTGGACTCAGATGACTCTCTTGATCAGCTGCTTGGACTTCCTACTTTTAGAAAGTGGTTATATGAGAAAAATGGTTCCTTCCTTTAATAACCCATTTTGTTGAGTTTTTTTTTGTACTGAATATATAACCATACTTCTTAATTGATATAGTTGTAAATGTCAACAGAAGTCAGACCACACAGAGCCCTATAGAACATGGTAGAGTCTGGAATTTAAAGATCTTAAGCACAGAGGCAAGAAAAAGAAATAAAAAGTATCCAAATCAGAAAGGAAGGCATGAAATTGCCTTTTCAGATGACATGATCTTATACATAGAAAACTCTAAAGACTCCACAAAACATAAACAACCTGTTAGAACCAATAAATGAATCCAGTAAAGTTGGCAAGATACAAAATCAACCTACAAAAATTAGTGGCATTTCTATACACTAAAAGCAAACTATCCAAAAAGGAAATTAAGAAAACAGTTTCATTTGTAATAGCATCAGAGAGTAAAATACTTAAGAATAAACTTGGCCAAGGAGGTGAAGTATTTTTATATTGAAAACTGTAATACATTAATGAAAGAAATTAAAGAAGACACAGTAAATGGAAAGACATCTGATGTTGATGGATTGGAAAAATTCATGTTATTAACATGTCCATACTATCCAAAGCAATCTATAGATTCAATTCTGTTCATATCAACATTTCTTTTTTTAAAGAAATAGAAAAAAAATCTAAAATTTATATGGAATAACAAAAGATATAAGACAAAAGAATAACCAAAGTGATCTTGAAGAGAAGAATGAAGTTGAAGGCATTACTTCCTGATTTCAGAAACACATATTACAAAGTTACAGTTATCAAAACAGCTTGGTTCGGGCATAAAACCAAATGTATAGACCAATGGAACAAAACAGAAAGCCCAGAATTAACCTTACATGTATATGGGCAACTGATCTTCCACAAGAGCACCAAGAACACCAATGGGGAAAAGATAGTCTCTTCAACAAATAGTACTGGCAAAACTGGAGATCCACATTCTGAAGAATGTGGACCCCTATCTCACATTATGTACCAAAAAATCAATTCAAAATGGATTCAATACTTAGGGAATTCAGTGGATTCAATACAAAGGGAGAAGTCTTCCTGCCATTGGTGTTGGCAATGATTTCAGGGAGATGACATCAAAAGCACAGGCAACAAAAGCAAAAATCAACAAGAGGGATTGCATCAAACTAAAAAGCTTCTGCACAGCAAAGAACAAAACAACAAACTGAAAAAGCAACCTATGGAATGGGAGAAAATAAGCCATGTATCTGATAATGAGTTAATTTCCAAAATATATATGGAACTCCTACCATTCAAT
Source organism: Callorhinus ursinus (assembly GCF_003265705.2). Classification (NCBI taxonomy): domain Eukaryota; kingdom Metazoa; phylum Chordata; class Mammalia; order Carnivora; family Otariidae; genus Callorhinus; species Callorhinus ursinus. Next base: position 60,962,656 of record NW_027397067.1, on the reverse strand, counting down.
AACAAAAAGCAAATAACTGGATTAAAAAATGGGCAAAGGACTTGGACGAACATTCCTTTAAAGAAGACATAGAGGGGCGCCTGGGTGGCTCAGTCATTAAGTGTCTGCCTTTGGCTCAGGTCATGATCCCAGAGTCCTGGGATCGAGCCCCGCATCAGGCTCCCTGCTCAGTGGGAAGCCTGCTTCTCCCTCTCCCACTCCCCCTGCTTATGTTCCCTCTCTTGCTATCTCTCTCTCTCTGTCAAATAAATAAATAAATAAATCTTTTGAAAAAAATAAAGAAGACATAGAAATGGCCAACGGGTGTATGAAAAGGTGCTCAATATTACTAATCATCAGAAATGCAAATCAAAACCTGTTAGGATAGCTATTATCAATATAACAAAAGATAACTAGTGTTGGTGAGGGTGCAGAGAAAAGGGAACCCTTGTACACTGTTGATAAAAATGTGAATTGATACTGATACTTTGGAAAACAGTACAAAGGTCCTCAAAAAATTAAAAATAGAACTCTCAGATGATCCAACAATCCCACTTCTGGATATATATCCCAAAGAATTGAAATCAGGATCTCAAAGAGATACCTGTGCTCCCATGTTCGCTGTAGCATTTATTTACAATAGCCAAGATATGGAAACAATCTAAGTGTCCATTGATAGACAAGTGGATAAAGAAAATGTGGTGTATACAAGCAACAAAATATTATTTAGCCTTAAAAAAAAAAGGGAAATCCTACCATTTACAGCAACATGAATGGAGGTGGGAGATATTATGCTAAATGAAATTAGCCAGACACAAAAAGACAGAAATACTGCATGATCCCATGTATCTGAATTATCTAAAATAGTCAAATTCACAGAAGCAGAGAATAGAATGGTGATTTCTAGGATATGGGGCCGGGGGAGATGGGGTGTTGCTGTTTAATGGGTATAAAGTCACAGTTACACAAGATGTATAAATTCTATAGATCTGTTGTGTAACATACTGCCTATGGTTAACAATATGGTGTTGTGCACTTAAAACCTTGTCAAGAATGTAGATCTCGTGATAAGTGCTCTTGCCCCTGACCCCCTGGTTGAAAAAAGATAAAGCAGGGCACCTGGGTGGTTCAGTCAAGGTTAAGCGTCTGCCTTCAGCTCAGGTCGTGATCTCAGGGTCCTGGGATTGAGCCCCGCTCATGCTCTCTCTCTCTCAAATAAAATCTTAAAAAAAAAAAAAAAAAGCAAAACAAGGGAACACAAGAAATCATTTCAAGATGATTAATATCTTTATTATCTTGATTGTGGTGATATTATTATAGGTGTATGCCTATGTCCAAATATAAATAAAAATGAACACATTAAATATGTGCAATTTTTGTATATTAAGTAAAATCAATGAGGCTGAAAAAAGAAAATAAGAAAAAGTTTTAATTAAAAATAAAGCAACCAATTGCATATTTTAGATTTTTAATAGAAGATGAATACTATTATTAAATAGTTAATATATGTATATTTAATGTTGGTGTAGGAAAAAAAATCTTAGATCAGATTTTCATACTACTACAAATATTTTTTTTTTCTCTAAACCCTTCTCCATTCTCCTTTCCAAAGCAAAATCTCAGAAAATTACCCATAATGTACTTTGGGTCAACAAGAATGTATCATGCTACATTAGTTGCCAGTGATTAAACTGACACCATCTGGTCTGAAACAAATTATCTTTGATGTCAAAAGAGCAAAGACAGCAGAAATCATATTTAGTGTGCTGGAAACTTCTATGTGTCCATCCACAGAAGGCTGCTGAGGTTGAGAAAGCAGAATCCTAATAGAGTCACAAACAACTCACAGTCCTAGGATTATCTGGGAAGCCCAATCAATGAAGGGGAACACAGCTTGCCCTCTCAGGAGAAATCCCTGCCCTCTAGGTGAGAAGGGGGAAAGCTGCATCTCTCCTCTGACCCTTTGCACAGACAGCCCTCAAAGTGGGATTTGTGCCACACGGAGCTAAGTGGAGGCCTTAATCTCGAGAGTTAAAATGTGAGGCCTCCAGGATTTACACTGGGATTATGGTCAGGCTCTAACACCTCCGAGGCCCACTGGCTTTAGAGCAGTCTGGAGCAGGCTTTGTTTCCCTGTTTTGGGTGGTTGAAATGGTTTCAAACATCATTTAGTTGAATTTTTTTTTAAGTTTTTTTTTTTTTTTCTAGAGGGAGAGAGAGAAAGTGAGAGTACAAGCAGAGGGAGTGGCAGGCAGAGGGAGAAGCAGGCTCCCCACCGAGCAAGGAGCCTAATGTGGGACTCGGTTCCAGGACCCTGGGATCATGACCTGAGCCGAAAGCAGACGCTTAACCGACTGAGCCACCCAGGCGCCCCTGAATTTTTAATAACTAACCACTTCTGCTGTTTATTGTGCACGTGCAGTGTCCCACTTTTGCATCAGAAATCTAACTTCCAAGAATTTCACTTTTGAGTGACCAGAATCATGTCTCACTCTGAGCAGTTGGTCAAACATGCCTGAACTCCCCGGTGGGACTCTGATGGCCTATGCCCCATCATTCACACTTAGGAGAGTGTCTGAGTCTTGTACATGGGCAGAAGTATACACCAAATCATAGATGAATGTGAAGTCCATAGGTGGAGGTGAAGTACATATTAGACATTGCTCCTCCCAGTAGCCCATTTCATTTACTTATTTATTTATTCATTCATTCATTCATTCATTATTTTCAAAACATTTTTTTAATTTAAATTTTAGGTAGTTAACATACAGTGCAATATTGTTTTCTGGAGTAGAATTCAGGGATCATTATTTACGGACAACAGCTAGCGCTTATCATAACAAGTGCCCTTCTTTTTTTTTTAAGATTTTATTTATTTGTTTGTCTCAGAGAAAGCGAGAGAGAGAGAGCGAGCACAGGCAGGGGTAGTGGCAGGCAGAGGGAGAAGCGGGCTCCCTGCTCAGCAGGGAGCTCGACACAGGACTCAATCCCAGAACCTTGGGATCATGACCTGAGCCGAAAGCAGACACTTAACAAGCCACCCAGGTGTCCCAAAAAGTGCCCTTCTTAATACCCATCATCCACCTAGCTCATCCCCCACCCTCCTCCCTCCATCAACCCTCAATTTGTTCTCTATTGTTAAGAATCTCTTATGGTTGTTTCCCTCTCTCCTTTTTTTCTTTTCCCCCTTCTCATATGTTCATCTCTTTTCTTTCTTAAATTCCATATATGAGTAAGATCCTACAGTATTTGTCTTTCTAAGTGAAATAAGTTGGTCAGAGAAAGACAAACACCTCCAAGTAGCCCATCTTTAAAGGTCTTAGGACTGAACAGTCAATTTTAGCTATTGGTAATCACATTCCTCTCTTGTCTCACACTTAGCACAGTAGGAAATAACTGAGTTTTGATGATCAGCTACCCTCTTGACAATTATTTTATCTCTGTCTTAGGTATAAGTCCTTCTCCTGCTTAGTACTTGGATGGGAGACTTTTCTAAATTTTTATACACTTGGCTATACCAATTAAGACTGTCACAATAATGCTATGTAAGAACCTTTGCAAAACTTAATACCTCAAAAAAACAAGCATTACTATTTCTCACAAGTATATGGGTTATCTGGGAAATTTTCCTCTCTGGGTTTGGATGACGTTGGTTGGCCTCACAGCTGACTCTGCGGTTAGCTGGTGGGTTGGCTGGGAAACATTGGTCTAGAATAGTCTTTCTCACATGACTAGTGAGTGCTTCATCTGAGATGACTAGGTTGACTGCTCTGCTCCATGTGTCTCATTCTAAGAAGACTAGCCTACAAAAAGGAGGAAGAAAGAGAGCAGAAATCTACAAAAGACCTAAACTTGGAGCTAGCCTTCCTTCATTTCCACTGCATTCTGTTGACTAAGGCAAGCCACAAATTAGTTCAGTTTCAAGAGTTGGAGGGAAAGACTCCACCCTGTCGTTGAAGATATGGAACAAATTCATCGTAAAGGGTGTGGTTACCATAAACCATATATGCTACTATTGGTAAAGTTATTCTCCCGTGTACTGGAAACCTTTACAATTATCTTTTATTTAGAGGTTAAAAATATTTTTCAATACTGAACTTTTAGCTTATTTTGACTTTCAAGGTGACTCTCAAGAATGGGACTTACAAATTCCCAAGGCTCACAGTTTGTTAGACCCCAGAGTGGAGCATCCTGATACTGCTAAATAAGATTCAGATTATGCACAGTGGATCAGACTGCCAGGGCCTTAAGAGAGAGAACTGCTAACCCAACCAATAGCTTCTAGCCTTCAACTCCTACATTTGAGCAGGAGTGCTCATAGTGATTTAAAGAAACAATACAACCTAACTTGGCCTTTTCTTCGTTCTTGGTCTTCTCTTTCAATGTTTGTATATATAAAATACAAATCTAAAGTGTATTTAAATATACTTAATTATATATATTTAAATGTATTTATATATAAATAAACATAAGTATGAAATTATATTTATATTATAAATATCTACAATAAATATATATGTAAATTTTGAATGTTTAGGTACAGTATTAAGGGGTGTTTGTGGAAGACTGCCTCCCATCTCTGACCTAATTGAGAAGAGATGTAGAAATATTGTTTGTGAGTTATAAAATTTATAAGGCAAGTTTATAAAAACTGTATAAATGTATTTATATTAGACATCCTATATATCGATTCAGCTATACACACACAACACATGCATGTATACGTGTTTTGTTTGTATATATATGTTATATTTGCTATATATGTATGTGTATATATATCCGTGTACATATATATTTACATGTATCGTAAACACACCTCAGGAAATTACCTACAATGGTGACAGATACTGCTAAATATAAGTTTTTGGCTGAGATTTTGCTGAGATAAAAGATTATCTGGGGGTACCTGTTAGATGTCTGCCTTCGGCTCAGGTCACGATCCCGGAGTCCTGGGAATGAGCCCTGCATCGGGCTCCCTGCTCATCTGGGAGCCTGCTTCTCTCTCTCTCTCCTCCCTGCTCTTGCTCCCTCTTTCTCTCTCTCCCAAATAAATAAATAAAATCTTAAAAAAAAAGATTATTTGTAAGATTAAGTAAAAGTCAGCATGACAGTTAAGGGACAGGGTCCCAAGTCCTGAGAAGGTGAGCAGGGAAGCCCTATAAGCAAATAAGGCAAATATGACCCTAATCTGAATCTGGTACCTGGAATAGGTATTCAAGACTTGGGTCAATCCCTTTATCAGCATACCCTTGCCCAATTAAGTAGATTAAAATTCCAAACAGCAAAAAATAAAATAAAATTCCAAACAAGCCATCCAAGATGAAAAACATGTGTATGTCCCTCTACCTGGAAATTTCACAGGAAAGACCCTTTTTGCCTGTGAACCTGAAGCTGCTTTGATCTATCCTGTCATCAGGAGGAAGGGCCTCCTCTTGATAGCTACAAGTAGGTTTTGTCAGAGGGCAGGGATAACAACCATCTCATAAAAATGTTCATCATACCTCTGTCTTTGTTCTCCCCTATCCCCAATAGTCATGGGTCAAAATTGGTGCAAAGAAATGGTAATTTTGGAAATCAGACTCCAAACAGGAGCCTTTATGTTCTTCATAAAGATCTATTATATGTGTGTTTATATACTTTATGAAATGAATAATTGAGAGCATGCAGTGTAATATGAGAAACTCACAAAATTTTGCTTCCTGCTGACTTGCTAGTTGGTGAAGCTGAGCTTTTTGGAAATTTAAAAAGCAAACTAATTTGCAAAATAGATAGCAAGGGCTTCTATCTGATTCTCAAGTATAATTTTCAATTTACAAGTCTTTCATCAGTCCTCACTTTTCATCTGCCCTCTTCCCTTCAATGTTATTTGAACCACCGTGTTTCCATCAGCATGAAGATGCTAAAGAATTGCCAGAAGTCTTCCCTATGGGGTACAGAATCATCTATTCAGATATTTTAATGTACTTTTAATTGTAGGACAGCAGTCTCTGGCACCTGCCCTATGTCGTGTGGATTGGGGAAATTCAATCAACTCAGGGTTAACTTGAAATAAGAATAGTAGTACCAGTAGTAGTAATAATACTAGTACATAGTAGCCACCATGTTGATCACTTTATATACATTGTCTCACTAAATCCTGTGACGATCTGTAAGTTAGTCCTTTTAAAAGCTAAAGAAACTGAATCCAATTTTCAAAACCACACCTAACACATGGCAGAGGTAGGAATGAACTCAGAGCCATTTGACTCCAAAGTTCCTGCTCTTAACTACTTCTCTGTATTGTTCCTAGAGAAACTGAAATCATGCTGACTTCCATATTGCACAAGGGCTAGGCTGAAGCCACTGGGCCAAGATGATCGGTGGCTTTACCTACAGATGCTCAAGCCTGGCTCATAAGGAACCCACAGTTTACAGGACAGGCCAAACGCTGATAAAGGAGATCCACACAGCCACCTTGCAGCAACATAATGCAGCCTAGTCCCTTTCTCAGCAGAAAGACACACGGGTGTATCTGGTAACTCAAGATAGGCTGACCCTGAGCAGAAAGCATTTTAACAGCTCCCGGGGCAAAGGAGCAAAACAGAGTGACAGATGACACACAGCAGCTGGCATAGCTGCTTATCAGGAATGTGGCACAGAGAGGTCAGGTACTGCACTCCTAGCCTTGGGCAGTATCAGCACTTGATAATTATAAGTCACAACACCCCTGAAGTGTCAACTTCTAGTCGAGTTCATACATATTACCCATACATTTGTAAGAGTGAATCCTTGTTCTTTTACAGAATAACCGATCTTTTTTATTATTTTCAGTTAAATGATTTCTGCATGCTTTCTGTTAGATTCAATATGTTTCAGCCACTGGCTTCTGTCTTTGAAGACTGTAGAATTTCGTGGGGAGAGAGGCACATGAACAGCTACTGGATTCTATTTAAAAAACAATTGAGAAGTAACATAATTGAGTATTTTTTAAAAACCACATTGCTGAGTTATGATTTTCATGCAAATAGCTGTATATATTTAATGGGTACGACTCGATGAGTTTGGAGATAAGTAAACACCCAGGAAACCATGGCAGTGATCTATGCCATAAACTTATCCATTACCTCAAAAAGTTTCTACAAAGACTCATGAAATCAGGTCCATATTGATAAACTGCTGACCAAGTTTATTATTGTGTAACACGAGGTACCAACCATTACCCATGGTAGGCTTGCCTTTATTCATTTATCCAATATTTCTTCAGCCTCTATTAAATGTCACTGATTGCGTTCATCACTGGCAAATACTTACAGTCAATATAGGGTGGAGGAAGAGACATTTTAAAAATGCAGAAAATCTATGTTTAATTATAAATGTGATTGGTGCTACAAAGGAGGAGTTCAGGATGCTTATAGGGGAGTGCAATATAGGTGATCTAAGCCAGGCCTAACTGTGTGTCATTTAAATCAAGATTGAATGCGAATTTAGCCCTTATTCTGTAAGGAAGAAGGTGGGAATTTTTCAAGCAGAGGATTAGAATATGCCAAGTCCCTGAAGGAGAAAGTTGGGACGTCTGATGAGTGGGAATGTGGCTGGAGTAAGAACAGGAAGAAGGAAGAGAGGTGCCGCATGAGACTGTAGAGATGGGTCAGGGAAGACCTTGTCAACTGTAGTTTGCATTTCAGATTTTATTCTAAGAGCACTTAGAAGTTACGCGACAAATTTTAAGGTGGGATGTGACATAATAGCAACAAGCCAGGAATTCTTCTAAGTACTTTATATGTGTTAACTCTACAACCCTACCAGGTGGATAATTTTCTATCTTCCCCCTCTTTTATAGATGTTCAGCCTTACAAAAGGAAAAGTTTGGAAGTTCAGCCTTACAAAATTTCAGTAACTGATGTTAGACAACCAGCATAAAGCTGAACTGGGATTAACACCGGGGGCAGTCTGGCTCCAGATTCCCAGAACCGTTACCTGACGCTGCCTCTAATGATTAGCTTTGTGTTTCGGAGGAGAGTGGATTGATAAGCGTGTTCCATACATCAGTTATATCAGTTGGCTACATGAGTGAATGAAAGTAGACTACGATTCCAAGAAGAAATCACTAGTCATCTATCTGCCTTGAGTATGTATTGCTGGAGGAGGCCTTTTGACAAATGTGAACATCTCTGGCAGAAGTACTTTCTGCACCTGTAAGACATTTTGCACTTACGAGGCTCTGCAAAAATAGGAAGCAGTCCATATTTCAGCAACTTCCATTAAGCTGTCATATACCTTCCCTGCATTTCTGGCCTTATAGCAAGCCTTGGATTAATATCTTCTTTACTTAGTGGAAGTTTCCCCACACCCGCCCAGCCATCCTGTAGTCTCCTCCTGATGGCACAGTCTAATTACCTTAATGTGAGATGCACAAGGTCAAACCCAGATCCTGGGCTCTTGGGCGGTTGTGAATCATTTAGCAGCTACAACCAACCTTTTATTGAAAGTTTGGACTTTTTCTTTCCCTCAAATGACATGTACAAGAGAGCAGTGATTACCTTCATATGCAAAGGTGTCTTTTTTGAAGTTCTAAAGAAAAGTCTGCCTCACCCAAATCCACAGTATGAGAAACAAGGGGAATACAGTGGAAAAAGCTGTTCATAAATTTTGTTTTGTGTATTTTTTGCATATGGAAAATTCAGAGACTATAGATGTAGAACTCTACATTAAGTATATATTAATTAAGCGTTTTAAGCCATTGAAGGTGATTGTTTTTCAAAGTTTATTTTTTAAAATAAGTAATAGAGGGGCTCCTGGGTGGCTCAGTTGGTTGAGCTCCCGACTCTTGACTTCAGCTCAGGTCATGATCTCAGAGCGTTGGGCTCTGCATTCAGCGGAGAGTTGGCTTGTCCCTCTCCCTCCTACTTTTCCCCTTCCCCTCTGCCCTCCCCCCTTGCATACCCGCAAGCTTGCTCTCTCTCAAATAAATAATTAAAATCTTAAAATAAAGTTGTATTTTCATGTTATGCATGTAGCCATGATGAGAAATAAGGAATATAGAATAAAGTTTCAGAGCATGTGTTTGATAATGACACAAACCTGGGTTTGAATCTATGCTCTCTTGCAAGCTTTGGACCAGTCGTTTCACCCGCCTGAGCTGTTTCCCATCTGCAACATGGGGGATATCATATGTACATCATGAAGTTTGTTGAGGGTTAAATAGGAAAATGTATTTAATTTCTTATCCCAGTACCTGACACCTGGCTAGCTACTGTTATCATTATTCTTGATATTATATCAACAGTATATTGCTGTCATGATTATCATTTATAATGAGGAAACGTTTGGACCCTGTTCTCTCCCTCTAGCAGCCAGTTCAAGACAGTACCTGACCCCTGTCCAAGACTTTGGAAGGGATATGCCAAGCTTGAGCTATTAATCGTATTTGGTTATTTAATATTCACTGAACACTGAGAAGGTACAGCATTCATGGGGGCAAACCTCTCCAGCTCTCAATAGAGCTGGGAGCTGAGAGCTGGCTGGGTATGTGGCTGGGAACAGCACAGCCAAAAAAGACCATCTGGCCCAGAGCATTCAGGGCTCCCAGGAAACCCATGGGGCCTCTGACTAAACCAAATAATTTGGCTTCTAATCAGTTTAACATTAAAATTCTCCAAGCCCTCCTGTCTAAGATGCTAATTTCTCATAAAGAGGCCTGTGTTGTATAGGAGCCTGCATCAATCAGGCTGCTGCTTTTTCTTCTGCCCCATCTCACTCCTGGCAGCTAGATTGATCCACTGGAAAACAGAGACTTTTCCCTTATAATAAATCAAAATCCTAATTTGAATAAACACCACTGCCAAACCCTCACTTTAAGAGGCCTAAACACATTTGGCTTTGCCACTCCAGTAATATTCCTAGAAGAGATACCAGATTCCCTTTCTTGTTAGGAAAGTGGGCTGGCTTTCTCTGGCCAACCGTTCCTTCTAGAACCACCCAGTCCTCGACCTCCAACCCTTCCAAAAATTGTTTGAAGGCCGAGGGTGTCCTGGATTCCAACATAACATCAGTGCAGAAGCTGTGTCCTCCAACATATTAATTAGTAACAGGATTCTATTCTAAGTCACAAAATGCATCCCGTAATTGCTTTCTTGAATACCTGCTTCAGCCAGGTAAATGGCATTCCAAGAAGTCTGATTGTGTCCACTTTCCCACAGCAAGTTAAGCAACACTTCCTGTTAAAATCCTGTGTTATAAATTTGACTTACAGTGCCTGGGGGAAACTTCAGATCAGACCCTCTGCCTCATTTTCCACTGAACTACTTTGAGTTCCTCAAGTATAGTGTTGGGTGTGTAAAAGCTGCTCAGTCAATGTTTGCTGAACAGAGTGCAATAATTACTACCTAAAGAATTATTTCTCGGTTTAAATGGATTTGTATTTGCAACCTCATCGTCAAGTGGTCTTACAGGAAGACCTCAATAAGCAATTCTCCACAATTCAGAGAAGCAAATAGTCATTGTGTATACGACTGTGTGTGTTTTAGATATGTTGAAGGTTGGGGAGCAATACTCCCATGAAAAGAGGCAAATCTATATAATACAATTTCTACAAGATGGCACCATGCAGTAATCATTACAGTTAGTAATAATAATAATAATAATAGCCACTGATTATATGATAGTTTACAGTCTACAAAGTGCTTTTGCCTGTGATTTCCCATTTGACCTCCATAACAAGTGCAGGGGGTTAAAAAGGTCAAGAAGACTCTTATCCCCATTTTACTTGTAGGGAGACAGCTCCAGAGTTGGCTGTGAATGATTTACAATGACAGAATTGGCTCTGTGGACACCTGTCTTGTTACACTTGCTACCCTCTATTCCCATCTGCTCCCCGCACGCCACTTCCCAGAGGCTCAGGCAGGGACCCATGAGCCACTCCTACATTTTATTTTATTTATTTATTTATTTTTTTACATTTATTCTTTTTTTTTTAATTTTTTTATTGTTATGTTAATCACCATATATTACATCATTAGTTTTTGATGCAGTGTTCCATGATTCATTGTTTGTTCATAACACCCAGTGCACCATGCAAAACGTGCCCTCCTCAATACCCATCACCAGGCTAACCCATCCCCCGGCCACTCCTACATTTTAAATCTTAATATATTGCAGGGCGCCTGGGTGGCTCAGTTGATTGAGCGTCTGGCTCTTGGTTCTGGCTCAGGTTATGATCTCATGGGTCAGGGGACGCAGTCGAGCCTCGAGTCGGTCTCTGAGCTCAGTGGGGAGTCTGCTTGCCTCCTTCCCCAGTTCTCTCTCTCTCAAATAAATAAATCTTTTAAAAAAAATTAATACATTCCATAATTATTTGTTCAATAAACAGTCCTGTGAGTACTTAGATGCTAGGCATAAGGATGGGTTCTAGGGGAGGATAAAAAGCTAAATAAGAGAAAGATCACTGCTTTCTTGATACTTGAAACCTAACTGGGAAAGTCAAGTTTGTAAATAAATATTTTTTTTGTGGAATGTGATAAATGCCTACAAAGTGTTGAATAAGCAAAGAAGGTAGAGGATCTAACTCTTCTGAGGGTGAAAGTCAGAGAAGCTTTGGAGAGAGGTGATCTTTGGCAAGGCCTTAGAGGATGAATAGGAGTTTGTATTTTCTTTCAGTTTTGTTGAGATACAACTGACATATAATATTGTATAAATTTAAGGTGTATAGCATAATGATTGGTATATATATATATATATATATATAGTGAAATGATCATCACAGTAAGTTAAGATAGACGCAAATTTTTTCTTATGATGAGAACTTTTAAGATCTACTGTCTTAGCAGCTTTCGAATTTACAATACAGGATTGTTAACTATGGTCACCATGCTGTATATCACATCCCTGGAATGTATTTATCTTATAACTTGAAGTTTGTGGAATATGAGTTTTTAAGGAGGAGGAGAAGAGAAGGAAGGTATTTCAGATAGGGGAAGTGAGTCCTAGTGCAGAGCCATGAACCAGTATGGCCATCTGTGAACAGATGAGGAGCTTAGTGTGCTACGAGTATAGGATGCTTGGGAAGAGTGACAGTGGATGAAACTGGAAAATGAAATCAAGTCAGGTGACCCCATACTGAGAAGTCTGGTTTTTAATCCTGTGTGTAATGTATTTTCTCAGAACTAAATTTTTGGAAAGGCACAAGGTTTATGCACAAGTATTATACCTGTGTACTTGCTTAAAAAACTTTAAAATCCCTCCTCAGGACAGAGGCCAAGATTGTCCCAGATCAGGTGTGGATAGGAAATGGGCCTTGAAGTTCATGGTGGGGATTGTCTGGATACCATGGCTTTTCCCAGGTGGCTGCCTGAAGGAAAAGGACAGCTTCTGCAGACCCATTGGAGGAAAACATACCATCATAGCCAAAAAGGGGAAAGATAGCCAAGTATGGGTTTATTTATTATTATCTTGTTTAAATGGTGGTGATAGCAGATAGCAGAAGGGCTCCAAAGAAGAGCTGCATCTCAGGAGCATGAAGATGAGATTAGCTAGTTATCTTGTCCCCCACCTCTACCTGGTGATTCTCCTGACACCGATCATGGGTTGTATCGCCCTGAGAGTAGTGCTTCACTGTGTGTGTGTGTGTGTGTGTGTGTGTGTGTGTGTGTGTGTTAAAAGCAAAGAACTTCTTTACAAGGGGTTTTGGGGTGCTTGGTCAATCTTTGATCAATTTGTTTGAAAATGTGTTTTGCCAAAACATACAAACCTGCCAAAGGGCAGCATGCCACGCTTCTGCAGCAGTTTCCCCTTCTACTCTGTGGAGAGCTTTGCACTTACTAACATTCCAGTTCCTCACCACGGCCTACAAGACTTTGAGCCATGCCAGCCCAGCTTGTCCCTCTTCCCCCAGGCTTGCTCACAATGCTCAGGCACAGCGACTTCCTTTCTCTTCCTCAAGCAGGTCAAGTTCTTCCTACCTCAGGCCTTTGCTCATGCTGGCCTCCCTTCACCTCTGCCCCTTTGCACGGCTGGCTCCTTCTTGACGTTCAGCCTCAGCCCGTAAGTCATCTACGCATAAAGGACCTATGTGACCAAGCTTTATGCCACACTGTGACCTCCCTCTAATGCAACCCCACTCAATACCATATCCTCTGGTTTGATTTTCTTCTTACCACTGCTAACTTTAAACAGAATGAAGAGCAATCTTATTTTAGTTAAAAAATGAGTTTATTTGGGCATAACAGAGGAGTTGTAATTTGGGAAAAGCAAGCTATGGTGAACCATAGGAAAGTCCAAAGAGACAGACAATGGGAAAGTCAGCTTTTACTAGGTTGTAGGAGAAAATTAGGGAGGGTTATTCTGAACAAAAGTTCATTGGAGAGCAAGAGTTTGAGGTTGTGTGGCTTCTGGTTGGCCGCTGGTGGCAGGTCCTGCATTGTTGCTGGGGCAGGGAGGGATCTTTCTGCCTTTTTGTAAAGGCAAGAGAGGAAGTCCTATGTGAAAAGGGCCCTCCCTTGTTGAAATATTTCTCATCTTCCTCCTTCCTGTTGGTTTTGCAGGCCACGTGCATGAGGTCTCCCACTTCAGGGCTTTTTGACTCCATTTTAATTCTTAATTTATTTTAGTACCATTTATAGATATCTGAAAATTTCTCATTTAAGTCTTCATTTATTGGTCTGTTGCCTATATTCCCCATTAGAGAGTGCGTGTCATGGTCACTCTTGGTTGCCCATGCCTACCACAGAGCCTAGCACATACTCGGCAGCCACTAAACGCTCATTAAATAAACTAGTGGATGAAAAAGCAAAGACAGTTTTAGGGTGACTTAAATTCTGCCCTACCTTAGCATTAGTATTTCAAATACCTAATTTCTATTTTACATCACTAAGCATGGAGGGAAATGCCATCTCTTCTTATGCTTACATCACGTTATTTCAATGTCCCCCAGCCAAGATGTGTGTAACTTGTAAATCAGTTTTCCTTTATTATCCCCAACCTCCTACCCTTCTTTCTCACCCCATACCCCAACCTCCACCCCATATCTCTCCAGTCTCTCAGTCTAGTCTGTTTTGGTACATGAAAGGAGAGGGATTTATACTTATCTTATGTACACTTATTTATGTTGGGCATTTTATATGCATTATCTCAACGCAATTTGCTGTAAATACCTTACAAATATTGTCAGACCCTACAAATTTGCATTATAACCTCCTCTTTTTTTGGAAGCTTCTTTTTCCCTTCTATTTTTCCATTTCCTGTTTATTTCCACCAACTCCTTAAAATACTTGTATACTCAACAGAACGAATCTAATTTTTAAAGGTCCCCTGATATGGGCCAGATATCTTTTCCTGGCATATTTTGATCATTGAATACTCCAAGTGAGTCCATTAACTTTTCATTTAAAATACAGAACCCATACCTTCTATGACACTGCATCAAAAGCAGAGATCTAGTTCACAGAAAGAGGAAACTTTTATGTTCTCAGTCTGTGCTATGTGCAGGCCGCAATGAGGATGTCACGTTAGTTACCTAAACAATCGCAACAACCTTGTGATATAGGTGGCAGTATTCAGTATCCTCATTTTATTATTAGAAATTTAACTCTACTTCATGATGTAGCCCAAGTCATGCAACTAGAAAAACATACTGGATTAGAACCAGGAGTGAATGAATCCAAGGCTAGAATTTAAATGTGCATATCTAGTGTTTAAAACAAAGCATATGAAAGAGTTAAATGCTTTATCATCTTATTAATGATTATTAAAGTCTGCTGGACAAGAGTACATTACTCTGGATAAGGTAATTCACTGAATACTGTTCTGTGCTAGGCCGTGCGCTAGCTGATGTTATTCATAAATATGATAAATAGGGAGGGAAACAGACATAATACAAAGAGACAAAAGCAAAAGCACAAGCACATATCTGGTTGAAAGGGTAGCACTGAAGATGGAATAACTGGCATTGGGTGGAAGGTCAGGAAAGCTTTCCAGATGAGGGACCATCTGAGCAGGTTTGCCCCAAAAGAGAAAAATAATAAGTAAAATTTACTGAGAACTTACTCTTGAGTAGTGCCTTATGCTAAGTGCTTTAATCCTCACAACTCATTTAATCCTCATGACTACCAAAATAAAGTGGGTATTATTAACCCATTTATCAGTGATGGAACAAAGACTTAAGTCAGTTGAATAGTTGAATAGTTGAATAGCCTTCAACTGTGGCCAGACAGCCACTTTGTCAATCAGGGTCCAATGAGACCACATTCATTATTCTCTATTATTTTATATTTCACATAAATATTTTAACTAGGTATTGAAGAACTGGAAGGCAAAAAGAGAACACTAAAATATAAAACACAGAACTGCACAAAGCAGCTGACACTCCTAGGACTTGGGAAGGTAATAGAAATCAGAAGCTTGGAGAAGTAAACCCCCATGGAACTAAAACTCTGTCCCATGAGGAGGAGGCACTGAGCAGTTGATGCTGGTTTCTTAGCCTGGGGTGGCCACCATGGAGCTGGGATCTAGACCTCTGAGGAGGGAATATAGTAAGCTGGTGCTTTGCTCTGAGTTTTGTGATGACACTGGTTCTGTGAGTGCTGGATAAACTGCAAATTGGAAATACTGCTGAAACTGGAACGAACTTCCAATGCCAGGTTGAAGAAACATTGCTGGTTGACACAGATCAGAAGATCAAGCAGGAATCTGACAAGCAGAAAGTCTTCTTTTCCTCCCTGTGGCTTTTGGTCTCGCTCCAGGGCCTCTGACCAGGGAGCAGCCCGCAAAGGAGAAGTGTGGTGAACACGATCCCTACCCCAGCATCATGAAGCCAAGTATAGAGAGCTGGGAGCTGAGAGACAAGGACTTAGCACAGCCACCTGGTCATCCTCTCATCATTGCCCTTCCACTGTTCACTCTCCTAGATGACTATTTCACTCTCTCTCCTCTTGCTTTAAACCCCCAGTACCTCTTCCTCCATTGTCATACTCTGTTGATAATCCTGCTTCCTCCTTCACTTAGAAAAATGAAGCAACCAGAAGAGCATGCCACGCCGTCTCCATTGCATCTGCCCACCAACCTGCAGAGTTCTGTTCTTGTAGAATCTCGGGTTTGTAGATAAATTACCCATGCTCCCCTAGAGCCAGTCCCAACACTTGCACAATAGAATCATTCCCCTCCTGCTTATCCATGTATACCGCTCTAGAAATTCTCTCCTCTTTCTGAGTTAGTAATCCATGTGCTTACTTGTATTTCCCAGATTCCTTTCAGTTAGGTTGGGGTTAATTCTGGCCAGTGGACTCTGAGCAGAAATGGGATGTGTCAGTTTAAAGGCATTACAAGTGACAAGTTTAAGAAGTGGTTAAAAACCAGCGTGTCTCTCCTTCTCTCTCCCTCTCCCCCTTTACATCAGAGGCTAAATGTTCCACACGGTGCCATTATATGACCTTCATTACCACGGACACCTGTATAACTGTGTGGGGCTTACAAAACCATTACTTTTGTAACTGCAGCCCGGATTTCTGTCCTGAACTGTCGTCTCATAAACACTGCCTATTTGACATCTTTCCTTTTTTTTTGTTTAATAACTTGTCTAATTCCAGATTCCCAATCCGGCCCCATCCCATCCTCTCACCTTTCCCCACTCTCTTTTTCTTTTCTTCCAGCTTTATTGAGGTATAAGTGACAAATAATAATTGTCTATAAGATGTACAATTTGACTTTTTTTGACTGTGTGAAACAGTTACCATGATCAAGCTAATTAATGTCTCCATCACTTCTGTAGTTACTGTGTGTGTGTGTGTGTGATGAGAACACTTCAGGCCTGTTCTCTTAGCAAATTTAAAGTATATAATACAGTATTTTTTAAAGATTTATTTATTTATTTATTTGACAAAGAGAGATAGAAAGAGACAGTGAGAGAGGGAACACAAGCAGGGGGAGTGGGAGAGGGAGAAGCAGGCTTCCTGCAGAGCAGGGAGCCCGATGCAGGGCTCGATCCCAGGACCCTGGGATCATGACCTGAGCTGAAGGCAGACGTTTAACGACTGAGCCACCCAGGAGCCCCATATAATACAATATTTTTAACCATAGTCACCATGCTGTACATTAGATCTCCAGAACGTATTTATCATGCAGAAACGGGGACTTTGGACCATTTGACTAACATCTCCCCATTGACCCATTCCTCAGCTCCTGGCAACCACCATTCTACTCTCTGCTTTCATGAGTTCAACTTTTTTAGATCCCACACGTAAGTGGCCTCATGCAGTAGTTGTCCTTCTGTGTCCAGCTTATTACACTTAGCATAATGCTCTCAAGGTTCATCCCTGTTGTTGCAAAAGGCAAGATTTCCTTTTATTAAGGTTGAATAATATTTCTGTGTCTGTGCGTGCGTGTGCGTGCACCATATTTTCTTTATCCATTTATCTGTAAACAGACAACTTAGGGTGTTTCCACACCTTGGCTATTGATAGTGCTGCAGTGAACATGGGAGTGCAGATATCCCTTCAAGATACTGATTTCATTTCCTTTGGCTATATATCCAGAGGTGGGATCAGGGTTCCTGGATAATATAGTTACTCTATTTTTAACTTTTTGAGGATCTTCCATACTGTTTTCCACAATGACTGCACCAGTTTGCATTTCTACCAACAGTGTGCAAGGGCTCCATTTCCTCTACATCCTCACCAACACTTTTTATCTCTTGTCTTTTTTATAATAATCATTCAAACAGGTATGAAGTGATATTTCATTATGGTTTTGATTTCATTTCCCTGATGATTAGTGGCATTGAGCACCTTTTTAAATACCTGTTGGCTATTTGTGTGTCTTCTTTTTTTTAATTTTATTTTATTTAAATTCAATTAATTAATATATAGTGTATGTTACATCATTACATCACATGCCCTTCTTAATGCCCATCACCCAGTTACCCCATCCCCCACCTCCCCTCTAGCAACCCTCAGTTTGTTTCCTATAGTTACATGTCTTCTTTTAAGTAATATTCAGGTGCTTTGGTCATTTTTAAATCACGTTATTTGGTTTTTGCTATTGAGCTATTTTAGTACCTTATATATTTTAGATATTAACCCTTTATCAGATGTATGATTTGCAAATATTTTATTTTATTCCATAGGTTGTCTCTTCATTCTACTGATTGTTTTCTTTGATGTGCAGGAGTTTTTAGTTTGATGTAATCCCACTTGTCTATTTTGCTATTACTGCCTGTACTTTGGGGGTAATATCTAAAAAATTATTGACCAGGCTAATGTCAAGAAGCTCTTCCCCTATGTTTTCATTGAGTAGTTTTGGTGTTTTAGGTCTTACCTTTATGTCTTTAATCCATTATGAGTTGGTTTTTGTACATAGTGTGGAATAGGGGTCCAGTTTCATTCTTCTGCATGTGGATCTCCAGTTTTCCCAACACCATTTATTGAAGAGACTGTCCTTTTCCAGTTGTGTGTTCTTGGCATCCTTGTCAAAGATCAGTTGGTTATAAATGCATGGATTTATTTTTGAGATCTCTATTGGTCTGTATGTCTGTTCTTATGCCAATACCATACTATTTCAATTATTGTAGCTTTGTGATATATTTTGAAATCAGGGCGTGCGATGCCTACAGCTCTGTTCTTGCTCAAGATTGCTTTGGCTTTTCAGGCTCTTTTGTGGTTCCATAGGAATTTGAGGGTTGTTTTTTCTACTTCTGTGAAAAATGCCATTGGAAATTTGGTAGGAATTGCATCGACTCTGTAGATAATGTTAGGTAGTATAACCATTTTATCAATATTAATGTTTGCAATCTCTGAACAGCTGGTATCTTTCCATTTATGTGTGTCTTCTTCAGATTCTTTCATCAGTGTCATATCATTTTCAGTGTGCAAATTTTTTCCCTTCTTGGTTAATTCTTTTCCTAAGTATGTCATCTTACCTGTTCCAGCATTAACATTCCAAGCTCATCTAATCCTCAAGTCATTGCCCAACATTTGCTATTGCATTAGAGACACTGATACCTCAGTCATTGGAGAAAGAAGTGAAGTGAAATACTTCAAGTTCTGTAATAATCAGTAAGATTGCATCAGGAAATGTGACTAATTTCATGATTTGACTGCACCTGAACAATACCTTTATGAAATATATTTTTCAAGGGAGAAGCAGTGCAGGTGTTTTTACTTCTCAGAGTTGATGCCTAGCATTTGAGTATTAATTTTTTTTCAGGACCTCCAGGGTTTTGTTATGCAGCCATTTCTTAATCCATGATAGAATCTTCTAGACTAATCTAAACATACCTAAAGCAATATTGTACTTCCTGGCCTTGTGTCTTACGTGTAGTTGATCAATAAATATTAGTAAAATGAGTTGAAAAATGAATTACATGAGTTAACAAATTAATGAAAAGTCTCAGGGTAGGGGATTGGTAGTATTCTTCAAAATCTATATATGGAAATGTCTCTACTATTGTGCAAATGTTTATACCCAGGTAAAACATTCTCCATTGTTGTAGTATAAGGGGTAAATTCCAGAGTATTTAAAAGCTATCAAAATAATAATTATGATAAGAGGAAGGAGGAGGAGAGGAGAGGGTAAGGGAAAAGAAAGAAGGAGAAAGGTAGAGGAGGAAAACAATTATATGTCCTCATCAGCTGTGCTTGATCATAGTGCCTCCCTCAGAATTTTCTCTTTAGTCAACCTTAAAGATGATGTAATCTAAGACCCTAAAGAATCTTCTTTATAGCTTTGTGTTTGTAAAGGATTAAAGATTGAATGGAAAGAGAATCTGCTTCTTGTTTATGAATTCAGAGCTTACTGAGCCAAGGAAATCTGAACCATCCTTTCCCATTCCAAATTCATACAAGGTGCTGAACTCTGTTCAGCACGGAAACTCTCAGAAACTAGAAAAGGACACTTCATATTTCTAGGCCATTAATTATTCATAGAAAGTATTGCTCTGAAGAAATGTCAACACAGGGTACTTATATTTTTTTGACTATAGACCTCTCCCACATCAAAGACAAATATGGAGTGGAGAATGGGACAGTAACAGAAATTCTTGCTCATCATTTGCATGTATATGCCTGATAAAATCCATTCTTCATCTCTGAAAAAAATAAGAGAGGGGATGGAAAAGAAACAGGGTATTAGCTTATTAAGTGCCTACAGTCTCATGTGAAGAATGCAGCTCAACTTCAAACAAGAACCCAAAGTCACATCTGATCCTGTTTCTTTTGTACAGGTTAACTCACCGTGGTTTATAATATCTTCAGTACAACCGGTGCCCTTTCTTCTTCCGTAATACCCCCAAAACCTCCTAAATTCTACAATCTAGGGAAATAACACTTGAAGGGACCATTGGACTGTGTACAACAACCACATGGCTTCAATAGCTTCAAATAGGATAATTATGTTTTTAGCAAATGGGTATCCCTTTGAAGGAAGGAAATATAGGGCAATTATGCTGAAACATTGTCTCCTAGGGCTTGATTGACACACCTGAAAAGGGTGCAATTCAGCTTGACATCTCCACTTCCTGGCCTTCATGGGTGACAAAGCACAAGTGTGTTTGTTTTTTGCAACTGTCAAGGGCTCCCACTGACTCTGACCCCCATCCTTTTCCTCACTGGGGTTTCATACGGATGACCAAGATGATTTCAGAAGTGCCCCTGATTCTCAGATCATCTTCCATCTCCTTTAGCCCAATCTGCTCCCTCAATGGGTTCTTTCCTCCAATAAAAGTTTGAGAGTGGAAAAGTATATTCTCATTACAGTCCTGATTGGTGTCATGAGAAATATTTCCGCCATGATTTTAGTGATAAAAAGATGATGACTTAACCCAAACTCTCTCTTTTTCCTGATTTTGTTCTAAACAACATACATTAACATTTTAAAATAGAATTTAAACAGGTGTCCAGTAACAGAATGACAAATGTTAAGTGTGAAATCTGAAAGTTAGGAAACTGAGCCACATATGGTCACTTTTTTTTTTTTTAAATATCCGCCTGCGCTGGACCATTAAGTGGTTTCATCATTGTCACATCAAGCAGGACTTGTAAAACTTGGGATGTGGGTATTCAAAGACATTTGCTTGGTGCCTTTAATGATTTCTGTAATTAGTCATTTAAACAGATTGCCCTGTGATCCAATGCAGGGAATGCAGGGAGACGAGCTGAGAAAATCATTTCCTAAAGGTACTTTAAACTAATTGAGGAAAATGAGGCTTGTCTCTGAAGGAGTCTCTGGCCCATACTTCAGTGGTAGAGCTGGAGCTGGAGAGCCACATTCTCCAAGAATCTATAAAATGTATATGCCAGGTGTTTTTTTGGACACCTGAGTGCTAAAGGCCTTTGATGGCTCTGCAAAATTTAACAGATAAGGAAATGGTGCCTCCATGCCAATGACAACTTAGAAACCAGAAGGAGGAAATGCACCTGGTTAGAACAAACTGTGGCTAGGAGAGAGAAACCAAGGAAGGGATCCTTCACAGGAGCAGGGGGAAAGGGTTGGGAGATCAGTGACTCTGCTTTCTTGAACTGGACAGC
The DNA here is from genome assembly GCF_003265705.2 of Callorhinus ursinus. Classification (NCBI taxonomy): domain Eukaryota; kingdom Metazoa; phylum Chordata; class Mammalia; order Carnivora; family Otariidae; genus Callorhinus; species Callorhinus ursinus. Next base: position 60,941,189 of record NW_027397067.1, on the reverse strand, counting down.
TGTACTTTGTTATTAAGTGTACTTGAAGTGACTAACTCAGCCTTTAAAGATAAAAGTAGGAGTGTTCAGAATGCGTCAGAATGGGACTTAACTATTTTAATGAGTCCATGCCTCACACACTAGGCAATGTTCTCAGTAGACATCTTTATCTCAGCAAGCCTCAATTGCTCCATGAGAGAAAGAGCTGTTCAATGCTCTCCAATAATTCTGCCACTCTGTTGCAGGAGTTGTGTTGAAGACTCAAAACCTTTTAAAAGTGGGGATGATATAAATATCTGTGTTGGTGCATACATACATACGCACTTACTTCATATATAATAATCAATGAAAGTTAAGATTTACTGAGTGCTAACTAACCACATGCTATGCACAAGTCTGACATCTTTAAGTGTCCTAATGTATTAAATTCTCACATATCTGAATAGGGAGCTTTTACTGATCAGGAAACAGAGGGACAGAACATTTAAGTAACCTGCTCGAGGTCACAGAGCTAATAAAGGCAAGAGCTAAGATTCAAACTCAGGCAATCTAACTACAAACATGATGTTCAAAGTGCAAACATTCTCTCCTTCATGTCCTTCAACATTCCCGTTTCCCATCTGTAACCAAACATATGGAATGCATCAATTTCTTTTATGGGCCCTAACATCACCATAGAGTCCTAGATAAATCTTGACTGGGTGCTGGATGACAAAGAAGCATATTAAGGATGGAGGGTGGCAATGAAGTTGGCCTGATTTCAGTACTCTGAAGAATAAAGTGTGTTTCTTTGAATGACGTGAAAGATGTGTTGATAGCCAGAGAGAATACGATGCCACAAAGTGAAGAATTCTACTATGCTATTCCAGGAATGTCAGTGGCCTGGAGTTCACAATCCTGGACTCCAGGGAAGAGGCAAAAAGAGAAGCTGACTTTCAAAATTGATACATGGTACCTAAAGTCTCTTGGTGTCATCTGTTCTTTCATCTTCAAATCCTTGAAATCCCCATTGCAGATTGTCTTGCACTTTACCCCAAAACATCTACCATCCAGAGTTTTCAATCTAGCTGACAAAAGAGGTCAAATTTCAGGGAAATAGCAGAAATGGCTAGGGGCCATGGGGCAATTCATTGGTTGATATACAAATCCCCCTACCTTACGATTACCTGACATTCAGTGTATTCCTGACATAAAATAAAAGATAAATATGATTTTGAAAAGAAAGCAGAGAAATTACACAAGAACTTTTGTGTTTGCCAGGTCTTAAGGGCTCTGTCCTATACAAAATATGGAAAAGCAAAACCATTCAATGGCGTCTGAGATAGGAGAAATGATTTGGCGTGAACTATCCCTTCCATCTTGAGAGCCAGCTGAGGCATGGCACATTAGAAACCCGAGTGGCTGTAATTCTGGTTGCCTAAACGTGCTTACCGAGGTGGGGGACAAGTCTATTTGTCTCTACTGAGCAGGGTGAATCGTCAGCAGAATGCTAAGTAGCTATTTCAGCAGTGCCAATTGATTCACAGAGATGGCACAGATGTGACCGCCCAAGTCAAAGTCAATGTTTTCTTGGCCCTCAGAATTTCAGAAAAATACAAATGTAAATGAAAAATAATGGCAAGGCCCACACATAGCCCCAGAGTCATTACCCCAATAATTATTTAATGCCTGCTAGGTTTCCAACACGCTGCTAGATGCTGACAATGACATAAAAATCATCAAAGACAACTTTTGTTCTCTACAATGCTAAAGTAGTAAAAATTATATAGTTTTAAAAATCAGAGTTGAAAGTTTCCTTTGCCACATATAAATAAAAATTAACAGGTAGGGGTACCTGGGTGGTATAGTTGGTTAAGCGTCCGACTCTTGGTTTCCCCTCAAGTCATGATCTCAGGACCATGAGATTGAGCCCCGAGTCAGGCTTCACACTCAGTGTGGAGTCTACTTGAGTTTCTCTCTCCCTCTCTCTCTGCCCCTCCCACTCGTGCTCTCTCTCAAATAAAGAAATCTTAAAATATTAATCTTAACAGGTAAACATGAGTATACCTTCCATATAGTCTTCTCTTTGTCTAGAATGCCCTTTTCTTGATCTGTCTAGGGAAATTCCAGATACAAATCAGAGTGCAACATGACTGTCACTTCAATGACATGAAGCCTCAGTGGCCATGCCCACACAGCAATGCCCCTTTATACCCCATCTGCATGTTTGCAATTCAAGATATTACTGTAGGTATCTGGGTATGTGAATCCCCCACTCAGTGACCTCCTTTGGTTGAAGCTCTTTTATTTTTTTCATTTTTTTAAAAGATTTTATTTATTTATTTGACAGAGAGAGAGAGCAAGAGAGGGAACACAAGCAGGGGGTGGTGGGAGAGGGAGAAGCAGGCTTCCCACTGAGCAGAGAGTCCAATGGGGGGCTCGAGCCTAGAACCCTGGGATCATGACCTGAGCCAAAGGCAGACACTTAACAACTGAGCCACCCAGGCGCCCCTGGTTGAAGTTCTTTTAGACTCCAGCTATTCTTTAGTATATCTCTGGGTATGTTTAAAAAAAAAATACGGACGTTTAGATTCCAAACCAGACCCATTAACTCAAGATTTCCAGGATGTAGGCCTGTACATCTTTATTTTACTTTAAGCTACAATCAGTGCTAGAAGCATGGAATTATACAATCAGTGACTCTGAATGAGGGAATCTTGCCTTGCCAACTGCACTTGCTCATCTCTCCTCCCTGATGTCCTCCATGTTTTTTAACTCACCCCTCACTTAGTACCCTCCAGCCACAAGGGCCTTCCTCATTTCCTCCCATGCACCAAATTCTTTCTTCTTGGTTCTTCTAGAATGTACTTCCTCCTATAATTCATTTGGCTTTCACCTACTTATCTGTTCAGGTCTCAACTTGGATGCTGTTTCTTCAGAGAGGATCTCCACTGACTTCCCCCAATCTAAACCAGGCTCTCTTCTTTCATCACTTGCCACTATTTATAGTACATTCCTGGTGTTTATTGGTGGAATGCCTGTCTCCCCAACAAAAGGGAAGGAGCTCCCTGAACATAAAGACCATATTGACATAATTCACCAATGCTTAGTTCATAGCCTGCATTGACAAATTATTTTTGAATGAATAAATAAATGACATTGGGTAACTTACTAAACCTCTGTGAGCCTATGTCCTTATCTATACAATGATGGTATTAATTCCAACTTTCCAATGTTGACATTCAAATAGAATGACACATCTAAATAGCCTGGTACAATACCTGGACAATAGTTGGGACTCCATCAGTATTATTCAAGACCTGGGACTTCTTAATTCTTTGACTTAATTATTTTCCATGTGACCTGGGACAAGAACCCTGATGCTCTGTGCCTCCTTATTTTATTATTAGGTCACACTACATGAAAACACTCAAAAAGCAGCAATTTCATAATTTTTCATTTGTCTAGAGCTTTTATACAGACAAGTAAAATATCATTCAATAGTTTCAGCATATTAAAACATAATTTGTAAGCAAGAGAGAAAGAGGATATTTGTACCCCATTTGGTGGATAGTGATGTGGATAGGGAGCAAAAAGATAGTGCTCAAAATCATATTATAACATGGTGAGAGAGTCAAGTTATAGTGGCGTGATAGGTCTCCAGAATCTCTTTTAACCTGGCTTGGCTCTTCTTCTTTTGCTTCTCATATTTTGGGAGAATTCCTAGGCACCGACTCCAATAAGACTTTCCCGAGTTCAATTTTACCCACTCATCCTTAGGATACCTTATTGAAGGGAGATGAACTTTTTATTGCCTCTGGTTACAAACAGCTGTTACTTCAGCCCCAGTCAGGAACAGTCTATACACACATTCCTGTAATTGAACACAGCTACTCATGAGTTGATAACCCAATTGGCTGATGAATCTAAACGGATTTTCATCTTTGGCAGATGGAGCTAAATAAAGAAGGATAAAATGTGCATTGTACAGTATCACGAATTTCTCAAACTTCATCCTTTGGTTCTTTATTTCTTGTGTGCTGGAAATGGCAGAGCAGCATATAGTGGCCCATCAAATGCGAGAAGTCGATGTTGTGACTGAACTAGTCCCGGGGGTCTTCACAGAAAAAGCAGTCGGGGTCCTGGTCAGCTGGAGATTCCATCTGAATGGTGAGTGAGTGCAGAGTAAAGCTACTGCTGAGGACTTTAACAATCTCTCTCCGAACAACCTGGCTGTCACGGCTGGCTCCTGTTGAGAAAGAACCACGGTAAGATTGGCACTGATTGCACACACGTGGGCGACTGCTACATTTCCGGCTTCAAGTACTTTGTCTTTGACCTGATGGGAGGGGCGTAGGCGGGACACTCAGAAGGAGCCATGTTGGCTCTGACAGTCAGCTCCGTTCGCACGGACAAGGCGGGGAATTTCGAGTGTGGCAAAGTACCTCTCACTATGGGAACTCTTCCTGCCCACAGTTCTCTCTGGGGTCTGGCACAGTTAGAAGCTGAGCATGGAAGGGGAGATAAGGCCTGAAGAAAGCTAAGACACAGCTATTTATTTCTTATATGGCCCTTTCCACCAGTCCCCAGAGATCTCTGGTTTGCAGCCCTTGTATCTCATGAGCATTTATATCAAGGCTAGTGATAGGAACAGGGAAGTATTTAGAGCTCCCCACAGACTGTTCTTAGAACAGCAATCTCCCCGCCATCTTTTCTCTTGTCCCAAAAGGCATCAGGAGACTGTAAGTTTCCCTCCATAGTAACCTGATTGCTTACTAGATTCTTTCATCTGCAGTGAAATATTGGTGTAGCAGATGCTATAAATTACCTTTAGCCAGATCTAAGCCTCTCAGCAAAGATGAGGATGTCAAAGAAAGCATAGTCCTCAAATGCCTGTCACCGTTGTTGCTGTAGCCTGCCTCTCCGTGACTTCTTGAGTTATTTTTTAGCTGCCTGACATATCATTTCTCCTGAGCTGTCTTCCTGAGGTGGTGAGGGATCCTCTCCCCTTCCCTTCTCCACTGCCCATTTCCCCACCCCAAGCACACATAATGGACAAATCACCTTCTACTTGAGAAAGTAGTTTTTAGAATAAACCCAACATCCTAAGAATTATCGCACATGATTACAGAATTTCTAACCATCCAGTGAGGGAACCACCATTAAACCCTGCTAGCACGTCTTTTAGCTTGTTAGAACCTTAAAGATGGGACCTATGTCTCCTTCATCTTTTTATCTTCAGTGATACACAGAGCATATTAGACACAGGAAATATTCAACAAAGATTTATTGTTGAATTCATCCCATTATTTAATTGATTGGGTACCAACTCAAACGGGTGAGGTCTGATTTTCAGACCTTGAAGTCTGGGTTGCATATAAACCATCTAGTCTACCCGATACCTTCTGCAGTCTGCCTCAAAGGGTGCCTTCAGTATCATTGTTGCTACGATAACATTGACAAGAGGTGCTTTCAAAGGCCTTTGGTAAAAGGAAACACTCCACAGTTGTTTTGATAGGCAATGGACACTATAGGCAGCTCTACAAAAAGGAGAGAAATTATTGAGTTTACAGGACAAGGACTGAATTTTGGCAGAGTGTTTATAGAACGCACTGACCTGCAGCAACATGAGCCGAGAGAATCACTTGGTTCATTGCTAGAGACCAGATGTGCAAGCTGTGCACAGACACCACTCCATCCACCGCCAAGATGCGCTCTTTCACATCATTGTAATTCAGGTTCTTTGGCACACCTGACAAGAGGAAAGGGAGGGAGGCCGTTTTTATTTAACTAAATACAGCTCATCCACATGGCTAAAAGGGGCCACAAAATCTGCTCCAGAATATCAATGTGCCCTCCCCCTTTCTGGTTTCTGACTTCAGATGTTTACAATTCAGATTCACCTGACTCTTTCAAAGGGTTTAACATCAAAGACTGTTTGCAGATGTTATGCAATAACCAACAATAGTAATCATTCTCTATTTTCGGTGTGTGTTATTAAACCAATTGAGCTTTTTCTAATGATCTTTGCATACACTCTAGAAAGCAAAATGAAGAAACATGGGACTTGGTATCAAGTAATTCTGGGTTAGCACTCTGACCACAACTACCATGAATTTACCCAAATCTTGGAACTTCTCTGATCCTCAGCACATCTGTGGTTAAAATAGGGACAGGAAGAGCAATAGGTATACTAAGTTCTTTGAGGAGCAAATGGGAAAATATCTGCTCTTTATACACTTGAAATGCTATGTAAATAGTGGTTATCCAACAGGTCACTTACTGAACTGTGTTAATAGTTGCTACTAACATTAGAATGCCATCTTATTACTCGGTTTATAGAATTTTTATTGATTTAGGTGCATTAGCCAGGGTTTATTGGTCCAGGTCATATAATGTCAGAGTTTGACATCATCCTTGCTTCTAAAGGAATGGTGTAGGGGCACAGAAGAAGGTATGGACCCTGTCAGCCAATCAACAGTTCTTTTGGGCTGAAGGAACTGGGGTTTCTCTAGCCTGAAGAAGTGATAGCTCAGGTTAGAAGGATCACTTTTCTCAAACATTGCAAAGATTGTCATTTGGAAGATGAGAGAATATGAAAGTGTAAGGGTCCTTGCTTTGGCTAGAGAGAAGGCAAGCCAATGGTGGGTTAGAATTATAAAACACATCAATTTAATACCAGTTTTTTTTTTATCAACTCAACCAGCATAACACTGATAAAGCCACTTGATGCAATAAGTAAATCCCTGCCAACTAACGATGACCCAAAGAGTATGCTGTAGAAGAGATTTCTAAGGATGACCACATTTTAACTTCTACTTCAATCATATATACACAACATGAACACCTGCTGTGTTTGTTAAAAATAAATATGCCTTAGCTCCATTCCCGTCCTCCCGGAGAAAATTTCTATGGATGAGGCTCTGAAATCGACATGCTTTCAAAGTGGCTCTCCACCTTGAATGCACGTTAATATCATCAGAGGAGATTTTAGGAATCCTGATTGCCAGGTTACATCCAAGACCAATTAAATCAGATCCTCTGGGGATAAGATGAAGCATCACTATTTTTATAGCTCATTTGGTGACTAACACACAGCCAGGTTTGAGAACCATTGCATTAACATTTACAAACCACTGGGCAGCTCTAGTTCTCAAGCTTGGCTGCATGTTAAAAAAACATCAAAGCCAGCCCCCACCTAAATCAATTAAATCAGAATCTCTGGGTATGGGGCCTGGGCATAAGTATTTCAAAAAGCTTCCCAAAGGATTGTAATGAGCAGCTAGTCAAGAACAACTTACTTAGAGGAATAGGGAATCCTTAACCCTACTTTTCCAGGATTTAAGAACTTTGCTCATGGGGATTTCCTTCTTGGGGCTAATATTAAAATTCTCTACAGTTTTAGTTTAGTTTAATCCCACTTCATATTGTTTCATGGAGGTAACAAGGAGCTGGTTCATATTGTTTCATGGAGGTAACAAAAGCATGTTCTTTTACTCTGTGAGCTGCACAGGGCTCAGGGCACTAGAAACAAAAGAGTTCTTAGATTAGCCATAGAATGTCATGGTCGACATTGTTACATTGTAATGATAATAACACACCTTTACTGAGAAACTACCATATGTCAGGGTTTATGCTAAGTACTGTATTCATAGTGATTAGCTTACTTAATAGTTATAAGAACTTTAAGAGCTAATTATCAATGTCACAATTCCTATTTAACTGGGAGAGAGGAAATTGGGAGCCAGGAGAGGTTAAGAACCATTGCTAAGGCCAAATAAAGAAGGGGGACATCAGATTCTCAAGTCCATGCTCTGAGTGTGAAATGTTATACCAAGTCTTGGAACCCAAAATTGACTATTATGCCTAATGTGTCATCTCTGAGGAGTTTCATGTAACCCTCTGAAGACCTAGTGTCCTCATCTAGGACCCTCGAGATGAAATCACAAGCCCACTACCCCCTTCCCTCTTGCCTCACTTATCTCTTTATTTTTATGGAGAACACAAATCCACTGTTACTTATTTTACTCTATAGAATAATGTTGACAAGCAAGAGGATATGTTCCCAGTGGCCTTCAGTGCTCCATCATATACTAGAAAATTTTTTTCCTGAGAGCCTGCAGACATATCAAAGCATCCAGGAAAATACCCAAATTAGTGTTTAAAAAATAATTACCCAGGTTAATAAATATATGAAAAATCACTCAATATCTCTCATAATGAAGGAATTGCATATGGAATCAAAGACCTATAATATTTCACCTATCAGATTAGAAAAGCATCAACATCTTGATAATACTCAATGATGGTGAGGATGTGAGGAAATGGGCATTCTCACATGCTGTTGGTGGGAAAGAAATTGATATGGTATCTTTGGTAGAAATGGTAATATCTATCAAATTTTAAAATGCATATAACTTTTGAAACAGCAATACCACTTCTAGGAGTTATGCTACAGATATATAAGCACTAAAAATATATATGTACAGAATGGTAATTACACTGTTATTTCTAATATCCATCAATAAGCAAGTACATGCATACAGTGGAATACTTTGTACCATGGAAAGGAATAGGGTGTATCTCTGTATGTGCTAATATGGAAAGACCTCCAAGTGAAGAAAATAAAGTGCAGAACAAAATATGTATCAATGCATAATTCTGTTTGTATAAAAAAAAGATATATATACTCTATAGATACATATATATTTCAGGTACATATATGTGTAAATGCATGGATATTTTTGGACAGATATATTTCAACTTATTAGTAGGTGTTACCCTTAAAGAATGGGATTGAGATTTCAAAGGTGGAAAAGTGGGGAGACTTTTTATAACTTTATACCTTTCCATATTTTTAGAAAACTTCATTAAGTACAAGTACTCTAACAGTTATAGTGTCCAACAGGACAAAACCCTTAAACGTGTACTCAGCAGTGAATGCTAAGGAAGTGTGGGCTTTTGTCAAGGCACCTGCGCTCTGAGACTGTGTTGGCCTTATGTCAAAATGTGCTAGACAAAAAAGAAAAGGTCAAGCCAAGGTCTGGATAGTTTTGATCATCTGAATGCTTGATGTGATGCAACCCTCTAGTTCTGATTGAATTTTCTAGGTGCCACTCTCAGTGCCCTCATGTAGTAACCCTTTAAGTGCTATGAAAAGACTATTCCAGTTGTTCTCAAAGTATGGTCCCTGAACCAGCAGCATCAGCATCTTGTTAGAAATTCAAATTCTTGGGCCTCACTCCAGACTGACTGGTTCAGGAATATGGGGGTAGCCCCAGTAGATCCCAAGTGATTCTGATGCACTGAAGTTGGAGCAGGGCTGGCCTGGTCTAACAAGGGTTTTAGGCAAGCCCTTCATAGGAGTTATAATGCTGCCTGAGAGAGAGAGATCATTTAATTTTTCTTAGGTATTTTCCATATATTTAGGGAGGAATTTATGTTTTTGCAATATCTCCCTCAATATCTATCCTTAGTATTTGTACATATTGTTTTTATACTGTGTCATATTATTTTTTAATAGTTGCTGGAGGAAAAGAGAAGCCAGTTTTTTTTTTATTTGTTCCCATACGAATAAAAATCATAATATTTGTTTTCACAAAAATTCCTTACAAATCTGTATTTTCCTTAGAATGCAAATTAACGGTGAACATGTCTTGATGCCATTCCCTTCTGTGATTATAGGGAAGAGAAAACATTGATCCTGGAAATAATAATAAAATCACTCCTACCTTCCATGAGTAAGATGGAAAAGTCCTTTAAGATAGTGATGGTGCTGGCCAGAACCAGGATGGAAAAGACAAATGTGCAGATTGGGTCAGCCATTTTATAGTCTGGCTAGAAAATAAAGGGACTTCAGTTATCTGAATTCGGGCCCTCCATGCAAAAAGTCTAATAAAATAAGTAAATGTCCCTGCTTCTTTTTCACACTGTCACCCTTTCACCTCCCTGACACTTTACATCCAACTCAGAGCCAAGACTTCCTGAAGACTCAATCCTTCTTTTAAGCTTCGAACTATGTACAGGGGAAAATATCCTTGAGTGTTCTTTCCAAAGGCCTGATTTGACTTTTCTCAAATTAATAGAAGCACAGAGTATGTGATAAAAATATGCACAAGTTTATACAATATTAGATGGCTTTTCAGCCTTCCTCATGATGAGAAGAAAGGGTATCACCTGCCCAGAGGTTGCATATGACCAAGGTCCAGCTGGAGCTTGCTCTTGGCAGACTGGGGTTAGTTTCTTTCTTTCCCTCTTCAGGATGACACATATTCGAGGCAGCCATCTTTGATTAAGTCCTAAGAGTATGAGCTGAGGCCTCATTCTTGCACTGTCTCACCACCAGAGCCCTTAGCCTCAGGCTGGGGTACCTTGTCTTCTGCCCTTGATGAAGTTCTGTTCCACAGAAGAGTCCATGCCTCATTACCTCTGAGAAACTCTCAAACTTCACTAACCAGTACAAGTTTGAACAATTTTGCCTTAAACTTAAAGCTTTCAATGAATACTTGTTCAATTGAATTCAGATATGTCTTTGTAATTTTTATATATGTGTTTTCATTTTTTAGTAAAAATGATAAGGAATCCCCGCTAACTGGATGATCAAGGTGCAAATGAGAGCTAAATGCTCTTCTCCATTACCCCCCACCTATACCCCACCCCACTTCTGTTAGTTCTTGGTCTAACAGATCTGTAGTAAATGTTTGTTTAGGGTCAGAGGTTCATCTAGGATCCATCCAACTTCTTATTAACACCCTGATTTTGAGAGGAGAATTGTCTTTCCCCCATTGTGGGTGCTATTGGTGGGGCAGTCAATCAGGTGCTCTCCCTCCCCAGCCAAGCAGCAGGTAAAAGACCCAAACTGAGGCTGTTGGACTCTTTCCCAGAAGTATGACTCTCCAGCAGAATGACAAGAAATGGGGAAAAAAAATTGGTTGAATCACATTCATTTCTGCATTGGTGCCTGGGACAGAATGTGGATAAGTTTCTAAAACTAAGATACCCAATGTTGCCCTTATTTCTACCTTGATTTCTGTCCAAGAGTACATCTAGTAAATTTCAGCCAATAAATATATTTTTGCTTAAGTAAGCTAGGCATCTTTTCTGTTGCATACAACCCAAGAAACCTAAGGTATCCATGGTGTTTACCTTAACTCCATGACAAAAGGAACTACTTTCCAGAAAGACTGATAGCCCTACAGTTGAAGACAGAGCACTTAGGAATTTGGAAAGTCTAAGGTTTCAGGCTTTGAACATTTGTTTGCTTGTGTAAACCCTGCAAAGCAGTTGGTATGGGCAAATAGGCTGTCCACCCTCATTTAAGTTAATATTGACAGGTCAGCTTCTGTACTACCTAATCTATAAACTTACTATGACAATGAGTAAACTCAAACATTCTCACCTTAAAGTAGATAATAAGTGCACTGGTTAACACACTGATGCTCTGTAATAGATCTCCAAGGGCATGTACAAAAGCCGCTCTGACACTGGCATTAGCTTGCATGTCTTTGTGATTGTGGCTGGAGTGTCTTTGGTGCAGAATCACACTTAGCCTGAAAGAGAGAAGGGTGTTCTTGGCACATGAGATTAGCCCTTGAAAACATATGCAGCATAATGGAGAATTGGCAAGAGCGTATATTATGCAGGGGTCACAGAGAGTTGAAATATTAAGGCTGTAAAATGTCCTATTTTGGACTAATTTTGAAAACACATGTACCATAGAATTTTAAATTTGTATAGAAGGATAGACAACAAAAGTTCACCTCAGTTTTCTCTTCCATCTACCCAGTGCTACTCTGGTTCACATGAAAACTGGCAAGCATCACTCCCTAGATGAAACAATTTGACAATGAGGAGAGGAAATATCATTTATTGAGAATCTACTGAATGTTAGGCATTAAGCTAGGCTTAAAGCTGAGCTTTGGTGGGAGCTAAATTAAATGTACTGGTTTCAAATGCAAAAAGCGGCATAAGGGGTAAAACAAAATAAGAAAATGTCACCAAGGTCGGATTTTTAAAAATATTTTATTTTACTTAATTTTGTGCATTTCTATGAGAACTTAAAAATCTGGATAATTTCTTAGTGGCCAATGATGATAGTCATGTGTTTGTATATATGTAGCTATTAACAAGAAAGTAAAATATATTAATGTATTTTATATGTGTGTAAATATGTATGTAATTTAACATGCAAATGTATATAGAAATGTACGTATATAAACATATGTATATTTTATATGGTCCTAAGAATATGAGCTGTGGCCTCATTCTCTATATATAACATACAGCAAAATTTAACATCTCCTATCCAAGTCAAGGAGATAAGTATTAGGCACTATAAATTATGTACCTGATTTTATTTTGGAACAAAGGTTTTAAAAAAATGATTGTTTAGTACCACATATACCAGTCTATTTGCTGGTAAAGTATCTGTTAAATCTAAGGTCATCACCACAAAGTGGAATGACTGCTATCCAGCAAGATTTGATCATTACATAATGTACAGTTTTTAGATGGTTGCTGCTTGGGCAGAAATTCACCCTTAGTTAATAGTTACCACTTAAGTATCTTCAGACAGCCTGATATAGCTCACAGTTAAACATACTCTCTTTCTAGGTCTATTCATGTGTGCTTATCATATTGTCATTCATTCTTTTACTCATTTTATTAAAAAAAAAACTTACATAGGGGCTCTTGTGTGCCAAGCACTGTTAAATGCTTGGGGTATAAAGGTGAGTGAAAGAGACATGGTCCCTCCCCCAAGTAGCTTTAAGTATGATGGAGATGGTAGAGATTTTAAAAAGACCCAGATAAATAAAAATTCTAATTTTAGTAAGTCTACTGAGAACTGGGTACTCTGGGTAATACAACAAGGAAGTCTGATTTAGTTAGATAAAGAAATTGAGTTGGATTCAAAAGGTTATGGTAGAGTTAAATTACAGGCTGGAGGGGTGAGAATTGTTTTAGGCAGAGAAAACTTAGCATGCGACAGCCTTAAGGCTGTATTAGTAATCTTTGTCCTAGGATCCCTTTGCAACATCTATTAGAACCTCCTGTCCTGATTTTGGGTCTCCAAGGAATAGATTTATTCCCAAACTATCGTTCTGATATTTCTGATAACAGCATCTAGCAACACTTGAAACCTATAATCCTGGTTCTGGGAGAAAACATTATAGTCACTCAGTATCTTTATCCATAAATGACTACTTATTTGCACAGGGAAGTCACCACTTTTCAATTCCCTTGTCTTTGTAAGTATGAGAAACACCTGCAGCGTTGTCAAAGTTCAAAAGCAGTTGCAGTAAAAAGAAAATTTGGATGGTATCTATTTAGAAAGTCAAACTTGATCATCAAGTTTCTAGATTTATGGGGTAGTTAGCTAGGTGTATCCTTCATATTCATGTAGCATCGACACAACCTATGTGACATATGACTCTCATGAAATTATTAATATTTTCATTTTCCCTGCTGTCTTGTGGACATATTGTTCTCCTTATGCAAAGGCAATGTTATTGACCCCCAGTCAGCAGTACATGTGCTCTGCCTTATTTGTCTCCTTGTGGTGATAGATTTGCATTGATCTCCACACACTTTTTCTCCTGGTTCCAATATGAAACACATTTTCAAGTTAGCTGGATAGAAATAGGAATCTACTCAGTAATGGCAGTCAAAATACCACTCTTCTAATTGTTTAGCTCAGAGACTTCAAGATATGATTTGCACACTAAGAGGTAAGGAACTGAGGCAGGCATAAGGTAAGGAGATTAGAGTGACCTGAGGAGCTTTTTCAAAATGTACACATTCAGAATTTCCTCTAATACCAGGGATTCCATTGTGCCCTCTCTTAAAAGACACTCTTTAAAATTCGATTCTTGGGGCACCTGGGTGGTTCAGTCGTTGGGCGTCTGCCTTTGGCTCAGGTCATGATCCCAGGGTCCTGGGATCAAGCCCCGCATCGGGCTCCCTGCTCCGCGGGAAGCCTGCTTCTCCCTCTCCCGCTCCCCCTGCTTGTGTTTCCTCTCCCGCTGTGTCTCTGTCAAAAAATGAAATCTTAAAAAATAAATAAATAAAAATTAATTAATTAATTAAATTCGATTCTTCTATCACTATCTTCTTCACTTTCATGTATAAGCTCACCTCATAGCATGTATCATGTCACATTGCAAGATAGACGATGCATAGTATGTCTGAGTCTTTTTTTTTTTTTGCTGCTATAACAAGTTACCACAAAGCTTTTGTGGTTTAGAACAACATAAATTTATTATCTTATAGTTCTGGAGGTCAGAAGTCTAAAATGGGTGTGCAGTACTACATTCGTTATGGAGAGTCTAGGAGAGAATTCATTGTCTTACCTCTTCCAGCTTCAGGAGGTCACGTACATTCCTTGGCGCCAGGATCCTTTCTCTATCTTCAAAGCCAGCAATACAGCATCTTCCCTTCACTCTGACCTCAAGTGTCCCTCTTACAAGAATCTTTCTGGTTACATTGGGCCTGTCTGGATAACCCAGGATAATCTCCCCATCTCAAAATCCCATCCTTAACTTAATCACATTTGCAAAGTTCCTTTTGCTATATAGGTAAGTTAACATACTTAGAAGTTCCAAGGATTAGAATGTGGAACTCTTTGAGGGACCATTATTCTGTCTACCATAGATGATTAATAGGTAGGTAGGTAGGTAGGTAGATAGATAATACAGTTTTAAGTGGGGTTGCCCGGAATCAAGCTATCAAATGGGAAGGAGCCAAACAACCAAAAAGATCAAAGGCCTGGCCTCAAAACCCCCTTGTCACAATCAGCTCATTTGGGTAAGAGAAGAGCAATATGGCAATGATCACGTGTCCAGTAAGACATCACATGTCTCATAAGAATGAATTAAGACTGCCTGGACAAGGGAATGGACCAACAGGTGGAATACTAAAGAGAGAGTTTAGGAGAGAGTTTAGCTAATGCAGCTTAAGAAGGAATTTTCATGCAGTCACAATGATGCAAAGATAAAATAGGCTGCTTTGGGGAGAAATAAATTCCCTGTTACTAGTTCTGTTAAAATATATGACACTAATGACTATTTTATAGGGATGTTGCAAAAAAGAATTCAAAAGTAGGAAGGGAACTGAAGTAAATAAAATTTAAGATCCTTTCCAACCCAGCCTTCCGGGAACCCATAATGTGTTCATGTAACAAAAACGAAGTAGGAATAAGTCATATCCCATATGGAACCATCAGTATGCATGAGAGAGCAGACTGGCTAGGAGCTTGATTCTGAGCCTAGTGGATCTAGATTCGGATCCTGGCTCTGCATTACCTCATTGGCAATTTATTCACTTTACCATCTTCACAAGTAGAGAAATTAAACAAAAACAAACAGCATCAACAAAAACCCCACAAGCTGCATCCACATAGGGTTAAAGACAAGCTTTACGGGCAGTGTGTGGGGTGACTTACATAATGTTGGCTGCCACAGCACAGCCTGAAACAATGATCATCACAGTCGCCTGGATCTGGTAATCAGGGTAGAGCAGGCGTTCACATGCCAGGTACACCAACACCCCAGTCACCACCCAGACGCACAAGATGGACAGCAGGGCACCAAGGATCTCTAGGGATTCAAGCACACAGACACCCATACACAAAGAATTTGTGAATCACCTTAACCTCCCGAGAGTCATAAGACATTAATGTTCCTTGATGTACCCCCCCTCCCCTCAAAGAGGCTTTAAACTAGTTCACTCAGTGATTCACACAGCAAAAGTGTGGATGGGTTTTAGCACTAAGATGAGACACTTTAATGTTGCATTCATAAAACACCAGCATCTGAGTTCATTATGGTCCATATTACTAAGTAATTTCTAGCAAATTTTTAAAGCATATTAATTGCTCTCTGCCATTGCTGTTTTCCTCAGGGATTTTAATTTAAACAGGTGCTAAAATGATTGAAACTTATTAAGAGATGAAATAATGAGACACAAAGAGTAAAATGTGTTTAGAAATTCTTAATTTTGTCATTAAACATTTACAATTTGCCAGTGCTGGTACCTTGTGTGGAATAAAATAGTAACAAGGGAAGGCTTCAGAGGGTACTTGATGAAGATGAGTTTCACTTGCCAGCCCAATGTATTATAAACACAGAGGCAAGCTCAGAGTTATATCAACACTCTGACAGCATTTTAAGAGCAACTATATGGAAAATAAGTATGAGTGGAGACATTTACATTAATATTTAAAGATAAGATAGTGTTCAGTCTGCAGGCCGAGTAAAGCACCTTTGCTCACTTAGGAGGTCCTTAACACCTCACCCTGATCTTTAACTTAACCTTGTAGGTAGGTACTAAAAGCCTAGGAGGGTCTAGAAATCTGGGACTCAGTGGCCAGGCACATTCGGTACTTTTGGCCTTCCCTCTTTTAAAGCAGAACAATGTAACATATGGTTTTCCTAGTGTGGGGCTATTGTTTCCCAGACTTTGGTCATTTACACACAGCCTTCATGATTGTAACCACATCTGCATGCCACCTGTCTCATTAGCCACTTAATATTTTTTTAATAAATTTATTTTGTATAACTTAGCTTCTTCCTAAACAAAGCCATCCATGAAATTACATGTGTAACAAGCTAGTTCATTTTCACCTCTATGTCTCTAACAGGGCTGCCTCATATGGTAACCATCATCACATGTGACAGTTTCCATTTAAATTAAGTAAAATTAAAAATCCAGTTCTTCAGTAGCAGTAGCCACATTTAAAGTGCTCTATTAGGGCACCTGCGTGGTTCAGTCAGTTGAGCTTCCGACTCTTGATCTCAGCTCAGGTCCTGATCTCAGGGTCGTGAGTTCAAGCCCCGCGCTGGGCTCCATGCTGGAGCCCAGCTTGGAGCCAACTTAAAAAAATTAATAAATAAAAAAATTAAAAAGAAAATAAAGTGCTCTATGGCCACATTATACTCTATATTATGGAACATTTCCCTTGAAGCAGAGAGTTCTAGTGAATAGCACTGGTCTTCTAGAGCATCAGTGCTCGTGGGCTTCCATCACCAGGATGAGAAAATACAAGCAGTATTCTAAGTTCTCTCTGTGTTTACAAAACTGCTTTGATATATAGTATCAGAAAGGGGAAAGTACATGTAAAAATATATACAGAAAAATGACAGGTGCTCAGCCAAAGATACATGTTTTCAGGCGTAGCACTGTTCAGGGACTGAAAAGCATCTTCAGATCACATTGTGACAAATTCTTTTTGTTGATGTTTATTGCCTCACCTCTCACTCTCCCTCTCCTTCTCTCTGAATGTTAAAGAAAAGGCAATTCAAAACACTTGTGATGATAAATTGTTTGGTGTGAAATTAGAACTTCCTACCAGTCTAAGCTTGAAAAACCACAGCCCAAATTGTCAGTATATAAGTTGTGGTCTGTATCTAGAGGCAGCTTTCAATGAAGGCTGACTGTGTCAGCGTGCTGGCCACCCTTGCTCTGCCCTAAATTCTCCTTCCCATTCCATTCTCGACTCACCTGTGAGAAACTCTTTAATCTCTCCAGCTGTCCTGGGCTCTCTGCACCTTAGTTTGCAAAATGGTAGAAGCTTTATCCCATCCTCCCTCCCAGATGCAGAGTAGCTTAATGAATGGTCTCATGGCTATTACTGTACACTTGAGACCCTTGGGCTGGGGCGGTTGCTAAAGCAATACAGATGTTCTTGTTGTCCTATTGCAGTAGAGGTAGAGCAATTAATCTGGCTTTTTGCCAAATCAGCATTGAGAACACGTGTTCCCATGCATACATCCTTTATATTCTGTGCACCGATGTGCCTCTAAAGGATTTTCAAACAAGGCTTTGCTTTGTTTCTTCTGTTTTTATCCTTGGTCTGACTGCACAGCTACTTTGCCATTAATGCTCAGTGGGTGAACTGTACCTGCCCGGTGCCATCCAAATGTCAGCTGCTTCGAAGGGGGCTTCGATGACAACCACAAGGAAAAGAGACTGAGCAGGAAACTGGTCAGGTCAATTAAGAGATGGGCAGCGTCTGTGATGACAGCAAGACTCCCAGCAATGTGCCCACCTAGGGGATGCAGAACATTACGTGGGATTAGGGCCCCAGGATGCAACTAGTTTCACATGCATACTAACCACAATTGGTGAAAGATGCCACAGACTCACAAAACTTTATAAGAAAAGGTCTTAACATGGATTCAGTCTACCTCTTCTTCCCAATTTGACAAGAAACTGACACCCAGATAGTGTGTAGGATGTGAACACATAGAAATGGATTTCAGGGGAGCGGCCATTCCTCAAAGAGCAAAGGGGCAGAGACTGGAAAGTGTGGGACACATCTAGAGAACATCACAGTTAGATGGGGACATTAGATTTCACAAAGAATATGAAAAGATGAGGCTGGAGAGGTGTGGGCTAGATTTGAAGAGTCTTGCACTTAAGGCTGAGGACCTGGACTTCTGTCTGTAACCTAGGGGTTGCGCTCTGGCACACAACTGTGTCTGCATTTGACTTGTGATTTTACCATCGTTTTCACCACTGCCTTCTGCTCTACTAAGTTGTATTATCCATCTGAGTTCAAGATCCCTATTATGAATAGTGGGGAGCCATAAAGGAAAGGGCTGGGGTCATTGACTATAATGACAACCCAATAGAGTATAGGAAGACAATGAATCATTGTCTAATGAAGTACTGTATGGTGATGAACATAACATAATACAAAAATTAAAAATTTAAAAATTTAAAAAAAAAAGCATAGGAAGAGAACCCAAGCCATGGCAGTCCTGCCTTGCCTTTCTTTCTATTTGGTTTGCCTTCTCTACCTCCTTCTAGTTCCCCTTAGAGAAAAGACCTCCAGCCTCCAAAATAGAAGTCAGAAGAAACTTCTTTCTCTTCCTTCCCAAACAGGGCTCCTTGTTGGGGTTCAATCTGGATTCCTCTTACTACTTCTTCCCCCCAAAAAAGAGCTATTGCTGACCCATTGTCCTCCCGGCAGCTGTTTATTGCCTGTGAGGCAACAGGGACTATCAGTCGCCAGCCCCTCCATCATCAGACTCACCTTGTCTCAACTAATGATTTTTTAAAATTACATATATGGTGCATAATTGCAATAATCCCCACAGACCACTGGCTCTAGCTGTAGTTAATAACTGGTTTGTCAAAGTTTAATGGTCTGAAACAAAGTAGTCTTCAAGCTTGTTACTGAGCTGTCAGTGCAAAAAATCAGAATGATTCATTAGCCAAAAAGCAACATTTTGCTAACAAATCAGCTTTTCTTCCAATTATCCTCTAATGTTGCTCTATCTGACAAACTTGGGTTTGATAATAAAGCTGTGTTAATAATGCATTATTTCTTACACGAAGAATGGCGACATGCAGATTAGCAGCCATCTACCATCTCAGCAAAGAATGATGGTGACAGTTCCATGTGCTGGGCTCAAATTGTAGCCTAAGTCAAGGAAATGGAGTCCTGTAGGGGTTCTTCAACAGGCTCAGCTGAATCAGGAGGCAACTGAGTGAGAAAAAGAACTTGCTTTGGAAGAAGCACATTTATATGGAGGCCCGGGAAGGGAGAACCAGTTTGCAACCATCCTTGCTACTTATAAGAATAGCCCAGAAAACTGTGAGCAATCATGCTGAATCCTATGGAGAAAACTGTGTGCAAGAGGTAGTTTCTGACTGAACTTGCGTTTGCTTCTGAAAGCATGGGGTATTATTGACCATGAACGCAGCCATCCAGCCCGTATTTATTGAGCTCTTGCTGTGTGCAGTACAGGGATGGGGTATACAAAGATAAAAACAGAGTTAAACACATCACAGTCTCTGTCTTCAGTGATCTCCTTGTCCAGCATTCACGTACTGAAGACATGTGCGGTGGCTAGAGGCTCAGACAACCACTCTCCTTGGGAGCATTGAGGAAGTTTTCACAGAGGGAGGGGTAAGACTGAGCTAGAGGGGAAGGGTTTTTCAGGAAGAGTCAAGAGCAGGAACAAAAACAGAGAGAAATGAAGGAAGATGGTGCCATTGTGGAAAAGCAAGAGGAGTGGAGCATTGAAGGACTAACCAGAAATAAGAGTGGAGACGTGGGTTGGGGACCCACTTGTGGGAAACTATGTCAGGCTAAAGAATTTGAATGTTATCCTTTGGGATAGGGGAACCTACTATGATTTTGAGGCGAGGTTGTGACATACTCAAATCTGTATTGAAGAGAGAAATCTTTGCCGGCAATGTGGAGGCTGACCTGGAGCGAGGAGAAACTGGAGGTTAAGGCGCAACAGTAAGAGCCAAGGAAATATGAGGAAGGCATGAAGGAAGGCAGGAGCACTCATTTATGGATTACTGACAAGAAGGAGAAAGCAGTGTACTGATAACAAGATAGGAGAGGCACTAAGGACTAAATTCTGGAAATGCACTCTTCTTAGGGCTTGTGGGGTAAGAGGACATCGGCAGAGCCATTGGACCTGCATTTCTTACTCACCTCAGGTGCGGAAGTGGATGTTAAGTACACATGACATGCTCTGTGGAGAACAGAGACATACCGACTGGAATGAAAGAAGCAAATATCTCTCCGACAACATTGGCCTGTGTCCCATTACTGGATGACACCACTCTCTGCTATTAATTCATATTTTTAAAAATCCTTTAACTATCTTATGAATAGCATTATTATGCTATATAATACTATATAATAGTATATTAATAATAATAATATACCATAATAGCATACTATAAAAACGAAATTATACTATCAAAGACTCAATGCATGGAGTTATTATTTAACAAGTATTTAAAACACATCACAGTTTGCATAGGTGTGTTTGGACACTTCTCTAGGAGAAGTTCTGTACTCTGAGGTACTTACTATCTTCCCCACACCGCTCCCAGCCCTGTTTTCCTGTCTAGTAACCTCCTGCGTCCTCTGTCTGTGCTTCACACTTTAAATAGTTCTCCTTCAGGATGTCTCCATAGCCTTCTTTAATTCCTTCCACCAGTCTGCTCTGTGGCCAATTCTCTTTCAAAACACAGCCCTTTGACCTGGTTCTCCCCTGTTCTAAATGTCATTTATTCCGCAAGGCCTCCAGAATTAATCCAGATTCTCCAGTCAAGCCTCATGGTCTTTCTTGAATCCCAGCTACCATTCTAGTTCTCTTCTGCACTTGTCATGTTTTATCTTACATCACTGACTTTGGTAGATCTTTCACAGGTCCAGCTGTAAGTCATAAATGCCTAACTCACACTGGCTTCAACAACAGCAACAAAATGATAATTTATTGGCCCAAACAACTGAGAACAAATCAGGGTGGGATTGGATCAAGTGCAGCCTAATCCTAAGGTTCAAAAAACGTTTGGGGGGCTCTGCTCTGTCTCTAACTATTGCTATTTATTGTCTTACTGAAGACAGACTACCTCACCCTTAGCAAGAAGGGTTGGACTTGGGAAGCTCCAGGTTTATATCATTTCAGCAGAGTATTTGTGGAGGATATCAAGCTTTTCTCCTCCCGCACCCCGAGCCTCTCTATGAAAAAGACCCAGAGACTGAATAATCTTGCTTGGCATCTCATGCCCAGCCTTGCCTCTGAGCATGAGTTTCTTGGTCCAGGAGGACCAGAACTGCAGCCAGCACAGAGTAGGAGGAAGCTTCTGGAACGCAGCAATCCTTGACCACTACAAATAGTGGCCACCAAATGCAGCTACACATCAAGAATCACTTGAATTTCTTTCTAAGAATACAGATTTCTTGTCCTATTGCTCACCCACCCACTTAAAATCTTCCCAAGCAAGGCTGTTATTTTGTACCTCCTGGACCACAGTAGTTATCAGGTGCTGCTCATCAGGGCCCTCCCCCTGGAAGGCCTTTTTCATCTCCCTCTTAGCCACCTTTTGATTCCTACACAAACTTTAAGGCCTGTCTCAAATCCCATACGCTGTATGAGGACCTCCTGGATTCCCAAAAGTGACCTGAGAATAAGAATCGCTTTCTCTGACCTGGTCAAGAATGGCTTTAGGTGAGGTCTGGTTGGGGTCTTGAATGATGATCAGGGTTTTGATGAGTGCAGGGAATGAGGAGAGGCATTTTCCATTCAAATAAAAAGACATAAGCAAAAGCTACAGAGACTTTAAGATACAATGGTTATTTTGCACAGGATGGATAAATAGCTGAAACAGAAGAATCATGTTGTGACATAGTAAAAGAAAGAGATTGATAGTCAGTTTGGCAGCCAGATGGTGGAATGACTTGAACGTCAAATTTTCCAGAATGCCAGAGAGTTCGAGTACGTTGATCTCTTTTCACTTGGGGTAGCCCAGTGAGCCCAAGCACAGAGGGAGCCCCTGAACCACCCTCTCCCTGCTACAGCATGCTCGTGGGTCTATCCCAGTACTCAGTAAAGTGTCCTGTGCTTGCCATGATGGGGGAAACATTGTGAAGCACTGAACTAGGCAAAGAGGAACCATTGAAGAATTCTGAAGATGGATTTAACATGATGAAAGCAATATTTTGGGGAAATCAGTTCAAAATCAATGCAGCTCAAATTCAAAATGAGTGTCAGTATCCATTTAATTCCTGTACTGACAACATCACTTTCTTCTGGCTCTAAACTGAAGCCAGATTAGAATTTATAGACTAATCAATGATTAAGAATGAGAGAGAAGAGGGAGATTGATTGGCTCACTCCAAGTGAATAGTTTTTCATCCCCCCTCCCCTAAAAATATAAGTTATTTTGTAGCAACATGACAGGGCATAGGAAAGGTACAGGGAGAAAAGTGAGTTTTATGAATGGGAGACCATCTCATTTCAGACTGTTGATTAGACATCAGCTGGGGAGAAGATGCCCTCTGTTCTCAGCATCTACATGGATTCTGGGGAAAGCCGAGGAAGAAAGTAGTAGAGAAAACAAGCCAGTTTATACGTCTTGCTGAGCTGTGTTTACGTGCAGTGCTGCTAGGACTTTATCTGGAGAGCTATGAATTTCCAGAACATCACCTTTTTAAGCCACATTTTGAATAGGTTCTGTTTTTTAAATTTTCCATTTTATCCATCTCTTACATGAGCAATAGAATACTGTCCACGATCTTATGAATTTAACTAATAGAAAGACATATACTTCTGGCGTAAATGTCAGTGGATTTTCAAACTGGAACTACTCAAAGTAAATTCCTTGCAACTTCATCAAACCATTAAGTCGGTTCCTTCAAAAGACTTACCCTGGGATGGTATCAATTATTTGTATAATCTTTGACTGGAAAATTATTTGTCAACCCTGGGTTTTTCTTGGACTGGATGAGTCTAAGTTCTTTTCCAGTTTTCAAAAGGTATAAAAGTCTAAGTGTGGATATATAGGCTATAAGACTCCAGAGGTTTAAGAAACCAATTAATTCCGATTGCTAGCTTTGATAGTGCAAAACCAAACCAAGCCAAAACAAAACAAAGGAAAAAACCCCAAAAAACAAAACAAAGACAAAAACATAGCAGGTTCTGTTTTCTTCCAGAAAACAGATTATTATTAATTTAGTCCACCTTTTGGGTAACAAAAAATGAAGCCAAAATATTGGTAAGAGTGTAATAGGTAATTGTGGTAATGGAGTAATAGTAGCTTATGATACTGTATGCCAGGTAGTTCCTAGTGTTCTTTTTTTTTTTTATTTTTGGGGGTAGAAATAATAAATAAGATACATTGCATATCAAAACTTTTAGACTAAGTTCATAGTTAAACATAATTTTATTGTTAATAAAAAGAAAGGATAAAAATAACCAGAGAAGGATATAACTCAAGATATTAAAATATGCAATAAGATTACAACCCTGAAGAAAGATGGAGGAAGCAACAAATATTTTTAAAGCTAAAACTGTGAATTAAAAACAGAGGAAAAATTTAGATAATAATATATTCAATATGTATATATATACACACTAGACACCTACCAAGTTAAATCAAGGAAAAGAAAATATATAAACAATATTAAAATGAGAAAGTAGCTAGAATAAAGAGAATATTAATATGAAACTGTCATGTACCAATGTATGAAAATAAATTGGAAAATTTCAATGAGATGGCTGACTTTGGAAAAACATAAATGACCAAAATTTACTAGAGAAGTAGAAATTTTGAGTACATCAAAAAATGAGGAAGAAGCTAATAAAAATATTTTTAAAATTGTTTCCAAGAATGTCTCCAAAGCTAGACAATTTGCCAGGGATTTCTTTTTAAAAAAGGAAGATATAATTACAGAGTTACATGAATCGTTTCCATTTTTTTAATTAAAAAAGAGGTATCATTAAGACTAAACTTTTCATTTTAATATGTATAACTCTAATTCAAAAACTTAGGAAAATAGCTCCAAACAGAAACTATCAAGTTCAATTATCAATAAAGATAAAAAATCCTAATGAAAATATGAGTGACCCAGATTGAGCAGTGCACTGAAAGAATGGTCCACCACAGTGAATTTGAGAGGCACAGCTTAGGAACATGAGCCCCTGAATTCAGACTGCCTGCCCACTTACAAGTACACAAATAGAGTACTTTTTGCATTTCAGGTTCCTCATCTATATAGTGCAACTAATTATAAGAAGACCTACCTCTCAGGAATTTGGACAGGATTAAGTAAGGTAACATAATGACAAGCACTCATCACAGTTCCTGGCACATAATAAGCATTAAGTAGATATCAGTTATTATTATCATAATGCCAGAAATGCAAAGATTGTATTATATTTGGAAATCTCTGAATATGAAACACATCAACAATGTGTCAAAAAAATTTTAATGGAGTATGTTTAAAGGAAAATATACTTGATAAAAATCAACAAGTATCCTTAATTATTTGTTAATCATTTAAGAACTAGGGAAAAGACCCACTTCATTCATAGAATGAAAATACTTAACCTCTCAGGAAACATTTCACTTAACAGTTAAAGAGTCGAACAGAAGACTTGATTTAGCATAAAGTATTATTTAACATGATAAAAATATGAAACATACAGAAGAGATACAATTACTGAAAAAGAAGAGAAATATGTTTTTTTGCACAAGAGAGTGTTATCTCCTAGGAGGGGGGAGGATGGATGAGAGAGGAACAAAGAAAATGGATTGAGATACATTTAGAAAGAAAATAATGCAAATACACTGATCAGTATAAAATGAATATGCAAAATGGAAAACATTCCAGAATACCAAAAGTAACCACCTAGAAAAGAGGACGTGCAAAAAGGAAGACCCCACTCACCTCTGGAAAGAATAAACCAAACACATCTAAATAACCCTGGCAAGAAATAGTCTGCCCCTGTATTAAAACAAATAACTAAAATCACAAAACAAATGAGAGATGTAGAGTATTTGGATAAATGGAGAAACATACCATATTCCTAGAGGAGAAAACAGTATTTTAAAAAGATTTGTGTTTCCAAATTAACTTACATACCAGTAAAATCATAATCTGATTTTGGAGAGAACGGAACACAATGGTTCTCATGTATTAGAATAATAAACAGAAATAAATGCATTTTTCCTTTTTTCTGTTAAACAAGGAATAATGAGGAAAGAACAACAGATATTGTAACATATAAATCTATGTTAATTAAATATGTTACTAGTAACAGAGAAGAACAATACAGATCAGTGCAACACCTTAGAACCAAACCCTTATTCTTTTATAAAATATTGATAAATGATTAAAGAAACATCAAAAATCAATGGAAGGAATAATTAATTATTCCAGAAATAATGCTGAAAACTGTTAGTTATTTAGAAAAAGAATTTTTAGCCCTTAGAGCATATCTAATCCCACCCTGATTTAAAATTAAATGCAAAAAATTGAACAACAAAATGATATTTATCTTCTCAGTAGATAGGGACCAAAGCACTAAAATAGTGAAAGAGCAATAAAAGAAGTTAGCTCAAAATGGAATGTTTGGTACAATTACATATATAAAATTTAAAACTTTTCTACATCAAACCAAAAATTAAAAAGTAAACAATAAACTAAGTACTTATAACAAATATAAAAAGTTCAATATCCTAACTATATAAAGAGCTCCCAGAGATCAATATAGAACATTATAAATTATCTAAAAAACAAATGAGCAGGAGACATTAAGAGGCAAGCAGGAAATGCATCAACAAAGGGAAATATAGATTACTAATAAGCATGCAAAAATATTCTAACAGTAACAAAAAAATGAATAATAAAATAAAGCATATTAACCTATACATTAACAAAGATTTTTAAAAGATTAAAATAAGTTCTGGTAAAGATTTGGAGAATTATTCTTACATACAGCAGGCAGACATATGAATTGTTTTAAGCTTTCTGGATAGCAGTTTGGCAATGTGCATCAAGAAGTAATAAAAATATTTATGTCCTTCAATCAATTTTCCCACTGTTAGGAATCTCTTTCAAGGGATTAACCAGAGAGGCAGGGAGACTTTTATTCATGAGTTTTCACTGCAGCATTGTCCATAGCAGGAAAAAAAACAACTCCCTAAATTTCTAACAATAGGGAGATGGTTATGTAAATCACAGTGGAGCATATTATAGAATATTATTCAGGCATAAAAATGTTTTTGAAGAGTATTTGATGGCATGGTCAAAAGCATTCAGTATGCTCCCAGTTATGTTAAAAAAAACTGAGTTATGAATAGAAAAATATATTGTACAAAAATACTCCACAACGTTATTAGAGGTTATTACTCAAATGTGCGATGGTGATGAATTTTATTTTGTTTCCTAATATTTTCCACCTTATCTATAATGAGCATATTGTTACTCAGTACTTACAAAAAATATGAAATCTTTCTTTCAAAGGAGAACGTCTATAACCCTCCTTCAGTGATGTGGGGTTTTGTTTGCTTGTTTAATCAGAGAAGTCTCTTTAAGTAATACTCACCCACAACCTCTGCAATCATGAAAACGAAGCATATTCCTGAAGCAGCACAGAGTTTCCACTTGGCATAGACTTGCTCGTTTGCTCTGTTCTCTGTGGCCTTGGAGTTGTTGTGGCAGTGATAGATGGCTCCTGACTCCAGCTCCTCTGGCTTCTCTCCAGGACACTGATCTTTATTCAAGGATTTCTGCTGGAGTTCCACACTGGATGAGTTTGATAGAAGCAAGAAGTGAACATGGTTGCAAATACCTCACTGACAGCCCTGCCCATTCTCAGAACTGATATTAGGACATCTGCTAACTAGCTGGGAAGTTGCTGTTCACAGCTCCTTCCACAAGAAATATCAAGTGTAAGGAACAAGTAAGAAATTTCCTTCTGAATTCTCAACTACTAAAGGTTTTGCTTTTATTCTGTCAAAGTCTTATTCAGTCTCTACCAGCAGTGATTAAGAGATGTCAAAGGAACAGGAGAAGGGAAGCAGATACACTTTGATGCATTTCCTTCCAAATTACTGCACTTTGAAAAGATTTTGGACCCTGTGTTACAAATTTAAAGGGGGGGAGGCAGGGCAATGTTGGATATGTGCGTAGGAGTCAGCTTGATGATTCAAATACTCAATATTAAATGCCAAAACTCTTCCTTTCTTCTCCACAGCAACACTGTTAATAGATCATAGCACTTTCTCCTGCTGAGTCCATGTGGACTCTCAGAAACCTTAACACAGCTTTGCAGACAATCTGTCTCAATCTATCAAAGCTGTATTGGGAGTCAAACTTACTTACACTTCCTGAAGCAGGCAGTACCTATCAGTTCCTCTCAAATATAGAGCATTATTTAGAGCCATGTATACGGCTCTAGAATTTCATAGATAAAAAGATTGTAGATAACAGTCAGTCCAATGCCATAGTTTCTTAGCGGAAGTAATCAAGGTTCAGAGAGGTTAAGTAATTGCCTGAGGCCAAATAACCAGGAAACAGTGGAACTGGGATTCTAAACCTAGTGTTTTTTCCACTGGGCTCCACCCCACCTCCCTACCTAAACTTCGGTACACCTGAAACCAATCTCTACTGATGCCAATATCAATGTCCATGGATCTTGAGCTGATCAGACTTTCATTTTTTAAATAAACTTATTAGAAGACATTAATAAGATTCTTAGAATTAGGAACTTAGCATTCATGACTTTGAAGGGTATAAGAAGAAAAATAAATTCACCTCCAATGAAGAGCTAGTTCATTTGTCTCATCCCCATCTGGAATTAAAGGTCTGAAGGTTTTGGTTTAGATGATGGTAATTATTATGACCCTACTTATCATTATATTTGGGTTTTTCCTGAATAAACTAAAGTATATGTTCATTAAAAAAATCTAGAATTACAGAAAAGCACAAAGAAAAGGGAAAAATCACTGATAAACTTACCTCCAAAAGACAGCTGTTACTGATATTTTGTCATTTAGCTTTGTAATATATAAACACACTTTCTTTACATAATCAGAGTCCATAATTAATTAGGGTGTTTTTGGTTACAAGTACTGAAAACAAAGCTCATGCTATTAAATGGGAATTATTGGTTCTGCAACTGAAAGCATCTAGATGTATCAGGCTTTAACCTGATTTAGGAAGACACCAGAGGCATCGCTCTGCATTCTCAAGTACATTTTAACCGCATGCTGGTTTTCCTCATGGTAGTGGAATGGTTGCCCAAGGTAATCACAGTTGTGCACCTGCCTTTTCTTATACAGGCAGAGAGAGTGTCCATTCTCAACTCCTAAACAAGGGTCCTGAGTTGTATGCTGATTTGGCCAAATGAGAACCAACCTTTATAGCCAGAGGAATATGGATGGGCTAATTGGCTTAGACCTTCTTATAATCAGAATGGCTAAACCCTACCATGCTGACTCCTGGAGCTGAGATTGGGGTAGATGCTACGCAAATCATATGGCTGCAACTCTGTGGAGAAGGGCTGGAATGGCTTATGGATGAAATGACAGTGTCACCATAGGATCCTACCAAAGATACAGCTTTGGAACCTGATTCTTAGCTATATGTATTGTTGACATTTTCTCAATTTATTAAATACTCTACACTATTATTTTAACATATAGAGAGCACTGTATTTAATATAAATATGTCATAAATAATGAACTGATTTCCTATTATTAAACAATTCATTCTTTTCCAATTATTTGCTCATATAAATGGGGCTGTTGATCTTTATAGTCAATCTTTACTCAGTATATTATTATCTTCTTAAAATGTAACCCTAAAAGGGGAATTGTCTGGTCAAGAGGTATCTACATTTTTAAGGATTTTGGTATATATCACCAAATTGACTTTGGAATGTTTGTACTGATGATATTAATAACACTCAGGATTTTGAACAGTTCCAACAGTTCTAAATAATCTCCTTGGCTGGAATGGGAACCATTTGGCAATAAGCACATAGAATTTTTGTATCTATACATTTTTACCTTTGTGATGTGATACATACCCTGATAATAAAAAATATATCATGTAGCACTGTGGATCACCAATGGCCATCAACTCAGAGGAGTCTGAGAACTAAAAATATAGCATGATGGAGGTTTCCTCTTCCTTTGTGCTGAGAAGGCAACATGAGCAAGACAGGGTCACCGATCATTCTGGCACTGTTCATATGGCCACTGATTTGCTGAAGTCATATGAAGCTTTGCTTTATTTATACTTTTCATGAATCTTGTGGCCAAAGAAAACCAGGTGGTAAGTGACCAGGAGAAAGAACTTATTCTGGAGCAGTGCAGAAGTCAAAGGCAGGAATCCTACTAAGGGCACAGCCTCCAGGGCAATGCCACAAGAAGAAAAGTGCAAGAAACCTGGCCAATTTTTACCTTTAAATACTGCTTTATTGTCCTAGACTCTAAGATTAACCAATATGGATATACTTTGAGCTGAGATTGCTCCTTGAAATACTAAGCAGGAGATCCAAAGGTGGGCTTCAGAGGCTCCACTGAAATTGCATGCAATGTGTTCATATATGTGTTTGTGTGTGTGTTATGGGGGAATGCAAGAACCCGCAGTCTTCACTGGGCTCCTAAAAGTGTCTGTAATCCCCCCAAAACTTAAAAACCAAAATTAAAGTACATTTCTCTTTACCTCATTAGAGCAAATTGGTCTGGGTACCTATAGCTGCAGAAGAGGCTCTTAATCTAAAAAATGATGTGAATCCTGAGAATTTTAAGAAGGTTCTAAAAAGCAAATGCTATGATGCATCAAAAAATGAATTATGAATAAATCTCCATAGATTCCCATGAATTCAAAGATGGTTGAAGTTCTGAAGAATAGGCATAATAAGCCAGAGCAGAGGAAGTTACTGTAGCATCAAAGAAAAAAAGGGGGAATAACAGGAGAAACAAGGAAATACTCAAAAATTTTCTTGCAATAGCTTACAACTTTGAGTTTATTTCTTAAAATACTAATTAGAGAATGGAGCTTTGTTTTGTGATCTTGGAGAAGTTTTTTTTTTCTTTTGTATTTTATTTTTGTTTGATGGTAGAAGTTAAACCCCTTTGTTTCTGTGTCTCTAAAGTAGAGCTGGTAAAACATTCACCCTCTTATTTCATATGTTGACTACATAAAATCACTTCTATTTTGCGCTTTCACATCACTTCTCTCAAGAACCTCAAATCACTATTCCAATGAGAAGAGGAGATGAAAGCTTAGGTCCCACTATGCATATCCAATACCTCAGGTATTCATTCATTCAAATTTGTACTGCATCCCTGCAATGTGCCTACACTTTCAGAGATGCTAATTGATCCATGGTATTTATGACTAAGTTCCTGACCTCAGAAGCTTATATATTAGCAGGGGGAGACAAATAGTAAGCCAGCCGATAGTCACAGAGGCTGTGTAGTATGATCGTCAGTGATCAGGGAGTGAAGGTGGGACTACTTCAAACAGAGTGGTAATGGGAGGCACCTCTGTAGAGGTATCTCTACAGTGAGTTAAAGGATAATGGGAGTAGACCTACATGAAAGAGAAACATCACAAGTGGAGGGTATTGCTGGTGCAAAGGCACAAAGACAAGAAAGAGCTTATCCTGTCAAAAGCTTGCCTTGACAGAAAGGGAACTACGTAGGTGGCCACTGTGGGATGAAGAAAGTGATATTGGATGACATCAGAGAAGTAGGCAGAAGTTAGATCATGCAGAACTCTGTGAACCATTAAAAAGGGTTTCCTTTTCTTCAAAGTCTGAAAGAAGGAAGTTGGAAAGTTTTAAGCGGGGAAGTAGCATGATGTGGTTCACATTTCTAAAATGCTCACTGCGGGTGATGCTTGGAAGGCTTGAGCATAAAGAGACAAAACATGGAGACCATTTAGGAGGTCGCTGAAGCAGAAATGCTGGCAATTTGGACCCGTGCGGTGACAAGGAAAAGGGGAAGAAGTAGCCATATTCGAGGGATGTTTGGGAGGTAGCATTAATGGGATTTACTAACCAATAGCATTATTTAGAGGGGAAGAGGGAAGGGTGGGACCCGAGGATTCCTCATGGATTCCTGGTTACAACAGCTAGGTGAAGATCATGCCAGTTTCCGAAACGGGCTGAGTAGATGGCAGTACAGGGAGGAAGCTGAGAATGTGGACTCTGACATCCCATTGCTAAGTCGAATCCCAGCTTTACCACTCGGTAATTGTATGACTGTAAGAAAACCACTTAGCCTCTCTGGGCCTCAATTTCCTCACCTGCAAAATGGGGACAATGATAACACCTCTCTCACAGGGTAGCTTCGAGATTTTATCTAATTCATATGAACACGTCAGAGTGTGTTTGGAACAAGATAAATACACACACAAAATGTGAATTTTTAAGTTAGTCTACCATTTTCACATTACATGATTATCATTGTTCTTCAGAAACAATAAAATAAGTTGTACTGTGAAATAACTTAAAGCTAGGGGCACCTGGGTGGCTCAGTCAGTTAAGCATGGGACTCTTGGTGTTGGCCTCTTGGTTTCTTACTCAGGTCAGGATCTCATGGTCCTGGGATCGAGCCCCTGTAGGGCTCTGCTATGTTGGAATGGTGACAATGGGCATCCTTGTCTTGTTCCTGACGTTAAGGGAAAGCTTTCAGGCCTTTACCGCTAAGATTAATGTTAGCTTCATGTTTTCCATAGAAAATTTTTATCAGGTTGAAAAAGTTCCCTTCTATTTCTTGTTTGGTGAATGTCACCATAATGCTGTTGTTTTGTTGAATGCTTTTTCTGCATCTAATGAGATAATCATATGGGAGGTTTTGTCCTTTATTTTATTAATGTGGTGTATTCCTTTGATTGTATTTCAAATGTTAAATCAAGTATGCATTACTGGGATAAATCTGACTTCACCATAGTTCATAATATTTTTTTTTTTTTGTCTTGCTGTGTTCAGTTTGTTAGTATTGGGTGGAGGGATTTTTGAATCTGTATATATAAGGCATATTGACTTATAGTTTTATTTTCTTGTGATATCTTCTTATTTGGCTATCAGTGGAATATTAAAATATAGGATGAGTTGAAAAATGTTCATTCCTTTTTATTTTTTGGAAAAGTTTTTGAAGAATTGGTATTAATTCTACTTTATATGTTTGGTAAAAACCACCAGTGAAGACATCTGGGTTTGGGATTTTCTTTGCATGAAGTTTCCTTAGTACTATTATTATAGATCCACTCAGATTTTCTGTTTTCTCTTGAGTTAGTTTGGTAGTTTGTATCTTCCTATAACTTTAACGTGTCATCTAATATTATATAATATATAATATAATGATATTATATAATATTATAATATATATAATATAATATATATTATATATTATGTATGCAATTTATCTTTAAATCAGTTAAGAGAAGAAAGGAGAGTAAATATGCTGTCTTTTTAAATTACCTTTACCTTTACTGATGCTGTTTGGTTTTTGTGTCTTGATTCAAGTTAATGTCTGGTGTCATTTATTTTCAGCCTGAAAATTTTCCTTTGCTAGTTCTTGAAAAGTGAGTCTGCTAGCAAAATTTTCTCAGTTTTTGCTCACCTGGGAATGTCGTCATTTCACCTTCATTGTAGAAGATAGTTTTGCTGGATATAAGATGACTGGTTGACAGTTCTTTTTTTTTCTTTTAGCTCTTTGAATATGTCATTCCACTGCCTTCCAGGTCCTTTTATTCTGCTAGAAGTCAGATTGTAATCTTACTGAGATGCTCTTGAACATGATGAATCTTTCTCTCTTGATGCTTTCAAGATTTTTTTCTGTGTGTTTTGCTTTCAGTATTTTCACTTTGATATGTCAGTGAAGTAGATCTGTTTTCCTTGATTCTTCTTAGAGTCTGTTGACCCACTGTAGATGTGTAGATTAATATTGTCACCAAATTTTGGAAAATTCTAACCATTATTTCTTTGAATATTTCTCTCCTCCTTTTTCTCCTCTCCTTCTGGTACTCCCATTACGTGTGTGTTAGGACATTTAATGATGTGCCACATTTCTTTGAGGTTCTGTTACTTTTTCCTCACTTTTTCCCCTGTGTTCTTTATGCTGCATATCTGTTGATCTATCTTCAAGTTCACTGATTCTTCTGTCAGTTCATATCTACTGCTGAGCCTCTTTAACAAATTTTTTAATTCTACTTAATGTACTTTCAACTTCAGAATTTCTATTTATCTCTTTTTTATACAATTTCTATCTCTTTACTGACATTATTTGATGAGACTGCCATCATACCTCTCTTTAATTTTTTTAAACATGATTTCATTTAAGTCTTTAATCATATTTGTAATGACTACTCTGAAATCTCTGAATGCTAAGTCCAACACCTGGGCTCTTTTAAAGGCAGTTTCTATTACCTGCTCTTTTTACTATGTATGGGTTATTTTTTGCTGTTTCTTTGCAGGTCTTATATTTAGCCTAAAATTGGATGTTTTAGATAATACATGGTAACAGTTCTGAATACTGATCCCCTATGGGCTTGTTGTTGCTGATGTTTACTTGTTTGCTCTATTATTTGTTTGGGAATGGCTTGTCTAATTAAGTGGAATCTCTTTCCTCTGATGTCCCCTACATGTGCAACTTCTGTTATTATTCCCAAGAGGGTGAAGCCTTAGCATACACAGAATCATCTTTACCTCCTCCACCCCAGCCCAGGGATGCTTAATCATGTTTGCTTTGATTGTCTCTTTCCATGGTCTCACTGTTAGGCTTCTGGCTGTTCTGCGTAAATGGGTATCACATCCAACTATTGACCTATTTAATCACTTATTGATTACTCTACTGTCTTCAACAATGCCCTAAGGCATAAATTGCTCCACAATCTGATCCAATTAAAGCTGGACCTTGTGTTAGTCTGCTCAAGCTGCTATAACAAAATATCACAGACTGGGTAACTTAAACAACAGAAATTTATTTTCTCATGGTTCTGGAGGCTGAATGTTCATGATTAAGGTGCTGGAAAATTCAGTTTCTGGCAAAAGCTCTCTTCCTGGTCTATAGATGGCTGCTTTTCTATATCCTCACACGGTGGAGAGAGATCTCTGGTGTCTCTTCCTCTTCTATGGGGACACCAGTTCTGCCCTATCAGGGCTCCATCCTGATGACTTCATTTAACCTTAATCACCTTTTTAAAGGTCCTATCTCCAGCACAGTCACATAAGAGTTTGGGCTTCCAAATATGAATTTGGGAGGGGGGGACACAAATATTCAGTCCATAGCAGGCTTCTTTAAGGGGGAAATATTAGAGGTCATGAGAAGAAGAATGAAGACTAACCAAAAGCTGGTACAAAGCCCCCAGACATGTGAGTAAAGCCATCTTGGAACTTCTGGCACAGCCCGGACACCAGCAGAATGCAGCCCCATGAACAAACCTCACTGACCCAAGAATTGTGAATAATAAAATGACTGCTGTTTAAGCTACTACATTCCAAGACGAGTTTGTAGCCCAGCAGTAGATAAATGAAATACTCCTTTCGTGGAATTAGAGAATAAAGATTCCTTCAGGTTAAGTTTCTCAATAGCTAGTAACAATTTAAATTGAAAGCTGATTATAAGTAGAAAGAGAGAAGGAAGGAGAAAAGAGAAGGACTATCAGAGGGCAAAGTTGTCTGGGAAATAGAGAAAGAAGAAAACCCATGAGAAAGGAGATCAGAGAAGATGATAAAAGGAAGCAAATAAGTGAGGAAATCAAGGTCCATGTGACCTCAGGGAGAAATAGATTAAGGATTCAGGAGGCCACAAGGTGAAAGTGTGTGTGCAGGAGATGTGGAAGAGGAGTAAGCAGGCACTAAATTCATGAACAGGAGGCATGGGTTCAGATCCCAACTCTGCCATAATCAGACAGCTGACCTTAAGAAAGGCACTTCTCTTTGGCATTCAGGTTCCTAACTGGTGAAATGAGGGATCAGCATAAATCATCTCTCCAAGATTTAACTGTTTTTATATGAAAAGAAAATAAAAATGAGTTTGATAGTTTCTATAATCACCATATCCTGAAAACCATACCCATTTAGGAAGTGAAAGAGACCTGTAACTCTGTATGGTTAGCTTTATTTGTATAACAGAGTTAATGGTCTATTTTAATGAGAAGGGAAATAGTGTTATTTTAATAATGTAGAGATGCTCTATTAATAGTGTCTATAGTAAAAACAATTCTTTGTCTAAAATTTCTGCCTGACCTAACATGAGGTTTTGTTATTTATGGTCTTAATAAATCACATCTAATATTATTTTCTAAGAAAAATAATTGTTATAATGTGAGAAAATAGATGTGCTAGATTCTATCATATATTTTTTAAGCAAAATTATAAAGATCCTATTAAAAATGTCCCTTTACAGTTGTTCGAACATTTGATGCTATCAAACACAATATTGCTACTTTTTAGAATATGAATTTGGTTCCATGAAACAAACATTACACATACTATTAATGGGTATGTGTTCTCTTAAGCTCTGCTCCTACATGAAATCATTTCAGATTTCCATTCATTCATCTGTACATACTAAGGATGTTTCTCTTTGCTCCTCATTCAGACTAAATTCCCCAAACACACCAAACTCTTATTCTTATATGTCTCTGTTTTTACCAGGCAATTATCTCAGTCTGGAAAATGTCCCCAACCTGTATTTTCTATGGAATTTTCCTAACCTTGCTCTAACTCCTTTTCATTTTTCACTTCTTACTCTATCACTTTTGAAACGCTTTCTCTGACCCCTAAAGTCTAGCTAAGGCTTAAGTTCCTTTGAGATCTTCTCATTAAACACCTCCAGAATGACACTTCTATGCTATTTTGTAATTGCCTATTTTCTGTGTGCCTTCCACATTAGACTCAAAGTTTCAAGAGGACAGAGATCTGAAAGTAGGCATGTATTCTTCCTGTTATATATCCGAATGTGTTCAATCAATAGTAGTTCAATAAGGGGAAGATGAATGAATGTGATACTGTGCATGTGGTACTGTGGAGATAGTAAACGGACTAGAACTATGTAGCACATTAAACTCAGCTATATTCATTATAGTTGTGTACATTTGACTATGATATTTTATGATTAAGAAAACAGCAATTGTTTTAAAGGTAAATGTAACCCCAATTCTGTCACAATCTTGAAAAGCCTTAATTTTTTTCTAAATATAATTTAGTAAAATGTACTTAGAACTTTAAAAATGGGAATAATTGAGGAAAAGAAAGGTAAAAAGATTAGATCATATATGCCTGTTTTCTGGAAGATAAACTACAGATGAAAAATATATTAATAAAATGTATCCTTTGTGCCCTTAGGATATTTAAGGAATCAAATCCTGTATTTTTCAGGATATGAATTATGCAGGTCAGTCAACAGCTTATCAGATTTTACAAAATGGCCCTGAGTTGCACAGCAAAAGTTTCAAATTTTGAAGAAGTAGGATCTAAGGATTTATTGAATAGTCAAGGCACAGAAAGTTGTGAAGCAGAAACAGATACCTGTTACCTGTCTAGGGTGAAGGCATACATCTTGGTGGCTCTGTCATTCACAAGGTAAGTTCTTTCAAGAAACTCCATGGTGGTCAGGATGAGAGCTTCTGCTGTTGTTTGTGGTTGTTGTGACTTCTGCTGTTTACCTCACTGCTCAGTTTGGGAAGCAAAGCAGCATTACAGTCATTCACATACTTTCCAAAGAAAAAAATAAAAAGGCTTCTGTGATTTAGAATAACAAGCCTCCTACATCAAGGTTCTTGGTAGGTCTGCTAAAATTACAGCCTCTTCGGACAATCACCTGGTCTCATTCTCTCATCCACAGAAACTCCTTTCCTACAGACACCTGCAGGAAGGATCAGGTGAAGAGAGAGAGAGAGAGAGAGAGAGAGAGAGACTGTGTGTGTGTGTGTGTGTGTGTGTGTGCGCGTGTGTGCTTCCGATGCTATCTGATTCCACTGTTTCCTGGGAGGTGGAGGACTCAAGGGTTTCCTGCTAATTGCTGATGTAGATGTTTGGTCTTCAGAACACACCTGGGTGAGCTGCAGACATCCTTCTGGGCACTAGTCTCATGATTTCCCTTTCTTTTCCTTTCCTTTTTTTGGGGGGGGGGAATCTCTCTCTCAACCTAAAAACATTTCTCCTGAGAGTTAGTTCTAAGATGACTTCTAAGTACTGTCAAGATTTACTTTCTCCTCTCCCAGGGCCATTTTGGGATTTCACTGCTGAAGGGAGGACATGGGTCATTAGTTGCTGAAGTCTGTAATCTGAAACAGTTCCTGGTATGGCAGCTTTGAAGCCCTTTTCACAGGCAGGAAAAGGGCAGACTCAGCTTCTAAATTACAGCCCTCGGTCATACCTATAAGAACTGGAATGATCTGTCTTCTCCCTGGCTAGGGTATCCTCTGCTGAGGATAAAAGACTCACCCAAGGAAACCCTATCAGGAAAACAAATCACAATTCAGGAATGGCATCTTCTGAGTTGATCCCAAGGGACATTCAACCCCCAAACTCCTAGGAATTCACATTTTACTTCATTATAAAGCATTTTGCTTTCCAAATAAGAGAAGGGACTATAGCCCAAGGGCAGCAGCTCTTTGTGGTGGGCATTTGTGGGGAGGCCAAAGAGCATCCAAGACCTGTACAGATGCACATGGGGGATTGGGGAGTACAGACTGAAGAAGAAGCCATAAATCTCCAACTACTGAGTACTCATTTCCTTCTCCCTCTGTCAACATTCACTTCCTAGTGAGAAAACTCAGAGTGGTGTGGTCCTGGAATAGCCCAGTTGCCCAGCATCTTGGGAATCTGCCCATAGTACTGAGCCAAAGTCTGCCACAGTGGCCTAAATAGGAGAGATATTGCCTCTGAAGAAGAAAATGGGATTCAAAGGCAATTTCAGTAGCAGTGAGAGGAGAAGTCACCTTTGGCTAACAGTGAGAGCCTCAGGTGTCCTATGACATCTGTAGTGAGGCTGTACCTCATGTTTAAGATTTCAAACAGCCTCATCCATAACGTAAGTTCTAAGGTCTTTCCATATGACTCCATTGCCTAACCAATCGTTAACTTGGTTGTGACTGATGGAAATCAGAGAAATGGCTCTGGGAGGCCATTTTTCCTTGCAGGAGAAATTCTGGGTCTAGAGTTACTAGAATAATCCAAAGCATTTCCTTCTCATATATCGTTACTCTTAACTTTGCAAAATAATAGGTTATTCTGTGGATGCAAAGTAGGAAACCAGAAAAGAATTACTAATCCATCTGTGTGACATGTTGCAACACTTTGCAGCTTGAATCATTTGTGAATTGTTTCTAGTACATAGGAGAGAAATAGAATTCAAGTGAATGAATGTCAAAAAGGGAATTAGGCTGAAATCCATTAAGGATAAGTGCAAAGAAGAGAAGATAAGCAATATTCAGATGCAGGAAAGAGAATATATAGCTATAACTATTAACAGGAAAAAAACAATCTGGAAGTTTGAGATCTGCATCGTGAGTTTTGTCACTAACACATATATAGATGCGCAGACATATTTACATCCGTTCATGATTCTGTGAGCACAGTAATACATACTAGGTTGTTAATGTGAATTGCCTGTGAGGCAAGAAGAGAGTGAGGATATGTGGGAAGTGTAGGGAAGGACTGATACAGAAGAGGGTGAGGTGGAGATGAGAAAAGAGGGAATGGGGACCCCAGCAAAGAAGAAGAAAAACATGTATTCTGTGATCTCTGCTATTTATTTATAAGTTGAAATATGTAAAATTGCCATTTTTATAGACCTAATATAGTCTAAAATCAGCAATTTCCTATGATTTACTTAAATATATGTGCACGCATATATACAAACCTATAAAATATGTATGTGTACATGTGTGATCATTTAAAAATAAAAAATGCATATTTTAAAAGTATTAAGAAATTACTTTCATCAAATTTTTGTGAATTTCCCAGTGCTACTCTGGAAAATAACTACTCTAGTATAAACCAAAACTTCCGGTGTAAGTAGCATAAGAGTAGTAAAGAGTAGATTACAGCAAAAAAAAAACTTTTATGTTAAAAAAGTAAGTTTTGCTGCTATAAATTTAAATGTACATAAATTATGATTAAGAATTGTCTGCATGTCACATTGTGTGAAATATTCACCTGTTGATAACTTTATCACCTTATAAACTCATTTTAACTACACCATCATCCACTTCCCCCCAGTATTCTATCAGTACAATGTCTCTGAAGAATTTCCCATCCTCGCTGACTAACCTTTGGCCCACTCTGGCTTGCACTGCCCACTGAGGACCAATGGCCCTAATCAAACTGGCAAAATTCACAAAATATGCACTTGGAAAGCAACACAGATCAAAAAAAGAAAATCTTTTCTCTTTTTGACAGTCGTTTTGGTGGGCATTGTGCTGTTTTTTCCAGTTTCCAAGGCAACCAGCTTCTAAACCATCCTGAATTACAGGTTGTCCTCTCCTCCCACTCACCATCACAAGCTTGTAGCAACTGAAGGGGCAAAATGCAGTTTATAAGAGTTACCTCTGGGAATAAATATCCTGTCAGCCACAAGAACATCACTGACATGACCAAAGAACTGGTTCAGCTTCCCAGTGCTAGCTGTTGTTGGCAACAATTTCTTAATAGGATTTTACAAACAGTAACTAATACTCGTGCAAAAATAATTTACACAGGTGTCTTACACATCATTTGATATTTTACTTGCAGAAAGTGTGTGTTTGGAAAACCACCATGATCATCCCTAGACACTAAAGTACTGAGTTCTCAAGATTTGCATTCCCCAAATTTAAACTAATACTTCAGAAACACTTCATATTGCCATTGTTTGCATGTAACTGTCTTTTAAAAAGAGACATGAAAGTGTGCTTGTTTTAAAATAATAATGTGGATTTTCATTCTGTTTGGCTATTTCTTGTTTGTGTGGAGAGGCAGTATAGTAAAGGGGCTTAGTGCATGGGCTTTCAAATCAGAGAGACTTAATTTCAGTTTCTGGTTTGACCATTTCCTCACATGTGTGACCTTCAACAAGTTAACCTGGCCTCTGTGGTTTTCAATTTCTCATCTGTAAAATGGTGCATTAATGGAATCCCTCTCTACAGAGTGCTCGTGAAGAGTAAAAGAGATAACGTGTATAAAAGTTTTAGCCTAGCATCTGGCATATAATCAGTGTTATATAGAAGTGAGTTGCTGTGGATTTGGCCATGTCTAAGTAAAATGTCCCGGCTATCTCAGAGAAATTGACCCCAGTCTTAGCAGAAGGCTAAGAATTACCCATGAATGGAAGAATCCATCAAGGAAGTAGAAGTTATTGCAAAGAAGACCGGGGGCTTGAACCCGCCGTCAGTCAACTATATGACTTCAGGTAAATCCCTCAAGCTCCCTAGGCCCAATGTTCTCAAATAATCTGTGATTTGTGATTTCTCAAATGGATTTTTGCCTGCCTCATTCTACTCGCTTAGCAGTTGAGTGCCATTCAGAATGTGTCCTCCATAAAGAGAACAAAACAGGAAGGAAATGAGAACTCAATCAGTATACTCACCTGCTGAAGATTCTGGACTTCTGTAGTCCCACACAGACTATAAAGATATTATTTCTAAGCTCAGTGGCATTTCCTTAGCAAGGTGGTTTTGTGGTTATTACTACAGTGTGAGTTTTTAAAAAGTTCCATCCAGGAATGTGAAAACAAAGACACTGAAAATTTAATTGGATTGTATTTTAAAGAACATTGTGAAAATTTCATTTTAATCTAAAGTAATCATGTATAAAACACAAACCATTTCCTGATATTTCATACTTTATGTGAGAATGGACTGAGCCATCTGAGTTTTATTTTCTTCTTGATAAATTGGCACTATGTAACTCTTTCTTTTGCCATTTTTATTTTTAAAAAGATTGAGCTATAGAAATGTTTCAGTGCAAATGCAATTTATATTTGTTGAAAAAAACTTGACAAAATATTGATATGAAAACAATAAAAATACTTTATTAAGCCTGATTGATGCAAATAAATAATACAAAAATAAACTAGCACTGTTTTAGTAGGGAAAATATTGGGACTAGGTGGTTAAAATGTTTATGAAAGTGTATATTTTATTGATTAGTTTCCATGTCCCACAATTCCTTTCACAAGCACTCTGCAAACTTAAATTAATTAACCCTTAAATGCATTCTCCAAGAAAGATATGGTTGACTTAGTCTTACGAACTCCAAAGTAGTTATCTGCTGGCTTCACATTCTTACAACTATATATGTCTCTTTTCTTTATTTTTTTTTACTTTGACAAGCAAGAGAGTGTTCTAAGGACCCAAGCCATGATTTTTAAGGCATTAGAATAAGAAATGTACAAGAAAGAATAAGAAAAGAAAAGTCATGATTATTTCAAAGCATTTGACAAAACACAACATCTATTTATGATTAAAACTTCTAAAAAATGTGGACATAGAGAGACTGTATTTCAACATAATAAAGACCATATATAATAAGCCCATTAGTGGTGAAAAGCTGAAAGCGATTCCTCTAAAATCAGGAACAAGACAAATATGTTCATGTTGCCACTTTTATTCAACATAGTATTGGAAGTCCTCACCAGAGCAATCAGGCAAAAAAAAGAAATAAAAGGCATTTACATTGTAAAGGAAGAAGTAAAACTGTCACTATTTACAGAGGACATGATATTATATATAGAAAATCCTAAAGACTCCATCAAAAAACTGTTAGAACTGGGGCGCCTGTGTGGCTCAGTCGGTTAAGCGTCTGCCTTCAGCTCAGGTCATGATCTCAGGGTCCTGGGATTGAGCCCCGCATCAGGCTCTCTGCTCAGCTGGGAGTCTGCTTCTCCCTCTCACTCTCCCTCTGTGCTCTCTCTCTCTTTCTCAAATAAATAAATAACCTTTTTAAAAAACTGTTAGAACTAATAAATTCAATAAAGTTGTAAAATAGAGAATCACTACACAAAAATCTGTTGATTCCTATATACCAATAATGAACTATCAGAAAAATAAATTTAAAAAACAATCCCATTTACAATTGCATCAACAAGAATAAAATACCTAGAAGTATATTTAACCAAGGAAGTGGAAGACCAGTATATTGAAAACTCTAAGACATTAATGAAAGAAATTGAAGAAGACACAAATAAATGAAAAAATATCCCATGCTCATGGATTGGAAGAGTTAATATTGCTAAAATGTCCATACCACCCACTGCAATCTATTCAACACAATCCCTATCAAAATTCTAACGGCATTTTTCACAGAAATGGAACAAAAAAATCCTAAAATTTGTATGGAACCATTAAATACTCCAGGTAGCCAAAGTCATCTTGAGAAAGAAGAACAAAGCTGGAGGCATCACATTCATCTAATAGAGATTAGACTCTATCTAATATAGATTTCAAACTGCACTATAAGTCTATAGTAATTAAAACAGTGTGGTACTGGCATAAAAACAGACACATAGATGAGAAGAACAGAATAGAGAGTCCAGAATTAAACCCACACATACATGTCAATTAATTTACAACAAAGGAGCCAAGAACATACAGTGGAGAAAAGACAGTCTCTTTAATTAATGATGCAGAGAAAACTGGACAGCCACATGCAAAAGAATGAAACTGGACCACTATCTGACATGATAGACAAAATTAACTCAAAATAGATTACAGACAAAAGACCTAAAGCCATAAAACTCCTAGAAGAACACAGAGCCCTTAAGCTCCTTGCCATAGGTATTGGTGATGATTTTTTGAATTTGACACCAAAAGCAAAAGTAATAAAAGTAAAAATAAACAAGTGAGACTACATCAAACTTAAAACCTACTGCACAGCAAAGAAAACCATCCAACAAAATGAAAAGGCAACCTACTGAATGGGAGAAGATATTTGCAAATATGTATCTGATAAGGGAATAAAGAAATCATGCAACTCAGTAGCAAAAAAAATAATAATAATAATCATTAAAAAATGGCAGAAGATCTGAACGGCATTTTTCCATAGAAGACATAGAGATAGCCAACAGGTACATGAAAAGATGTTCTACATCATTAATCATCAGGAAAATGCAAATCAAAGCCACAATGATGTATCACCTCACACCTATTAGGATGGTTGTTATTAAAAAGATTAGAAATATCAAGTGTTGGCAAGAATGTAGAGTAAAGGGAAC
Source organism: Callorhinus ursinus (assembly GCF_003265705.2). Lineage (NCBI taxonomy): Eukaryota > Metazoa > Chordata > Mammalia > Carnivora > Otariidae > Callorhinus > Callorhinus ursinus. The sequence continues at coordinate 60,897,755 of NW_027397067.1, read as the reverse complement.
TCTTGAGCACTGTTGGTGGGAATGCAAACTGGTGGAGCAACCATGGAAAAAAGTATGGAGGTTCCTCAAGAAATTTAAAATAGAACTATCCTATGATCTAGCAATTCTACTTTTGGGTATTTATCTAAAGAAAGCAGGAATATTAATTCAAAAAAATATATGCAGCCCCATGTTCATTGTAGCCTTGCTTACGATAGCCAAGATATGAAAATACCTGTCCATCAATGGAAGAATGGATAAAGAAATTGTGATATATGTATACAATGAAATATTACTTAGCCATTACAGGAAGGAAATCTTGCCATTTGTAACAGCATGGATGGTGCTCAAGAGCATTATGCTGAGTGAAATAAGTCAGACAGAGTAAGACAAATACAATATGATCTCATATGTGGAATCTAAAATATGTATATATATAAGTTTATATATATACAAAAATCTAAGTTCATGGATACAGAGGACAGATTGGTGGTTGCCAGAGGTGGGAAAAATGGATGAACTATTTTTATTTTTTAGTTTAAATAAATTTTTAAAAATTTTTCAAAAGAAATTACCCTTAAATATTCCACCAAATTGTTATCACCTGGTTTCTTGACAACTACAAAATATGTAATTTCTTTTGAAAAATGGCAAAGAAAAAGCAATGACATTAGCAATCATTTTGGCCTTTGTGTAACATCTAGGGATACCATTTAAGATGGTCAAGGAATTAGCTGTCTAATTAGATTGCAGATGAATTAAAGATAATTTAGGATGTTAATGGAAAAAATGGTAAATATCCTTATTCAGTCAGCTTGAAGTTATCATCCTTGGATGACAGAAAGTTAACCAGAAAAAAAAAAGAAAAAAAATGTAATTGAAATACTTGAGAAAAAAATTATAATTTCAAATTTCTGTGAGGCAGAAGATTTTTATGTTCTTTTGGGGCTAGCAGAGGGAAAAAATACATCATTAGACTGCCTTTTGCAAGAGATATAAATAAATTTTAAATAAATAAAATTAGAGCTTTAGCATGATTCATACTTCGATTTTATTTAGAAGTTATCAAGTGACTGCTATGTGCCAGGCATCTCACTAAGCTCTGGAGAACAGAAGATAAAAGGCACAGTCTCAGGAAGTTTAAATGTGTGTGTGTGTGTGTGTGTGTGTGTGTGTGTGTGTGTGTGTGAATTCATTTACCTAGGCTCTGTGCCAAGCACTGATGGAATTGATGAACGCAAGTCTCTTCCCTAGAATGATTACAGATCAACAGTTCACTGCAATAAACTGTCCTGCCAGATGGGAGACCAAGATTAACAGCTCTAATCCCAGTGGAAGGTACATGAAGGAGAACACTCAAGGCTCCCCGGGGAGGCTGCCCCAAGGTGGGGACCTTGCAGGATCTTGAGGATGCTGGTCCTTAAGAACTCTGCATTGAGAGGAGGATCCTGATGCATGGCTGGCCAGGGACCTTCGTTTCCAGAAGGGTCACTTCTCTGTCATTTCAGCTGGTCCTTTTCATTCAATTAGTTTTTCCTTCCCTTGCTGATTGCTTCTTGCCTCTAGTGGAGACTGTATACAAAGTGTCACCTAGAGGTTGTTTCTGCCCATCCAGCCCACGGCTCTTGTGTCTAGCAGATTAAGTTTTACAAAAGGTTTTATAGAGACTTTGTGATTATCTCTTTCCCATCTGCATTTTGTTTTCCCTGGTCCTATCTCTACTCTGTTAGAAGTGAAGGCATAGATCTTGGAACTACAGTATCTAATTGTCAAGGAAGGAACTTACTGAAGATGACTCCTCAGAGTGGCTAATGAGTATTTGTCTCTGACACCACTTCAGGATGTCAGTCTATCTCTGTTTACATAGAAAATTTCAATCAAGCTAGGTTTTATTCTGTTTTTGGCTTCAAGACAACAATCCCATTGGTCTGTTTTGTCGAATCACCAGAATTTTATTTCTGTTGTTACTGCTTTTGGACATCTCTTGGATGTTTAATACTATTATCTGAGCATTTTTATTGTGGCTGACAAACACTTGTATTGGTCTTTCTGGAAAATTACTTCCCTATTTGAATCTTTAAAAAAAAGGTAGACAAAAACATACTTTCTAATATTCCAGCTCCTTAGTCTATATATGCACAGAGCCTCACTAAAAACTCAAGCACTGTATTCCTTAATTAAAGAGAGAGAGAGAGCCCCTTGTCATTATCTGGAATGCTACCATTTAATTTTTATGAGTACAGTCGACTTTCCTTTAGTGAAAGGCCTTGAGGGGTCTTTTGTCTTAGGAGACGGATTTTCACAGCAAGTCCCCAGATGGATGCCAAGAAAGCAAAGACATAGCTCATCTTCTCCCCTGAATCTCAAAGTCTGGATTTATTTGACTTGAGGCTGACAAAACTGCCTCTCAGGAGATAGTCCAGAAGACAAAACAAAAGCCACCTGGAAGCTTTCCCCTGAAAGACTGAGCCATTGTTTTTCACATCAAACCCAAAATGCATCAAGGGACGGCAGGTGCGTTTTCTGCTTGGAAGCACAACCACAAGGCACTGCTAACTAATTCATCTCTTCTTTGGGTATTAACAGATTTGCATCTGGTGAATCTACATTTTAAAATGCAGTCAATCCAATGGTAGCAAGTCTCTCCGCCACCATCCACCATTGAATTTGCATCCAATGTACATGAGTGAGGTATCATATTGCCTTTTGCAATCCTAAATTCCCTACTCAGTCACTCAGATATTGGTCAAGGAGCAGGTAATGGGAGCTTGCATTTCCTTCAAAGGCAGCTAACTCCAAAAGAGAACAAAACTATGTATTTAATTGTCATGGACGAATATGTAATGCATTATTGAAAGTATTACATTTCGTAACAGATTACTTTAAGCTTTAAATACCTAGGGTAATAGTCCCCCTTACCCTTCAGAATTTAAAACTAAGATTTTTCTGTCAATCTTCAACAGAATTGTGATAACTCATCATTCACAGAATAAAAATTTTGTTTTAAACATTATCAATGCCCAGATTAAACTGCCACAAAAATAATATCCAAGGCACAGTGACATTGTCCTCATATTTTAAATGTTATTTATGCAACAAAAATCAATATGACAAAACAGTATGAACAATATTTGATAGAAGCTGGTTAGAGTGGGATTTGGCATAACTTGCAAGTTAATTTCCAAGAAAGCTGGTAAGTAAGTAATGTCAGATGCCCCTTGGCCATTTTCTCCTGAAGGAAACAGAAGGAGAAATCGATTCTATGATTAATGTAATGTCCCAATGAATACTAATTCTTCATTACTTCTTAGAGTCATCATTATTATGGATGTTGCTGTCAGCAAATGAAGAATTGTTCTTTTTAATCTGCTTTATACTCATAGCCATTTCTACCCTAACTTATTAATAAAGACCAGCCCCCCAACTGAAGAGAAGTCTACTGATTAATCTTAAGATTTGAACACATTGGATTCATTGTCTGTTTGTATATATCCTTTCCACTGTTGACTGACCAGAATATAGGCCTTTGAGCATTCCACTCTAACCCCTGTGGTCATTAGCTCCTAATTCAAAGTCTTTGCCGGGTAAATGTGATTATTTAATTTCTACCCAATGGCTTAGACAACATGGGATACTTCCACATATTAAATTCTTCTCAGGATATTTCTCCTCAGAACTATCATATTTGACACCTGAATCAGTCCAACCACCCATTTTAACTGATACTACTGCTGAGTTGACTATGCTATCATGCTGAATGCACCCAGTTAGTAAATTTGGGGGCTGTAAAATCTAAGTCTGTTCCTTTTGCTGATTTTCAGTATGTCAGTCAATACATGTTTGCTTCTTTCTGCCCCAATTTCCTAACCAGAAAATTTTGAATGACAGTACTGAGCCACCTCAGACTTGTGAGTAAAAATAATCCCCTTCATCCTTCAAAAGTAACAAAACTACTTCCAAGTATTTAATATTGTCAAATAGTCACATTAAAATTTGAGAAGTCATTTATGGATAAAATAAGTAAAATGTACCATGAGGTAAATACCACATAAAGAAAATTTTAAACATATTTTTAGTTTAAAAAGTAAGATATGTACACAGCAAAACACATTGAAAATTAAAAAAGATAGAAAATGGGCAATATGTCCTCCACCTAAGATCCTAGGCTAAGATCCAGGGAATAAATCAGTTTTAAGAATATCCTGAATATCTTCATGGAAGATATGTATATTTAGGAATAATTTATGAGGCTGTCAACAGTTAATTACTTACGTGTCATTTTTAATTATTAATAGACTATATTTTCTACAACAGTTTTAGGTTTGCCAAAAAATTAAGTGGAAGGTACAGAGATTTCTCACATACCCCATGTCTCCACCCATGCATAACCTCCTCAGTTACTAACATCCTGCACCAGAGTGGTCCATTTGTTACAACTGATGAACCTACGTGGACCCATCGTTATCACCCAGAGTCCATGGTTTACATTAGGGTTCACTCTTGGTGCTGTATATTCCATGGCTTGAGTGTATAATGACATGTATCTACCATTTTGGCATCCTGCTTAGTAGTTTCACTGCCCTAAAATTCACTCACAAACAGTTTCTTAAACCAAACTTGTCCAGTTTTTATGAGGCTGCTGTTTAGTGAATGTTAAGGTAAGCATCGATAATGAAGCTATTTTCTTAACTTTTGCTTTTGCTGGGAGACTCCCAGGCCTGTCCTTTACCTACTGGAGCAAGAAGATTTGATGGTTGTGGCTGCTGGTCCATAACTGCCCCATGAGTCAGCAGCGCTACACTTCCACGTCTACCTCATGACTTGTTTACTAGCAAATTAAACAGGCTACAATTCACAGAAGCTGCTCTCACTGGGAAAGAAGTGAAGAAGAAAGCAAGAAGGCCTAAGAGAGAACTCAGCTCCATTGCTCAATCCAACAATTGGCACATCAACCCATACTCGTCTTCCTCCCAAGCCTTGACAAAATTCCCACTTCTAATAGCTAAGCTATAAGTGTATGCTAAGCTCTAGTTATTTAGACAGACATAATTCCTGCTGTCTGGGAGTTTATAATCTAAAGGAGGACTGCCTTTGAAAAGCAATCCACTTGGTACTGGGTGACATATCACAGTAATCACAAACTAGCAAACATGTCACAGGACTGCCCACATATTTATACTTAAAGTATATAACATTCATTCACAAAACCTGAGCAGAGAGTGAGGATAAAAGGGACTATCACCAGTCCAGTTACCTTCAAATGCCAACACTATAGAAATTAGAAACTCCTATCTTAGGCCCTCGAGTTATTAGATCCGGCTCCATCAGTCAAAAACAACATTACACTTCACACATTATCTTAAAGTTTCTCGCGACCTTAAAAAGAAAATCTCACTCTCCAGGGCCTGAAATTACAGACACTAAAGATTTTAACATTGTTCTGAACAGTAAGACAACTTAAAATGAAACATTTACTTTGTCATATGAATCCAGATATTTTCCTGCCTTTCAGGGAAATGTCACAAGAAGGTGAATCTTTTCTGGCTTAGTCTAATTGTGAAAGTAATGACAGTACCCAAGAAATAATCTCTCTTCCAACACCCTAAGGGTAAAATTATCCTCATCGCTCTACACTACATATCTCTTTTACAGAGAGTTTCAGTTCTTGTTCTTCAGCATAATGTTTACAAACACTCAGCAACTTATTATTCAGTAGATGAGAAGAAATAGGAAGGCTACCAAAAAAAAAAGTAATTTAAGACATTAAGTAATGTGAAAAGACTAATTAGAAGTGTGACTTGCCCATCATTTTCCCTAAGAACTTCCACATGAGATTTCTTTCTCTTAGGTTTCAAAAATAAATGTGGTACAGATGATAAACAGGCTTTAGAGTTATTTATCTAAACTGAACACCTGAGAATGTAATAGTGGCTTTAATGTAATCAACAAAAAAACAGAGGACAGGTCCAGCGGCCTCTCTTCTGGAGAGCAACGTGTGTATAATCGATTGTGGAGAGTTTCCACTGAACTAGTTGCCTTGTTTTTTAAAATTGGCACTCAAACAAGTAAGCTTCCCCCACCTGGAAATGGCCCTCTTAGACACCTCCCCAATACTGCCACGTCTTCCTGGAACACTTCCTCTCACTCTGGCTGAGCACACGGGTGTAACCTTCTCATCTTAAGGTTTCAGCTCAGATATCACCACCTCAGGGAGCCCTTCTCAGATCTTCCTGTGAAAAGCAGTGTGATTTCAGCCACATCCAGTTTCCCTCCACCTTGCACTCTTCATTTCCTTCAGAGACCTTATCACTATCTGTGTTACCCGCACTATGTGTTTGTTTCTGGTCTCATCCACTCCTATGAGATGTAAGCTCTTAATGAGAATGAGTCCCGCTGTTTCATGCTGTTCTATCCTCAGTTCTGGGTGTAGAATGTGTGGTATGTCATGGGTGAATAATACACATTTTCAGGGCGCCTGGGTGCCTCAGTCGTTAAGCGTCAGCCTTCAGCTCAGGTCATGATCCTGGGGTCCTGGGATCGAGGCCCCCATCAGGCTTCCTGCTCGGTGGGAAGCCTGCTTCTCCCTCTCCCAATCCCCCTGCTTGTGTTCCCTCTCTCGCTGTCTCTCTCTCTCTCAAATAAATAAATAAAATCTTTAAAAAATAAAGAATAATACACATTTTCTTAATCCGTGAATGAAGGAATGAATGGCTGAATGGATGGACGGATGGAAAATACTGGTGAGAAATACTGCATAGGGATTCAGGGTAAACCGTTTAAAGTCATGGAGAATTGGGTATCACTCTATTTGCCAGGGGGGGTCATCATAACTGTGCTGAACCTTTCTGAACCTTCTGTTTTCTTGCCTGTAAAATAGGAGTAATTAGATTTTTCTTATAGTTATAAGGATTAACTGCAGTAATTTATGGAAGATTCATTTCTCATCTTAAGGTTTCAGAATCCAGCTGATATAAACCTAATAGTTAAACCTAATAGTAACTGCTTAATAAATAAAGGATATCCACGTTAATACTAATAGTAACTGCTTAATAAATAAAGGATATCCACGTTATAAACCTAATAAATAAAACCTAATAGTAACTGCTTAATAAATAAAGGATATCCACGTTAATACTCCATATATAAAGCTAGCCTGTAATCAGGCAATTCTGCCTGATCAAATATGAAAAAAAAATCACAAAGTACTTTTAGATATAGTTGTCAAGTCAACTTATAAAGAGGAGAAAAACTATAACAGACTGGACTTTTTGCCCTTTAAAAAAATCTGGAGTTGGCAGGGCACTAAGCTTGAAATTGCATTGCTAACTGGCATGTCTTAGTTTTATCTATGCTTCCTTGAAGGGGGAAGAAAAGACAGCAAGAGAGAGGAGATCATGCAAGCTGACACATTATGGAAGCAAAAAAGACAACTCTGACACGTACTAGTTAAAATATCACACAACTAGATGCTATTTTAATTTTATCTTCATAAAATACAGAAGCTTTATTGCTTATTTCTCTTACTAAACTTTCAGAATATACTTTATTCTAGTGCTATTTAAGCTTCTAGGTACATTTGGACAGTATATATGCATTTAAAAATATATGTGGAGAGAACCAATTTATTATAGGACATGAGGAGTTCTGCATTATTTCTCATTGGTGCAAAACTAATTGGCTTTTCCCAGTCATTGCACAAATATTTATTTTTCCATTTTATCAGCCTTATAATTGCTGCTAAAATTAGAAGAAGGCACAACCACCTGGTAAGTTTTTTGCATTTCTGAGCATCCTAGCCATGTTGGTTTCCCAAGCCTCAAGAGCCATTGCTGGGAGTGGTCCCCTACTCTCCACAATGCCACCCATTGATGTGACCGGTTTCTCATGCACATCTCCATTCATAACAACATTTGGTGAATTTTTTCCTTGAGCTGAAAAGAAATTCCTAAATATTCATGTTTTCAAAGGCTCCAGAAGTAGGAATGAAAATTGATGGTATAAACTCCTGGTTTCTCCACTGACCACACTGGACACACACATATCTGAGCTGGTGTCTCTTCAGGTGAAGTGAAGAAGGAGCAATGCAAAAAGTATGAGAGAATGGAAAAATTAAAAAGAACTGAAACCCATAAGACAAAGTTACATTTCGAGTTTTGAGGACTAGATTCAAATAATCTCAATAAATGTAACAAAGAACTTTCTTAAACACCCAGATTTCTTTTCTGCTAAAAATCCTATATGCTGATATAACCAACTGAGGGGTCTCCTGGCCCCTGAGATACTTGGCCTATAGAAATCCAAAGTCTTCCCTTTATTTTGGCAATTTTCTTGAGGAACAGAAAGGACGGAAGGAGTAGGAAGATGTCTGACTCCAGCTTTTCCTTCCATGTCAACTATCTTCACTTAGCAACATATTAAACCAGAAAAGACTCTCCTCCATTTTTCACAGAAAAAAATCTATGCACACAGTGCATTAATGAACGTAGAAGATTTACCAAAGATGGAGGCCAGGGGTGAAGGAGGAAGTTAAATTGCATCCATGTGAAATTACATAATGGGACCATAGGCATCGGCATTCCAAAAAGATACTTCATTCCTTGTACTAATGGGTTTAAAGGTTTTCACCTGTCTTTCACTCACCTGGTCTCAGTCTGCCCATCTTGCTGAGTTCTGTCACTTCATTCTTTTTCTGTTCTTTTCTCTTCTTCCTCTTGGAATCAGGGCAAGGTTTAAATTTAAATCAGGTTTAAATTCTTAAACCTATCACCTTCAGAGTAATTTGAGGATAATCTTCTGTTGCCAGATTATGTAGTTCTCTATCCTCACATTAAAACGTTTATCAAGGTATTTTCCCAAATGAGAAGAGTTTTCTCACTAAAAGGAATTTTGATGCTACAATTTCAGTCTCTTGACTTTCTTTTTCCTCATTTCATGAAATAGTACTATATACGTGACAGTCTTTCCTGCCATTCATTGATTTTCAATTGTCCTCTCTTTCTGGACAAAGGGGAGCATTTCTCTGCCCTCTTCAAATTGCATGCGGTCATGTTGCTAATTACCAGTGGGTTAAGGGGGAAAGTCACATTAATTATTTCCTGGTAATTTGATTTGTAATCTGAGCAGAAACATGTTGCTTCGTTGCTGTAAATATCTGAGACCTGTGGCTCTTTTGTTTCTGTAGCGTAATCTAGCTTCTTCTGTCTAACACAGTTGTTATTGCAAAGGTCTGGCACAATCCTTTACTCCCTATGGCAAGAGATTGCATTCCCTTAGTGTAGGTTTTACTATCAGAGAATGAGCACGTAAGACGGGTTCTACCCTTTGACAAAGTTCTCTGTGAGTCTCAAAGCCTGGAAAGGCTCCATTTTTTGAGAATTTGTCCATCCCTTCCTCTCCCCAGCTTTGCCTCTCCTTGGACATTGTCTATCGAGGTCCTGGCAAATGAAACTAACCAGGCACTTGCTTCCCAATTGCAAACAAAAAGATGATAGATGGGAGGTTTCCCCACAGTAAGTCAATATATTGGTTGTATTAGCTAATACCTAGTGCTGGTTCTTTTTCAATTTCTTCATCAATAGTTTACTATCTTCAGTGTCCTTTTTGTGGTTCATACCACCACATCTGAGAATGAATTGAGAAATTAAAATAAGCAACTACCTTGTGTGTGAAGTACATTAAGGATGACATGTTGTGTTCTGAAATTAGAATGTGATGAAATTTCACAACTGTAAATTTACTAAAAACCCTTGAGGTGTACACATAAAACAAGTGAATTTTATGTTAGGTAAATAATACCTTAAAATACCATTCAAAATGACCAAGTGAAATGGGTGATTGCTTTAAATAAAATATAAATTCAAAAGTCAACTATTGCCTTATGTTATGAAATTTTCATATTACTCTACACACAAAAAAATACCACAGACTTTCATTTCAGCATTTCAGGAAGTATGATGTTGTCCTCAGGGTATTAATGGCTAATAACAGAATTAGTTCAGGTTTCCAATTAATATTACATTTAAAGGTTCCATCGTGTTAGTTTAATATTGATAGCCTGTTTATGTAAATGCCATCATTAAGTGTCATTCTGATGTCTGTTTATGCATTGCATAAAATCAGGTAGATCACATATTTAAAACATGAAGGCATCGGATCAGGCGAGTAGACCTTTAGTCTCTGTGTCATCTGAGTAAATGGGAAGGTTTAAGTGTTGGCACATTCTATCAGTTGTCATGTATTAAAACTTAGGTCCACGAAAGGATGGTTAATTCCCAGTGGTAAGGAATAAATAGTGAAGGTGGAGGAGATGGAGCTTGGCCTGAGGTACACCCTTTAAGGTGAGACTGAAGATGGAGAAACTTCATATTAATTCATTCAACAAATAAATGTGTGGTGCATGCCTACTCTGTGCCAAGCAGTGTGCTCAGTGCTGATGCTGCAATGGTAACTGAGTCTAACAGGTTCCTCTCCTAAGGAGTGTGTATTCTAATGGTCGAGAGGAAAGCCAATTCAATGTCAGAGCCCTTGAAGGGGATTGGGGACTGGGGTCCTCTGTGGAGTAAAGGGAGAGTATGGTCATCAACAAGGATGCCGAGGACACTGCAAGTCTCTGTGGTCCTCACTTGTGGAAAAGGAGACTCAGGCTTCAGTAAGGGGTCAGGCAGCTCAGGGGTTCCTCCGTGGACACCCAGAGCTCAAATGTTGTGTGGAAGCTAATACTAAGTCTTATTAAATGAGAATATGAGAATGTTTAAAATTGCCTGCCTCCACTGTGGGTTCATCTGGGGTCCACAATGGATGTCTGTCTGTCCTCAGCTGAAGAGTTCTTGTAGACAGTGAGCCTGGCTGTTAGAAACTGCAGTGGGTACAGTTGAGGGGAGGCTGTAGGACAGTGGTTGAGGGGACCCTGGGAGCAAGAAACCTGGGTTTGAACCCCAGTTCTGCCATTTAGGAGCTAGGCAACTGGGCCTGTAGTTCAATTAGTTTTCTTATCTGTAAAAGGTCCATGATTGGAATGGTATCTAAGTTATTGCATTGCCGTGGTGATTAAAAGAGATAAAGTGTGAACAGCCCTTGGAAGACTGCCCACCTTTCCTCAAACTCAAGATATGTTACCTACTATTCAAGGATGCAAGGGCCTAAACTCTGCAGCTGTAAATAGGTCTTTTAATCTCATTTTCCCACAGAGGATCCAGCCATAAACCAATGAGGATGAGTCTACAGGCTGTACAAAAGCCAGTCTTACCACTTCTTCTAAAACTTAGTTACTAGAAAGTAATTAGCTTGATTATAAACACCCAATAAAGCAGCATTAGATGTAAATGACCACTCTTTAATACCCTGGTTTCTATTTCTGTAGAAGTCCACATACCAGAGACAATACTGTAGGAGCACTTTATATTTTATATTAATATAATATTGCACCTTCCCAGTACTGTAGCTTGCATCACCTTTCAAGATGTTAGGCTTCCCAAGAGCACTTTAGACAGAGTCTGTACATGGTATTAACCATGCAGAATGGAACTTAGGCTTAATGAGCACCCTTGTGACCACGTGAAGTGATGCAGGAGTGGGGAGCAGAGAGGGTTGCAGTACAGAGGAAGGAAGGATGGCTGAATGCATGGTCAGAGAGTAGGATAATTCTTAAGAGAATGTATTCTTCTCACACTCCCCTTAGCTTCCTCTTTGACTAAGGTGGGAGTGGCATATGGACAGGGAGACTTTAGCAAGCAGAGCCCTGGCATTGGCCAGGCATCTCCTTTTCTTTCGCCTTTACAAACTCAATCTGAGCTACAAAGACAGGAACGAGGCAACTCTTCCAAAACAGTGTAGCCCTGGGTTGGTCTCAGATGTCTCCCTAACACTAAGTGGGTGAACTACGGGTGGTAGAGACAACAGCAAAAGCTGTGAATTGCTTTGTGAGCAGAACAGAACTCTGAGACTGTTGTTTAGACCTCAGTCCACCACTGCTGGTCCCCCAGTTTACCAGCTCCACATCCAGCTTCTCTTAGCCTGTCAACAGAGCCTGCCTGGAACTTGGTCCAGAGCCCTCTTACTGATACAGGTAATGAAAACTTGGACTGTCCTTTCCAAATTAGGGCTTCTTCATTCCTTGGCCTGGAAGCCGCCCAAAAGGGGACTGCCATATTTGATTTCTATCAACTCTGACTCCCCGAGGACATTAGGCCTCTGTCAGAGGCTCAGAGCCATTTGCCTTTTCCCAATACCACATCTTGGAGTGAGCTTCAACTTTTAGTGAATTGTTTGCACGATTTTCTTTCTATACATTCACCAAAATTTTACTATCACCTCACAGTACAGCAAAGATAAATGTCTCAAATTGTTGTTCAGGTGATAAAAGACCAGACTTATGAGTGGTTTCACACATTTAAAAAAAATTATATCTTTCAAGTGTGGAGGTACAGGGAGAGAAGGAACTAGATATATTTAGAGAAATTTTACACTTAGGATGGCTGATTTTTTTAATATATTTGTGCAAAAAGTAAATAAATAAAAGGGGCCCACTGTAAAATATTACTCTAAATCTACATTCATTTTGAGCTGCTGTAGACTCAAGTTCTGAAAATATCACTTATCCAGTCTGGTAATGCATTAAGAGTGTGCTGTGGTTTAAAAAAAAAAAAAACAAGCTATTGATCTTAGAAGATTTTAATTTAGATTATTTCCCTTAAAAGTGTAATAAATGGCAGGGCTCATGTTGAATCACTAAGACAGCAATTATTTTAAGAGTATCAGTCATCTCTGCTTCCATTTTAATCAAATCTCTTTATAGAGTTTTTAGACAGTATTTGAAATAACAGCATAACCTGTCAGTGGAAAGGTGTTTTGAGTTGTATGTCAAAAGTAGAAGAGAAATTAGAAAGACAACTCTTAGTTTTAAAAGACTAATAATGACAGATGGGCAGTTGCTTTTATTTTATTTGTGAGCAGCTGTTGTTTTGTAAGGCTTTTTTTTTTTTTTGAGAGTAAGAGAGAGAGAGGGAGAGAGAGAGAGAGAAATGGTATAGTATCAACTAGAAAAATAACCCAGACTCTTTCTGAGTTAAATTTGCAAGGGCCAAAAGTCTTTGAAAAGTTAGGTTAAGAGCAATTACATAATTTTGATGACCTCTAGGCAATGAATTCTTGGTCATGTTCATAAGAAAAAGGCAAATATAATAAAAAGTGAAAAGATGAGACAGATCCTGATGTTAGCATTAACTTGCAGTTTTACCTTGGAAGCCAAATATTTAGTCTGAAAGGCCTTTTACCTCTGACATTTTCAGGTTTCAATGAAGATTTCTTTCAGGCCTTCGTCTCTGGAGCTGAGACCATGAGCCCTCCCTTAATCCTATAAAATTCATTTAGGAGTCATCTTTCCTGACATCTGTACATAAAGCAATATAAAACATTATAATATAAATTACATCTGAGGGATTCATCTGAAATTCTATTTCACTGTTTAATAATTAAAAGTTGAAAACCTCTCTGTAGCTTTATAGCACTCTCTAACAAGAATAAATTTTCTTGATAAGGCCCCCTCATCCCAAACAGTGGAAGCTGTTGGCATTTTCTGACAGATGAGTTTAGTGATTAATAAATCCTATCCTCTGGGGTGTGACTCCATGGTTGAAGCTCTTACTGAGATGATGTTACATATTCAGTTCCTAAATTATCCACCCATTTACAAGTGTGTGAATTTAGCATAAGTGTCTCCATTTTCTTGTTCTTAAAATGGGAATGGGCAACAATGCTCACTACACAGGTTTGTTGCAAGGATTAAGTGAGTCAGTATGAGTCAGTACGAACCTTGGCACACAGAGAACACCACCTGTGTTGGCTATTATTATTATTGTTTTTGTGTTGTTATTCAGAAGAATCTTTATGCTTCACAGAAATAAGTTGTTTGGAGGAGAGAGCCTTCTAGAAGGATAAAAATGATGGTAGCTACAAATTGTTTTCATTACTTGTTGAGTCTTATGCATTTCTAGAGCATCACAGCATTAATTTTCAAGAGCCTAAAACCCACAAAGTAGTAGGGAAAGGGAGCAGTATTCTAAAACATTAGGATCGTAGGCAAAACTGTATGTGTGGAGAAGAGCTACATGGGGTGGAATCAAGAGTTCTGAAGGGCGCTTGCCTCAACGTTGGTCTCTATATCCCTGACTTAGGCTTGAACTCACTCGCCCACATCCGAACACTTTTTACTGGTGAAATCATTGCCCCTATTCTAAGGCACATACTTGGAGAATAGACATATTAGGTCCCTATTTCCTAAGGACAACTGGGTGTAAACTAAGTCATCAGACTTTTCCAATTTCATGTAGTAGCTACGTGAGGAGAGATTTTGATGATGACAAGAAGAAAGAGAATGACCTAGAGGACAGCCAGGCTACCCAACAGTGTGTGAGGTACTCTGGGAGTAATGTGTAATTAATAATTTTAATTCTAAATTTTTATAGAAAAATCAAAGCAAACTTGAAAATAATGCCCATAATTATGCCACTCTTGCATTCTGGTATGTTTTTGGAGCACTAAAAAGAGTGAATGTGCAGCTAGGACACTGGGAATTTCCCATAGTCTACCTTGTATTATATCTAAGCCATAGCCCTTATGAGCAGGATGTCACATATGCCATTGACAAAGGAGCTCTTCTCCCCTCCGTAAAATCTCTACAAACTTTCCCCAAGCCACTCACATAAAAGCACACATTGAACACACTATATAAATAACAAACTATAGAAATGATCCCTGAAATAAAATTTTTAAAAAAGAAGCAATCCCTGAAAGTATAGTCTTTCAACACACTGTATAAGCAAGAAGAATGTGCTTGCTCTGCAAATGTAACTTCCAGATAAATCCTGAATCCCCCCTTCCTATTAGCCTACACCCAACCACCTGCTGGATTAAAAATCTGGCACCACCAATGGTTTTGCACCTGTGATTCCTCTGTCCAGAATGATCCTCTCAAATCTCAGATCTGGCCCTTTCTCATCACTGAGGTCTTGGCTTATATCCACTGCCTCAATGAGCATTTACCCCATGACTCTGTAGAATGTGGCTCTCCGTGCTTACCCGCCTCGTCATCATGTAACTTTTGAACTGTCTTTCTTCCACTTAATTGCTAAATGAAGTGAACCTATTTCATATATTTGTTAGGATGGCATCTGCCTGCCTTGCCCAAAAGGAATCTCAGAGAGAGATAGGACTTTGTTTGTCTTTTGCCTGACACATAGTAGGTGCTCAGTGCCTATTTGTGGAGTGAAATAAAATTACAATCATGAAAGAATAATCATAACGTGAATACTTACCGCTGCTAAAAAAAAAAAAACAGTACAAACTTGGTGAAAGGTTTGGGGGGAGGCCAAGGGGATCCAGTGGGGAGGTGCACAGGGAAGAAGTAATTACCCAAAAGGAGCAAAGAGAATTGGAACACAAGACTGATGGGAAAAGACAGGGCAGGCAGAATGGTAGACAGGGTTGATACTTGGGAGATAACTTGGAGCTATTCATGAGTTTGCCCGATCACGTGCTAACTACAGCAGTTCTTGCTGGCTTTCCATTTAGAGAAACGAAGAAGGTGCTTATCTTGGAGAGCCTAAAATAGACTTCAGACTTCCTTATTCTCATTTCTGAGACTGCTCCAGGCCTCCCCGGCAGTCATTCTGGAGGGCTGACTTCGTCGTTTTCATACAGCCAGTCGCCATGTCTCATATGGCTGAGAATCTGCTAAATGAGGGGAAGTGGGAACCTTGAACCTCTGGCTCACTCAACAGCCAGTTAATTCACTTTTTAAAATGATGCACTGTGTAATAGGAAGGCTGGGGATTTAAAGTTGGCAGGGGTCAGCTTAGGCTTTGAGGGGGGAATTCACTCTAAGTGATTACCCCACCACTTAAGTGTTCAGTAATAAAACTTAATTCCTCCAGATTGATTTTCCATTTTCCATCATCATCAAATCCTTGCTACCCCACTGAGTATACTCCCTTGCTGTTCAAAAGCTATGTGGTGGAATCTAAATAGCAATTCAGAGGAGCAAGATGGGAGGAGGGCATGAAATAGAAATGTAGGGGTTCAGCGATGTTTTTTTTATTATGTTATGTTAATCACCATACATTACATCATCAGTTTTTGATGTACTGTTCCATGATTCATTGTTTGCATATAACACCCAGTGCTCCATTCAGTACGTGCCCTCTTTAATACCCATCACCAGGCTAAACCATCCCCCACCCCCCTCCCCTCTAGAACCCTCAGTTTGTTTCTCAGAGTCCATAGTCTCTCATGGTTCATCTCCCCCTCTGTTCCCCCCCCTTAATTTTTCCCTTCCTGCTATCTTCAGCGATGGTTCTTACACATTGTTTCTCTCATCTAAATCCTTGTCTGTTTTCCTCTAATAATTATTTCAAACTGTAGATAAGCAGTATGGTAGCATTTTCCTGGAGAAACTTTCCAAACCACAGAAGGGGGAAAAAAGCTCAGGTTCCTAAGTGATACGTGTCTGAATTCTCTACTTTGATGGTTAATAAAACAAGGTGTTTTTTTCCCTCCTGGAGCTGGGTCATCACTGTCTAGTGATCTATTAGCAGTTTTCTACACCTGTAGATATCTCATGATGCAATGGCCTGAGAGTTTGCTAAAGCAGCAGGTGATAAAAATGCAATCTCTTAATAATCTGTCATGTTCTTATTTTACAAATCTCTTGTGTTTTACAAATCTACCCATGTCTTTGCCTGTTGTCAGAACCTCTTTCGGAGCACCTACCTACTGTATCATGAATTATAATTATTTTGCCTATTGCATCATCATCCTAAAATAAACACTCTGTGAGGGCGGGAACCAAACCTGCCATACCTCGTGGTTTTTCTCAGGAGTCAAACCCTCAGTAAGTTTTATTGAAATGAGTTGAATGTATAAGATGTCTGCTGCAACCATTTCTGTATGTATATAGCTAAAAAAGCACTAGAACCTCACTGCATGCTGGCATGTTAACAAAACTGTTATTCACATCTCTGAGTCCTAGAGGTAAGAGTGCCTTAACGTAGAATCATAATGCAGGAAATTGTTCAATCAGAATCAAACCCCTGTTCCTGGGCAATGCAACTAGGTATAATATACAGAAACCTCTCTAAACCTTAAATGTTTTAATAGCAATGCCTTCTTTTGGATGGCACTAACACTGTGCAACTATTTTCTCATCTGATCTTCACAACAGCACACAAGAGAGGAAGGGCAGATATTATTATCTTCATTTAGAAGGTAATGCATTGAGTCATCGCATAGATAAGTGATTGCTCTCATTGCATGGCAAACATCAGAGCAGAAAGTTGGCAACCACTAGCACCTAAATTTCTAGACTACTGATTCATTCTTTTCCCACTAAACTGCACTATGACATACACCTTCCTAATGCTGTACTTTTCATACTTTCATGTGCATACAGATTGCCTGAGGATCTTGTTAATACACAAATTCTGCTTCAGTATGTCTGAGGCAATACCTGAAATTTTGGATTTCTGACAAACTCCTAAGAGATGCTGAGGATGCTGGTCTCCAGGCCACAATTTGAGTAGTGAGGTTCTAGTGCGGAGTAACCATGCTATCCCATCTTTATATCTCCACTGCTTGACACATAGTAGGTACTCAACAAGTATTTATTGACAGTGAAATAATGAATGACCAACCATGCTTGACCCACTTTTTGTATCACCAGTGCAGAGCAAATAGTAAAATACTCACAAAATAAGTAGTGAATTAATGAATTAATCAAGCAGTAAGTGAAACAAAGAAAGTGCTGACTGTGAAGAACTTCATGTGATCACTTGATGGTAAAACAAAAAGGCTTTCAGAGAAGAGCATCCTTAGGATACACCTCAGTGGTTGCCCTGAGCTCACTCTTGAGGCCATAATCACACAGTTTGTTTATGTGTTTGCATCCATCGGAATATGTCTTGACTCTCTACATAATATGATGATTTTTTTTCCAAATACTTTTTGTGCTTTGAAGACACTGTCTCCCTCATACTTCTGCCAAGGTTCAACAAAGTAAAACAATTTCAGCATTCTCATTTTTGCCCTGGGGAAAGAAGTCTGAGTTGTCTCAGTCTTTCCAACAGAGCTAAAATTAGAGCCCAGATCTTGTCACTCAGCTGATTCTGAAGGGGTTTTTCATATATACCAACTTCTTTACCTACACAGAATTCCTGTGTGGTGAATGGGGTTTTATACCTCAAATGAAATATTTAACTGTTCTGAACTGATTTATGAAATAAAGGGCTTTATTATGAGTAAGGGATGAATACAACAGTACTTAATTAGAATTCTCTGAACAGTTGGTGAGCTAGAACAATATAATACACATTAAACCATTTTCTAGGAATCCCATTTCAAAGTCTGGTGTACAAGACACTCTGACACTTTGAATCTATCTCAGGAAAACATGAAAACACTTGTCATGTACAACAGCCTATGAATGGTGTTACCTTCACAAACTCTTAGCAGGAAGGACTTTTTTCAGGAAGTGGGGTTGTGGGGGGACAATAACCAGAATAGAGAGGAACGGGATGGCCTGCTGTTCTTCACAGAGGGATGCAATCCAAAACAAGCAATGCTACTGCTTGTTTCCTAACTTCTGCAGCCTTCCTCTTACCTACTTGAGGCTACTGGGCTCCACCCAAGGCACAGATTAGCCCCATCATCTAGACATTTCCAGATGTTGAGCAAGAAAGACATTTTGGAATTGAGAACCCCCAAATAAAGAGAAAACAAACAAACAAAAAACCCTCCACCAGGAGCAGAGATAGTTTGCTGTGCAGCTACCCCAAACCATGTAATTAGGACTCAGTTTCCCTCCATCTCTTAGCTTGTGTTCCTCCAAGTTGACTTCACTATCAGAAAGGTGTCCCCTTGGGGTGGCAAGATGGCCTCCTCCTCAGCAACCCCAATGGAAAAAAAGTGCCTCCTTGACTAGTAGTTCACGGGAAACTCCCAGGATTCACTCCAGTTTGCTGAGCTTGGTCCACTTGTCCAAGGCCAAATAAACCAATCACCATTGCCAGAGATGTAATGTATTTAGTCAGGTCTAGTTGAGTGCCTCCTCTTGGGCTGGAGGGTGGAACCCCAACTGTAACACAGTAACCAAGAGTTAGGGAGGAGTATTTCCCCAAAGGAAACTGGGGGTACTGTTACTAAAAAAAGAAGGAAGGGATGATGAGTAAGCCAGCAAGAGAGGTCTGCTTTTAAGTCTGATCTTAGATTTTGTCTGAATTTTGATAATTAGGTTTCTCCTTGGTTCAAAAACCCAGTCCTTAGCTTGAACACCATTTTGATAACTGGCTCCCAGTCTTTCTTTATATCTGGATCTTGTCTTGGTAACCTGCCTGAAAACAACATTAATATTAGCTAGTAATATTTATTAAATACTTAGTCTGTGCCAGAATTTGTGCTACATGTCTAATTTTATCATCCAAACACCTATAAAGATTTGTTTTATCTTAACTCCGTGTTTAGTTGAGACAGCTGGGGCTCAGAGTTAAGGAGCTTTCCCAAGGTAACATGACAATTATGGGAGAACCAGGATATAAAGTTCTGTTTGATTTCAGAGTCTTAAGCAATTAATCACTATACTCTGTCCTTCCTACATTTTCATGGACTTGTCTACAATTAATACTTTCCTGTCTTGTGGGAAATCACTTGATATCTTCAGACTTTAGTATCCTCATCTGTAAAATGAAAAAGAGGATACTGGCCCTGATCTGCCTATCTCATTTCTCAGGGCTATTGTGAGGATTAGATGAGGTGATGTACATGTAGCACTATGATTATGATTATTTCTTCTGTAATTAAGCAAAATTGCAGATACAGGTATAAATTTGGATATAGAAATACACAGCACACAGTTCCCATAGTCAGTCACTTCTAGCTCTGCCAAGAACAGCCTTTTTAGCCAGTTCCCTGATCTTCTCAGATCCTCTGAGACTCCATGTACTTTATCCCCACCCCCCCAAGAGGTGAAGCTTCATTGTATGTGTGACCTGGTATCCGACCACCTCCTGCAGGTCCTTTACTCTCAGCTTTTTACATTCCTGCTCTGCAAGTCTGATGGCCACCCCTGGGAGGACCTCTTGCCTTTCTCTGGGTCACCATCCCCATACAGTACACCATGACATATGGCAACCTTATGTCATTGTTCCTGCTTATCTTATCTTTTTTGGCACTTACACCCACAGGACTGGAAAGAAATCCTCAGCTTTGTCATTCAGAATGAGCAAGTGACAGAATGCACAGTGTCAGACTTCAATTTCCACCTATTTGATGGCTTTTTTATTAAGCTAATGTTACTGAATTCCTATAAAGTTCAGGGAAGTGGAAAAAATCTGGACAAATCTCAGCATCTCTCTCTGGGGCCACCCCAAACATCCAGAGCAGCTACGTCTTCTGTCATTTTTTTCAAGAGGGTTTTTTATAATCAACATATTTTTATTCTAATAATCTTGCTGTGTATACCTGTATACCTATCCTACAAGGTATAATGGGGATTTAAAAATTCAGAAATGCTTTATACTATAGTTTAGTTTTTCAAAACAGAGAGGGCTTGGAAAAGCCAATAAAGAAAGGTAATTCTGAGCATCTTAATCACTTTAATTGCTGAGCTGTCTCTTTCGTGAAGCATTTTCCTGACCGGTATCCAGGGTGGTAATTCCTCTTAGATCATCCCCTCAATAGAATGTCTTCCTTGAATTCTCAGTATTTGTCCTTAACAGCACTAAGGCTCTTTGTTAAAGACTTTTTACCTTGGTAGACAAAGTTGAAAGCACATGAGACTGTTAAGATAGCAATTTTTCAACTTAATAACAGCATGTCTTTGGCAAACGTAAATACAGATGTTGTAGTTTAAATGGGTGTTTCAGCATTGTCACATAAGGGGCCATTCATTAAACACAAGTGAGCAAACAACTTTCCAGCCAAAATACACTCAGGGCTCTTGGATGTTTATAAAATCTGGTTAGTAGCTTCTCTTGTTTTTTCCTGTTTGTAGTAGCTGGATTTAAAAGATGAACGGAACACTTCTTCCTGACCTGAGTGATCAGGAATGTGATGGATGCATGGGGAGATTTTCTCAGGAGCTGGAAGTAAAGAAATTTTGTCACCATCTTCTTTTTTTTATTTTATTTTATTTATTTATTTGACAGAGAGAGACACAGCGAGAGAGGGAACACAAGGAGGGGGAGTGGGAGAGGGAGAAGCAGGCTTCTGCGGAGCAGGGCGCCCAATGCGGGGCTCGAGGCCAGGACCCTGGGACCATGACCTGAGCCAAAGGCAGATGCTTAACAACTGAGCCACCCAGGTGCCCCTCACCATCTTTTTCTCAGTCAAGCTACTTAATTTCTCTGAACCTCAGTTTTCTCATTTATAGAATGAACAGCACTTTAACTTACCTCTTACCTTAATTTTCGTTGGAGAATTATCCCTTCCCCATGCTAATGAAATTTACATGAGGCTGTGCCCACACACTCTTCTACCAAGATCAGGTGTATGACACAGGCCTGGCCAACCAGTGTTCAATCCCTCTGGCCACTATGATTGGTTCAGGTAGAAGCACATGATGCAGAACAATCCAGTAAAACTCAACCTCAGGACTTTTGCTGGAATCATCAGTCAAGACCATTCTTATTCTACGGGATATCCGGTTTAGGAAAATGAAAGCTAGAGCCAAGGGATGCCACCTCATGGAGAGAGCCTGCCAGAGAGCAAAACTGACACAGAAGAAAGAAAATTATCAAATAAATGGTGACAGTGAATCCAGGAATGTAAGTTTATTAAATCCTCAAATAGCCAACAGCTCCAAGGCAGGATCACAATAGATGCTCAGTAACAATTTGTTAGAGGAGGAGATAAGGACAGTTTTTTATTTTATTCATTTATTTGACAGAGAGCGACAAAGCGAGAGGGGGAACACAAGCAGGGGGGGTGGGAGAGAGAGAAGCAGGCTTCCCGCCGAGCAGGGAGCCTGATGTGGGGCTTGATCCCAGGACCCTGGGACCATGACCTGAGCCAAAGGCAGATGCTTAATGACTGAGCCACCCAGGCACCCCAGATAAGGACATTTTTGATCTTGTGTTGTTCAACTTGTAGAGTTGAGCCAGCAGGACTAAAGGCCAAAGCTCTACACTTACCCACTTAACTTCAAGGAATCTCAGCAACTTTTGGAATCCTCTTTCCATCATGAAGAAGCAGTATGTGTGAAGCAGGCTGCACACCTGATCTTCTCCTTGGCTTCATCATCTGTGAAAGTTGGGTAATGGTGGTTCTCTAAACTTTTTTTTTTTTTTAGGATAGTTGTGAGGATCTAATGACACCATGAGGAGAGGGATCATTCTCCATTCTTCTGTTCAGGTTGGGCACTCAGAGTGTCTCCTCTGAGCACTGTTCACTCCCTGGCTAAAGTAGCACCGGCCATTCACTCTTTGGAGCCATTTGTGGAACGAGTTTCTGTACAAACAAAATCAGAAAAGTCTAAATATAGCATATCAGACCTGTTGTGGCTGTTGTTACATATCACTCTAAACACCATTCTGCTTATTCTTGTCATCTGGGAGCATTTTATTTTAATTTACTCATTTAAAAGTAGGCTTCCTCTATGGATTTCCCATCTAGCAGTCCTTGTGCAGGCAAAACTCCTGTTAACTTTAATAAAAGTTTTAAACCTGAAATGTTGCTAGGAGGTGGCTGATATTTTATTCATAATACTGCTGATAGTTTTGAATGTTTTAATCGTTCCACTGATGCCCCAAGGCTGGTTAAGGAAGAAACATAGTTCTACTCATCAAAATAAAAAAATAAAACATTATACAAATATAAAATGATACTGATAAATATTAAACAATAAATTCCTCTAGAACTTTTCTTTCCCTAAGAATTTAGAGACCCTATATATCCCTAATCATATATTTCATAGTGAGCCAATTATGGTAAAGGTGATGAGAGCAAAGGAAAGACTATCTGAATGAACTTGGTTTTGCCACACTTACTGTAACTATTGAAACGTTCCCATAAAAGCAAAATAAAAGTTATTATCCCAACTCCAAACCACTGTCTTTGAATTGTAGTTGATTAATAAGTTGATTGACTTATCTTGTAGATTTTTCGATGATAGTTATTGTTATTTTTTAGCTGAGCAGATTTGGAGCAGTTGCATTTATGGCTCAAATATCCAATCTAAATTTGGTTCTCTGATAGCAATGGATAGATGACTCTCCTCTCATAGGAATGATGGAACTTTGATCATTGTGTCAATCACAGAGAGTGGATTGGACGTCTGGCCCCAAATAATAAAACCCTGCACCAAGAGATAGTATTGTCTTCTTCCCTTAAATAACAATCTTCATTTCTAGCTGGTATAAGAATTTCATCTTCAATAATTGATCACTGTGACAGAAAATCGGTTGTTGGCAAACCATGTTTAAAATTATATTATTCAATCATTCTCATCTCAGAGACACTTTCCATCTGCTCCTCAAATCCAATGCACGTTATAAGACACGGGTGCATTGATGCAACAACTGATTGCCATTATTTTTAAATTTTACTTTATTTTTAAAAAGCAAAAGCAAACTTTTCTCTGAGTCCTCATGGCCTATATTTTATACTTTGATATTAAATTAAATACAGAGTCAATATTGCATCCTGCTTTAGTAATAGTGCAAAATGGTATCAAGCTCATTTTAACAAGAACAATGTCCTGGCGAATGTACATTGTCTATAAATCTGTTTCTTTTACACAGTGGAAATGAACAAAGAAAGACTCATAGTACAAGTCAATCAGTGGCCATATGAGAAAGTCTTGGGACGCTCTGCTCACCCCATTTCTATCACCTAGAGATTTATCAAAGAAGGTACTATATTGGAAGTTGGATCATATGGCCCAAGTTGCATTTTCCTCCAAAGAAAATGCTGATGACTAAGCGTTAATGCAGATAAAATGATGTTCTTTCTCCAGTAAAGCATATAGGGGTCATGCATGACTGGAGAGAACATCCTATTGGCATCACTGCAGAGGTGATAGGTGTATCACAAGCCAGCTGGCTTCCGAAATAGAAAATGCCAGATCATTCTGCCATGGTGCAGGCAAGATGTAATCATTCTGAAACCATCTGCATGGTTGAGTTCCATTTTTAGGGGTATTTGTTAACTGGTGTCTAAATGGTCTGGAGATTCCAAAGGGAAATCAAATGGTCTAATTAGAGGTAGTATAGACTAAGGAAATGAACAGTGGACTGAGAGTTAGCCAATTCAAGTTCTGAGTCCTGCGCTGTTAGTAACAAAGTCTAACCTTCAAGAACTCATTTGACCTCTGTATCCTCATCTATTAAAGGTTAGCCAAATGGCCTCTGAAGTCCTTTTTATTCTAACATTTTCTGGAGCAGTAATCAAAATCCGATGGATCTCTAGATCTTGGTTAAAGAAACAGCAGTTTAGAACTACATTACCTAATACAGTAGCCTCATTTGAGGATTTAAATGTAAATATAAATTAACTAAAATTGAATGAAAACAAAAATCCAGTTCCTCAGTCACACTAGCTACACTTCAAGTGTTAAATGTGGCTGGTGGCTACTGTATTAAATAGTACAGATTATAAAACATTTCCATCACTGCAGAAAGCACTGATTTATGAAGACTGTTTTCCATCCCCCCAGAACCCGGTGGTATTCTATAAATATTCTATAAATATTTGTGGAATAAGTAAATGAGACAATGAGAGCTGAATAAAGCCAAAACCAATACCAGCCTAACAAAGAGCTATCACTGAAAAACTATCCAAAAATTATGATGTGCACTGAAAATGAAAAGAAGCCCCACTTCTGTTCTTATATTCTTGGTGAAGTCATACCTGAACTGCCACGCATAGTTCTGCTCTTTGTAATGTGAAAGGTAAGCTGGAAATGGAAACAGATAGAGACAGGCATCAGTGATGGTTAGTTTTATGCGTCAGTTTGTCTAGCCTGTATGACCCAGTTATTTGATCAAACACTAAACTACGTGTTGCTTTGAGGATATTTTGCAAATGTGGTTAGCATCTACAATCAGCTGATGTTAAGTAAAGGAGATTACACTCAGTAATATGAATGGTCCTTATACAAGTTGAAAGGCCTTTAGAGTAAAAACTGAGATTTTCCCAGAGAAGTTTTGCCTTAAAACTGTGATGTAGGGGGGCCTGGGTGGTTCAGTCCGTTGTGCATCAACTCTCTATTTCAGCTCAGGTCATGATCTCAGGGTTGTGGGATAAAGCCCCTAGTTGGGCTCCACACTCAGTGGGGAGTCTGCTTGAAGATTCTCTCCCTCTGCCCCTCCCCCCACTCACTCTCCCTCTATTTCAAATAAATAAATAAATCTTAAAAAAAATGACATAGAAATCTTTCTTGTTTCCTGTGCTATAGATTTCAGATTTGCCAGCTGCCACAATTGTATGAACTTGTTCCTTAAAATAAAACATGCATAAATATATATTCATATGTATATGATTATTTAATATCTAACCCACTTCCTGGTACCAAAATCTATATCAGAGACTGATGATATTTAGACCTCAGGGATCTGGTTTGTAATTATTTTGGTAAAATTTATAGAAAGCCTATCCATTTGACATTCTGTATAAACTGGTGACTCTCACAAGGTCCCATTCATTTTTTACCATAAAACTTTTTTCAAGATATCCCAAATGATGACTTGTGGTCACCAGTTTCTTTTTGGTTGAGCTTTCGTAGACTTAAGACGGGAGGCTCTTTCTTTTCTGTCTCCTGTGATATCGATACACTCATTTTGCTTTAATTGAAATATGTATTTCTTATTGAGTAAAGCAGTATTGAAATGGAAGCTAGGGTTTGGAGTGGGACACTATGATACTTGTCACGTTATTTAACCACTCAACGCTTCATTTTAAAAGAAGGGAATGTGACATTTTAGCTGAGACTTGAACAGTAAGAAAGAACCAGTCATTCAGTGATCTCAATGGGGTGAGAGAGGAGTCAGCAGGTGCAAAGACCCTCCTGAGAGTGCAAAGACCCTCCTTAGAGTACAAAGACTGTTCAAGAAGAAAACAAAAATGGTTTGGCTGGAGGCATCCCATACCTAAAAGTTTATGAGGAAAGATACGTATCTTATACTTTATATTAAGCTGCTCCTACTTCTAGCATGGTGACTCAGTTTGCTGATAAATTGATTCTCTCTACTAGAACTTTATCCCCAAGTATAACCTATTTTCTGATATTCCTGACTGTATGCAATCATTTTCCATGAAATCTCTGTGTACCCAAGTAATTTCACTCCCCATTTGGTATATCTGGTTTCTAACAGTGTAATGGAAGACTATTATGACAGTCCCTCAAAAGCATTATAAATTTTTACCTTTAACCCCAAAAGTCAATTATCCTTCCCATTCGTTGCTCTGCTCAGAACTTCCTCCAAGTCATCTCTCTCCTTTGCTGCAGAGCTAACAAAATGGAACAGCCCTTTTTGTAAGAACAGTATGACCAAAGACCATAGGGACAATCTCCCCAATATGCTGTGACTTGGTGTTGTTTTGTATGTGTGCCCCATCCCAAACAGTCTGTTTATTTTCTGTTACTGAATCCCATTACAAACATAAATATGCTTTTCCACCCATTACTCCCATGCCATACTGGCAGCCAGCTTTCTAGGATTTTTTTTTTTTTTTTGATGTTTCAGACATCATCTCCCCAGGTGGTGTTGCCCTTTTTCACATTGCATCTCAACTTCAATTCTGCCCATACTTTCTGCTATTTTATGTCTGGAGGTGTTTCTCAATTATTTCTGTATTCAGCAGTGTCAAGGAATCCAGCCAACTGTGAGCACTTAATCATAAATGAATAGAATCAGAAATTCTTAACTGTGTTGTTCCCAAGGCAAAATTTCACTAGAAAACCTGAGATGGGGTGGAGGCCAAAGGCAGAACATTTGAGAACAGAGCCCCAAATGCCTTGGCTCTTGAGCCTGAGGCCTAGGTTTGAACTGGGTTTCACTCTACCTTCTATGTAACCTTGAGCCAGCTATTTCCCCTCTCTGGTGCTGTTTCATCTTTTATAAAATAAAGACTAGAACTATTAGTGGTTTCTAAACGTTTTTTTTAGCACTGGAGATTTTTTTAAAAAGCATGTTTATATGTAACCCCGGTTGAACTCAGGGAACAAAATGGCAGTGTTGGAATCTGGAGTTGAGCCTTCTCAGTCCATCCACCTTCTCATGTCCTTGACAGTCTTCCGTGGATCCCTGGGAATCCTCAAAATACAATTTACAGACCTTTGGACTAGATGACTCTGTAGGTCCCTTTCCACTCTCTGGGCCTATAAGTAATAAATTGTACCCAGGGGAAAGGAATGTGCAGAAAGAATATAAGGAGGAACTAAAAGATAGATCGAAGAAGCAAACTAGCATTACTTGAGGATCTATTATGTCCAGACATTGATAAGATTGAGAGGGGTCACAAGACCCTCACCAAGAGAAGGAGATTTGGGTAGATTCCCAACAGAGGTTTATACTGTAACATACATCTATGCCAAAAGATAGCCCAAACAGCTCTGACATGAAACCAAATTATATCTCAAATATAAATGAAAATCCACATCTTTTCTTCTTTGATTACAATATGCCATCCCTCGTTGCCCACAAGAACATTGCTAAGCATTCAGTGTCCACGTAATATATTCAGTAGCAGTTTACCCCTGACATAGGTTTGGGGCAAGGAGGAAGCCATGTTCTTTCCCAAGAATCTGATTCCATATGAAGACAAAGGTTAAAGTAGGACAGAAATGTTCATACTTTTTGGAGCTTTTGAGTGTTTTTAACATTTCTATCCTTGCACTAGGACAGGGACAAAAAGAGGTGAGTCTACTAACTTGTCCTGGTTGGTCAGAATGCATTTTCATGACTTTATGTGTGATAAAACTATTGAGTACATGAAGAAAACTTCATCTCTCAAAGCATGTATTCATGGAAAAATAAGACCATCTTCAGCTTAAATTCTACTTTCTCAGAGAAGTCTTCCTTAACCAGCTGTTCCAGTTTTAAATTAGGTCTCCCTGTATTTCACTCTCTTGAACCCTGCTACTTAGCTTCATAGAATTTATGTAAAATTTTAATTATGTGCTTAATTATTTAACACTGGTTCCTCTTCCAGACTGCAAGTTCCATGAAGGAAAGAAGGGGGTCTGCTTTATTCGCTTACTTTCTTCTGCCTCTTCTCTGCCTCTCCACTAGGATGTGAGTTCCTTAAAGACAGGGACCATGGTAATTTTTCTTAGTATCCCTAGCTCCTGGTGGCACTAGGAAAGCAAAGAAGCCAGGTGATCCAGGACACCATGGTTTTGTGTGTGAGCAAGAAGTGGGGAGAGGTCTGGGCTTCAAGGACAAGCAGAATGCAAGGTTAAAATACTGCTAAGAAAAACTTGCCTGTGCTCACATGACAATATGCCATTCTTCCTTGGGTGCATTTCTGTCTTTAGTCCCCACCCAGTCTCACTGCTCCCTGAGAGTAATGCCCTTTTTCTTATAATAATGGTACTAATGATGATCAGAGTTTAAACTGATATTTATTTATTGCTTATTAGTATTTATTTATATCTATTTTTCAAATGCTAGGTGCCAAATACTATTCTAAAAAAATTATACTATTAATTTAATAGTATAGTAATTTAATCATGCATTTGTTCTCTGGAGGCTAGAAGTATGTCAGAGTGTGGTTTACAGAAACCTGGAAGAAGAAATTTCCTTAACCTGAAGGTTAGATGCATCAGAAGTCAGGGGCAGGCCATTGGCATTAGAAGCATCCAGTTGCCCCAGGCCTAGACAGAACCAGTTGTCTTCCATTTAACAACTAAGGCAGAAGTATAAGATGTGGGATAGCAAGTAGACCACATTCCTCACTGAAGCTCTAATCATTTGGAAGCAACACCCTGGACATTTTGTAAGAATTATTCATCTAGGCTTAGCAAGAAGAAGTGCCTCTATTGATGTAGCAATATCTGCCACACACAGGGGGAAGGCCTCCTAATGTATTCACCAAACCCAGTACTTCTGCAGAGAAGGCAAAGTTCTTCTAGTCATACCCCTGCAAAAGGGCAAAATTCAAACCCCATCAGTATAGAAGAGAGGCTACAATATCAACACTGCACCTTCTCCTTTCCAGAACCCTTGGTCACAACTCCAACCATAAGAACTGGTGTAAGAAAACGAAAAGATGAAAGAATGAGCCCAAAAATGTGCAAAGAAAGAATTGAGAGCTGTTGCTGTCTCTATAACAGCTTAGCGTTTCATCTCATCACACCCTTAGGAGAAATTTCCTTGAACAATCTCCTCCCAACTAGGCCTGACCTCCTGTTCTATGATACTGCAGGTTTTTAAACATTTACTTTGTAATACTAAGCACATCTTGTAATTATTTAGATTTATGATCAGTTGAAAATTTTACATGCCTCTCACGGGACAATGAGCTGAGCTCCATGAGGACTGAAATTCTGTTTTCCATCATTCAAGTCCAGTATCCACCTCACTTCCCAGCAAGCAGCGAGCCCTCAATAAATATTGAATATGTGACTAAATGAATGAATGAAGCAACAGAATTTTGGAAAAGCTTATTGACAGGCTTTGACTGTCTTACTCTCCCATGGGACATCATTTGTACAATGTTGTTATTGTTTTTAAATGCATTTTGCAATTAACTCAGTTTGGGAGATGAGGAAAGCAAAAACGAATGTCAAGTTTGTTTATATCAAGCAAGTACCATTCTAAGAAAAAATAAGCACATTTTTCTTTCTTTTCTTTTCTTTCTCTTTTTTTTTTTTTAAGTAGGCTCTGTGCCCACAATGGAGCCCAATGCGGAGCTTGAACTCACAACCCTGAGGTCAAGACCTGAGCCGAAATCAAGAGTCAGATGCTCAACCAACTGAGCCAGCCAGGTGCCCCATAGGTGCATTTTTCTAACAAGAATTCCTGCCCTCAAGAAAGTTATACCCCCTAATGTTACTAAAAGTTATTTTAATAAGACAAAACAGTTGAGCAAATGAAAAGAAGCCCACCCCCACATTATCAATGACCAAACTTCAAAAAGTATATAAGCCAAAATAATATAAGGTCCTGCATCTGATACAACAACTTGGAGGGATATGGGCCATCAAGGAGCAATAGGAGAGAAATAGCCTAGAAGAAAGCTATCTCAAGACCAGATTGATAAGAATGGGGACACATTCACCTTATCTGGTTGAAGATTCAAACCCCATCTCAACTCCTTTAATTTTGCTTTAAAATTAAAGCTGCTGAAGTTGGGGGTCTAGAAGTTGTCAAGCCATGATCTAAAAGGAGTTCTAGATATAGTCATTACCAGCTACTTTCTTTCCAAGAGAAGGAAGATAGCTAGGCATGTTTTACCTCATGACCAAGGGTAGGAGATTAAAGGAGAAAGAACTCAAGGAGGCAGAGTTCCATCCTTTTTAAGAGCCTGATATTAAGAGCTTAATTCTATCAGCTTCTTGTTAAGGATACATTAGGGAGGACTGAGCCAAGCTAATAGCCCAGTCCTTGATACCTTTAACTAACATAGGGGATATCTGACACATCTTCCAGCAGAATGCAAGCAATAGTAGGAGCAGAGTAGAACCCATAATAAGCCAGGCAACCTGTGAAAGGCACTGGTTATTCAACTAAGTTGTTTTTCATTCCAGTCCCAGATTAGGAGACACAGCACAGATTCCACCAACATAATGGAGACTTGCTCAGGCTGTATCCATGGGGGCCTCACCTCGTTGTCTCCTAGGGGCAACATGAGGACCCTCCCTAACTTATACCAGAGTTTCACCTGAAGAACATTCCCTGTGTGTCCCAGGCTCAGCTTCTTACCCTCTCTCCAGAAGCTCAGCTCTGCTTCTCTGTCTAATCTTTTAAGTCTAGGCACAAACGAGCACTCAGGAAATATTTGTTGAATGGTCATTCAAGTTATCTGGGCCAACTACATATTTGCAAAATGAAAATGTGGGGTCTCATTTAAAAATCAGGCAGGGGCGCCTGAGTGGCTCAGTCCATTGAACGTCCAACTCTTGACTTCGGCTCAGGTCATGATCTCAGGGTTGTGGGATCGAGCCCCTCATTGGGCTCTGCGCTCAGTGCAGAGTGTGCTTGAGACTCTCTCTCCTTCTCCCTCTGCCCCTCCCCCCATGCTCACACACTCTCTCTTAATCTCAAAAAAAATAATAAAAATAAATATATTTTTTAAAAAATCAGGCAAAAAAGTGTAGTTAAAAGTACTCAAGTACAAAGCGTTCCCTTTTTTCTATATCTTCTCTCTCAACTTGTCATGATGTGTTTTTATTTGGTGCTTCATTTGTTCTCAGCAAGAAAAATTAAAAATTTAAATTATTAACATGAACTTTTCTGCCTGTATCATGCAGTGAGGTTTTTTTTTAATTTTTTTATTGTTATGTTAACCACCATACATTACATCATTAGTTTCCGATGTAGTGTTCCATGATTCATTGTTTGTGCATAACACCCAGTGCTCCACATAGAACGTGCCCTCTTTAATACCCATCACCAGGCTAACCCATCCCCCCACACCCCTCCCCTCTAGAACCCTCAGTTTGTTTTTCAGAGTCCATCATCTCTCATGGTTTATCTCCCCCTCCGACTTACTCCCCTTCATTCTTCCCCTCCATGCAGTGAGTTTTAAATGCAAATATAAGAGCATTTAGTTCATATGTGGAGTCACTGAAATTGCACAATTTGTACTTTGTAGCTCATCCAAGCAATTGTATTTTATTCTTACCAGGACAGTGCAAATGCTGCACAAACTAACTCAACTGTTTTCATCTCACTTCTTGTTATAATTCTACCAGTACTCTCTACTTTAGGTTCATAGATGATTAAGGATGAGTAAGGAAACTGAAAAGAAAAGGAACAGTCGGTTGTCCTATTTTTCCTTTTCCTTCTAGGTTACCATTTTCAGCATAAGTGATTGGCTAATACAGGGAGATAAATAAGCAAGAAAAGCTATAACAGGATTCCTTGGTCCTTTATGTTTCTTTGAACACCATTGCCTGTTCCTAAGAATCAGAGTGAAGACCCTGTGAGCATTCATTCTAAGGTTCTACAATGTACGCAGTATATTAGTGATTGGATCAGCCCCCAAAGTACCACCCACATCTAGGTCAACCGAATTGTTTTCACGTAGCCTATAGAAATACCTTTATTTTATTACCTTGTAAGATTTGTCTGTGTGGCTAGAGGTAAAGAGGAGAAAGACAATGAGGGAAATAACACAAGATATTTCTGTGGTCAATTTTTATCCATCATATTTCTAGTCCCAAGGGTTCTAAACTGATTAAACACAAATAAACCTCCTAACCACTGTGGCTTTGTAGGGTTCTCCAGGGTTCATTTCCCTTACCACTACGATAATTCAATTCAACAAATATTTATTGAATTTTACCATATGCTTGCTGTGTCAATGCCAAGACCCGCTAAGGAGGCAGGGCAGAAGCTGAAAGCCAGCTGTAAATCCAGATTTTGTCCCTGGGAACCACATGGATATTTAGCAAAATGGAGTAAAAGGCTTCTGAAACGTAAAAGATTCTATACAGAAAACCATGTCCCTATTTTCAAGTGTGTGCATGATTGCAGACTTCCTCACCCTGAAATTGGCTTTGTCAGTACCCTTTCAAGATAAATCACAGTAAGAAAAGGGACTAAGGACATGGTAAGGAGCTTTGGCTTTCTCTCTCTTGAACCAATTGAAGCTAGAGAGGTTACCTCAGGAATTCCTGGCTGCAGATTCTGGACAGACTGCCATGGTTTACCTTCAGGGCAGGTGGTCAGGCTTCTGCTGAGGTGAAGGGATTCTGTCCACCTAACTGCAAAAAAAAAAAAGTGAGAGAGAGAGAGAAGAAAGAAGAAAAAAAGAAAAAGAAAAAAGTAAGAAAGAAAAGATATTTTCAGATTAATTGTGAACCAAATTTAACCTGTTTGGTGTTCTAGGAGTAAAGAAAGGATTCAAAAAGAAATAGCTCATTCATCCATTCATCCTAGAAATATTTCTGAGTAGCAGCTATTCTCTATGTCAAGCATTGTGCTGGCAGTAATTATACAGAAGCTCCTTCTAGCTAAGGATACACTCTTGGAGTTAGACCACTCAAGTTCAATTCCTGGATCCAACACTTATTAATATATGACTTTAGGACAAAATAATTCAACCTCTGACTCTCTGTTCTCTCATCTGTAAAATGGAGATAATAATTTTTATCTGCTAGGGTTATCCTGAGAATTAAATTACACAATTCATAAGAACCCTTTAAAACAGTGCCAGCCACATAAAAAGGGCTCAATAAGTGAAAATTATTATGCTATTGATGCTATTTGTCCAGATAAGACTCTCAGATTTTTGTCTGTACCCCTTTTTGTACGTATACCTCAGTCTCATGACATCTCAAAGATAGTTTTAAAATAAGTTGCTCCAGGCGCCTGGGTGGCTCAGTTGGTTAAGCGACTGCCTTCGGCTCAGGTCATGATCCTGGAGTCCCGGGATCGAGTCCCGCATCGGGTTCCCTGCTCAGGAGGGAGTCTGCTTCTCTCTCTCTATCTCATTCTCTCTCTCAAATAAATAAATAAATAAATCTTTAAAATAAAATAAGTTG
Source organism: Callorhinus ursinus (assembly GCF_003265705.2). Taxonomy (NCBI): domain Eukaryota; kingdom Metazoa; phylum Chordata; class Mammalia; order Carnivora; family Otariidae; genus Callorhinus; species Callorhinus ursinus. Next base: position 60,864,082 of record NW_027397067.1, on the reverse strand, counting down.
CTCCAGGTTTGAGTAACTCTAATTGTACTTCTCACATTCCATTTAATGTTGACATCAATAATGAAATCTCTAGAGGATGAGTGATTTCTATGAATTTTTATTCATTACAGAGAGTGAGTAGGTATAATGGTGAGAAGAATTGGTTAGCGGATCAGAAAGACATAGGTTTAAATCCTCTCTCTGCTGAATACTACGAATAATAGAGTGATCTTAAGGAATTTAACTAACCTCTGGTGTTTCTCATCTGTAAAAACAGAATTGTGAGTTCTTAATAATAGAGTGTATACAAACTTCCTGGTACATAACAACTGCTCAATAAATAGAAGTTATAATTATTTTTTAAACTTACTAAAAAGACAAAGGAAAAATGAAGATTTTGTAACCTAAATACCATTTCTTCTTTTCAGGCATGGACATATTTGCTTCTGAAACAGGATGAATTCTCAAAATATCATCAAAGGAAAGATTTGAACATAAAAAATAATAATAATAAATCTCTTTGGGGTTTATATCAGTTGTTTCACATAACTCAGGGCCATTTTGCCTAATATGAGCCTTCACTGTGTTATCAGGAAGAAGTCAAATACCCGTAATCCAATAATTTATTGGTTATTATTTCACAAGGAGAGAAATCAAGTCAGATTCATGCGAAAACTCTCTTCTTCATGTCTCCATGTGGCAAGATGTGCTTGATTTTAAATAACTCACATTGAAGCCAGTTATATATCTGATGGAGAGACTGTATGAGAATCAGAGATTCTCATTAGCTTGAACTTCCCAATATGCCCACTTTGCAGCAATCATTCACACCTAGAAAAAGACTAAAATGAAGGGATTTACAAAACATAAGAAGGATCAAAGAGCCAAAACTTCCACTGGAAAAAGTAATGCTTCTCAAGTGGAGAAGAATGGCATTCTAGAGAATGAGTCTTGGCTTGACTAAGGCTATACAAGGGAGACTGTGTGTGAGGATGTAGTTACTGGGGCAAAGGAGAGAAGGTACATCCCCTTGGAGCACCCTAATGAAACTATAAGTGCTTCCCCATTTCTTTTTTATGTGACACAAGGGTCAAATTAGATATATAAAGTCATAATGTCCCACCTCTACTGCTCAGAAACTCAATAATTCATCTGTACTGCAAAACTTGGGAAAGAGTAACACAGTCTTCTGCCACACCCAGGCAAATGGACCACCAGGATTCTCCTTGTTGATGACTTGGGAAGAAAGTCTGACTGCCAGACTCCATAAGAATGAGACATTAGGAGGCCAATTGCTGTATTTTGCCCCACTTCCCCCACTTGTCCCCCTACCCCAATAGATTTGGGAGAACCCCACAGAGTAGAACAGGAAAAGAGAGTCCAGCTATATTTCATTGCCCTGAAGTGGTCTCATCTATTAAATAGATTCACGAATCTACTCTCAGAGAAATTTACATCCAAAAATATTTTAAGTCTCAGGGCAGAGTTACATATATAAAGGCTCTATTACTTAATCTTTGTGTTCTTGTTCTGGGACTGGCAAAGCTCAGTGGGGCCATCTTGGAAGTGTCCTGAAGATAGGGACTTGGATGAAGCTAGCAGGAGCCCACCAGGAACACCAACGACATGGATGACACTGTGAGTGTATTTATTAGTTAAGATATGCAAAGATAGGCTATGACGGCAGATTAACCCCAAATGTCAATGGCTTAATACAATAAAGGTTTATTTGTCATTCATGCCACATATCCGCTGCAGGCTTTGCCATTTTGTAGCTACCAAATCTGGAGGAACTGTCTCTCTAAATGGCAGAAGAGAGGTGTCTTGGGTTGGGCTACCTGGAAAACAGATCAAGATGATTTCTGTGCAGAAAGCTTATCAGGGAGTAAACTTGGAATTGAAATCTACAAGAGGAGCAGAAGTCGGTTGGGCAGAGAACTGTTGAACTATGATGGAGTAACAACAAAGATGTTGGCCAACCCCATGGGAATTCTGGAGCTGGAATGGTTGTTTAGAGTTGTCTCACCTTAAGGTAAGGGGTCTAGGCCTTTATTAACCCACACCAATCTTCTCCATTAATTCAGATTCCTAGACTCTACTCTCTTCTAGTATGTCCTATACTGTGGCATTCGGTTCTCTTCAAATTGCATAGTCTCATACTTCACATCATCATAATAAACATCTTTGCCTGGACACCTACCAATTGCCTCTCGTTGGGCCTTTCAGACTGGTCTCCTTAACCACCCACCTGACTGAATTTCTGGTGCCTGAAATCCTGAAACCTTGGGACTCAGTCAATACCACTAAACTGGGACAAAAAGAAACAGATACTTTCTCAACCTTAAAATTTTATGAAAGTGTATTTGCTGTGATCAGCTATTTTTTTCTCTTTTAATCACTTGATTTTTTTCCTCACTATCCTTGTATATACACATTACTTTTCAGCATTATGGAGTTATTACATACTTCATCTAGACAGTGCCCTGTGCTTTAAGGACCTAGACCAATTATAATTAAAGCAGGGTATGGATCACTGCATATATTGCATTAGTCCTTGGACCCTAGGTAGCTATTAACCTACTTTAATAATTGACTGAGACTATTGATTCTTTAAATATAGCTATATGTTTCTATCTTAGTGGAACCAATTATAGTTTATAAGCCTGTTGAAGAATAGCTGACTTCTCGAAACTCCACTCTCTATCTCAGGGAGTTGAGAAATAGTGAATGACAACTAAATGACCTCTAACCCCATGGATGACTGGGGCTGGACAACTGCTTGAGTCCAACTCAAACATTCCATGAGAATTTCCACTGAAATAGTACCTAGAGAGGAGGGGAGAGCATGTGAAAAGCAGGAAAAGCTAATGAAACAAGCCATCCCTGATCATTTCACTCATTACTTCTCTGGGTCCAGAAGGAATTTGAGTCTGTCACCCATAATATAATCACTTCAACCAACAATAAAATGCAGATGGCTCTGCAGTTAAAAAAAAAAAAACAGTGACTTTGGGGAAAGATATTAAGGCAGATATAATGAAGCTGGATTAAATATTTAACTAAAAACAGTTTCTGCAAAGGCAAGTATTTCTCACACAAAACAGAGTACCATGAACAAAATTTTAACAGAGTTTGTAAAATTCTATCAAATGTAAGTTTAAGAAGAATATGGCAGTTAAGATCATTGATTTTGAAGCAAAAAGAGAAAGGAATGCTGCGTTTGCATCTTGTCTGTGCCACCTTCTGTTTATGTTCCCTTGACTTCCATTCTGTCATCTTTAAAATAAAGATAATGATGCAGGGATGCATATAATGTATACAAAGTGCCTAGCACAGGACCTGGAACAAATAAGAGCAAAGTAATTGGAGCTATTCATTCTATCAGGATGCTTTTCACTATAAATAACAGAAATTTCAACTCAAGGTAGTCTAAATAATAAGGAATTGAATTGACTCAATAACTGGAATCCAAAATTGAGGTGAGTTGCAGAGTTGACTTAATCCAGTAACTCCAGCTGTTTTTCTGCAGATATCTTAATTCTGTCCCTTGCTGTGTGCCAACTTCATCCTCAGGCTGGTAGCCAAATGGCTGCCCAGTTGTGGGCCCCACAATGTTCAGAAGAAAAGGTATGTATTTTTCTAGACCTTTCTCAGAACCCATAAACTTTTCTAACCTAAGGCATTCTTATCACTTACAATTTTATATTATATTTATTGGAAGAATGCTTTTGGCTTAATTAAACATAGATTCTTTTATCATAAGTCAACTCTGTGCATACATAAAAAGGAAATGTAAGTGAAATAAATTGGTTAAGGCATTCCTACAACTACTTCAAAACCCAAAGTCCTACTCTTCATCACTTTTCAACTTAGAGTCATCATTCAATACCCAAGTTACTCCACATAACAGCCTCCATGCCGGGAAGAGTGCTGATGGTGAAGCCTTTCCTAAAATAACCCATAATATCATGAAAACCCTTTACCAAGCATCACACTAACATGGCTTTTGTAATTATGTAGTTAATTTTCTTTGACTCTGGCTCTAGAAATATTGCCAATGCTCAGAATAACAATTGGTTTCTCATAGTTAACAATTCTCTTCTGTCTCCAGGATTTCCTTCCATGTTGTTGCCACCCATTCAGCAAGTTTTGATCCTGACGCTATGAAAGCATGTATAGGTAATTCTAACCATGTCACAGCTGCTGTCTCTCCAAGAGAGATAATAAAATGCCATCAACTGAAAGATGCATCTCAGTTTCAGGCACCTTAAAATATGAGAGTTGTGACTCCTGTAGTTGATGAAATAAAATACTCTTATCCTCATTATTAGTTTATTCTTACTCTATTTATTATTGAAGTATAGTTGACATACAATATTATACTAGTTTCAAGTGTACAACCTAGTGATTTGACAATTCCATATACTATGCCGTGCTAATCACCCCTCTCCTCTCTGGCAATCACCAGTCTCTGTATTTATGAGTCTGTTTCTGTTTTTGCCGTTGTTGTTGTTACTGTTTGTTTTGCTTTTAGATTCCACATATAAGTGAAATAATATGGTATTTGTCTTTCTTTGTCTGACTTATTTGGCATAATACCCTCTAGTTCCATCCATGCCATCCTGAATGGCAAGATTTCATTCTGTTTCAGGGCTGAATAATATTCCTGGGAGTGTGTGTGTGTACCATATCTTCTTTATCCATCCATCTATCAGTGGACACTGAGTTGCTTCTATATCTTGGCTATTGTAAATATTGCTGCAATAAACATAGGGATGCACATATCTTTTTGAATTAGTGTTTCCATTTTCTTCAGATAAATAACCAGAAGTAGAATTACTGGATTGTATGGTATTTCTATTTTTAATTTTTTGAAGAACCTCCATACTGTTTTCCAGAATGGCTGCACCAGTTTGCATTCCCACCAACAGGTGCACCAGGGTTCGTTTCTCTCTTCATCCTCGTCGACACTTGCTATTTCTTGTGTTGTTTATTTTAGCAATTCTGACATGTATAAGGTGATATCTCATTGTGGTTTTGAGTTGCATTTCCCTGATGATTAATGATGTTGAGCATCTTTTCATGTTTCTGTTGGCCATCTTTATTTCTTCTTTAGAAAAATATTCAGGCTTTTTGCCCATTTTTTATTTTTTAGTATTTTTATGTTTTTTAAAGATTTTATTTATTTATTTGAGATAGAGTGGGAGAGAGAGATCATGAGTCGGGAGGGACAGAGGGAGTGGGAGAAGCAGGCTTCTCACTGAGCTTAGAGCCTGACCTGGGGCTTGATCCCAGGACTCCAGGATCATGACCTGAGCCAAAGGCAGATGCTTAACTGACCGAGCCACCCAAGCGCCCCTCTGCCCATTTTTTAATTGGATTATTTGATTTTTAGTGTTGAGTTGTCTGAGGTTTTTGTATATTTTGGATATTAACTCCTTATGGAATATATCATTTGCAAATATCTTCTCCCATTCAATATGTTGCCTTTTAACTTTATTGATGGTTTCCTTTGCTATGCAAAGGCTTTTTAGTATGGGGTAGTTCCAATAGTTTATTTCTGCTTTTGTTTTATCTGTCTCCAAAGGCCATAGGCCTTATAGTAAAACCAAAATCAGATGTCAATAACAACATAGTGTTAATCAAATAAACAAAAACAACACAAATTGAATTACACTTACCAAACACAAGTTGAGTCACTCTTACTGAGAAAGTAAGTTAAAGGAAAGATCTGCCAAAAGAAAGTTCAATTGGAAAAGTAGCTTATTTTATTGATTAGAAATAATAAGCACAGAGATTTAGTTTGGCAAGCCATCCTAAGATACTTTTTTTCTTTTTCTTTTTAGAATAGTGGAAAGAATCAGAAACTTTGTTTAAAGTGCAGAAACATTGAAATGTCCATCTCAGGCCATCCCTTTATCATCGTAAGCAAGAGCCTTGACATCTGTATTTTTAACAAGTTCCTCAGGAGATATTGAGGCTTAACCTGTGGAGAGTGAATAAACCACCAGTGGCCAATACACAGCTAGGCAACTTAAGAGGACTCAGACAAGAGCCACTTAAAAGGACAAGCTAGTAAGAAGGGTGTCTGCCTCAGGGCACCTGGGTGGCTTAGATGGTTGAGCATCTGCCTTCGGTTCGGGTCATGATCTCCAGGTCCTGGGATCAAGCCTCACATCGGGCTCCCTGCTCAGCGGGGAGTCTGCTTCTCCCTCTTCCTCTGCTTCTCCCCACTGCTCCTGCTCTCTCTCTCTCTTTGTATCTCTCTGTCTCAAATGAATAAATAAAAATTCTTTAAAAAAAAGAAGTGTGTCTGCCTTGATGCTTAGATTACTTAAGAGTTGATGGAGAAGGAAAGACATTGCTTCTCACATACATCTTTTAAAGCTTACTCTGTTAAAAAAAAAACCCTCCTTTCTGACTTATGGACTGTTATTTTAATGAAAAGTTTTAGGGCTGCTTCTTTGGTCAAAAAATTGGGATTCATTAGGAATACAGTCTCTTAAAAGGAAATGGAAAGACTCCTTTAGGAATCATAGAAAAAATACGCCTGTAGGTCAAGTCTTGAAGTTTATAGGGTGGGATGCTGCCAGTGTCTTTGAGATACAACCACCAACATTTCAGGATACATGAGGGATAGCAGGTGGTCTCTTGAATGCTACCACTTCTCATAACTTTGCCGAGTTCAAAAACATCTCAGTAGTTCTTTAAAAGTCTTATAATTAGCTATGGCAGCCAAGATGATTTAGAACAATAAAACATATCCTACCAAGAGTTGTCACAAGAATAGCACTTTTTTTAATGCCAAGATGTCCCTTCTAAAGATACTTCACAAACCTCAAGGTCGCCTTTATTAATTTCTGCTGTACTTCATTAATTTAGTCCCTCAGTCAATCAGTCAACAAATATCTTCACATTCCTATTCTTTGCCAGGCACTATAATAAGTGCTGCCAAAAAGAAAAATGACCAAAATTTACCCCTCCTTTCTGAAGAGATCAGAGTCTAGTGGAGACAAATAAATAATGATAGGAAGAGAGTATGATGTGTAGTTTGATATAAAGAGCAGAAGTGGCAAAGAAGTAACTGAACCCAAACTTAAGAACTGGAATAGGTCTGTCTTGGAGGAAAGAAGACTCACTATGGTTAATTACAGCCTGGTTCTTCCTGGAAATGCCCAGTCTATTTTTCCCTTTTCCTTAGGTAGTCAGAGTACAAGACAGGTGGTATGATAACTGTGGCAGACAGCTTTGCAATTTTCTTCACTCCTCTTGATGAGTAACTATTTCTCAGAATTCACTGTAGTTTAGCTTTTTGAAGTACCAAGAAAAGGCAGGGGGAACCAGTTTCATATCTGATTACCTTTGTGGTTTTTTGTCTTCCCAAAGGAAAACAGTAGCCCTTCCATTTCAGTAAATACAGAAAAACAGACTACTCCTCCTCTTGAGGTACTTATTTAACCAGAAATGTTTGGAAATTGGTGTCACCTGGGTGCTTTGATAGGAAATGGTTGGGATAAACTTTATTAGCATACTTATCCTAGTATAACTGAATAGCACTTGGGAAGCCAGCAGAATCTGGGTGAAAAGGGTACAGAGATTTTTTTGTAATATTTTATTTTGTAACTTTTTATTTTAAATGGCCTAGGCCATTTACCTTACATGATTTCAAATTGAAAGTTTAAAAAGACACAAAAAAGGAAACAAAGAAAAAGAATGCAGCAGGATTTCTCCAGGATGGGAAAGAGAAGAAAAGGTAGTGAAAGAGGGAATTCAAGGTGAGGGTACAGAAATAGGAATCCACATGGTGTATCCAGATATGTAGCTTAAAGGCTGGGATATGAGATATCCAAGGCATAAGGGATAGGAAAGAACATGAACAAATATGATACAAGAGAGGCAGGATCATAGAGGAACTTGTATACCATGCTGAGGTTTTTTATTTGCATTTTGTAGGATTTCAAATCCCAATAAAGTGTTTGGAACAGGAAAGGGACTTGATTACATTTGCATTTTTAAAGATTTTATTTATTTATTTATTTATTTATTTATTTATTTATTTGAGAGAGAGAGAGTGCATGAGCAGGGGGAGGGGCAGAGAGAATCCCAAGCAGACTCCACACTGAGCGCCAAGCCCAATACAGGGATCCATCTCACGACCCTGAGATCATGACCTGAGCTGAAAAAGAGTCTGACGCTTAACCAGCTGAGCCACCCAGGTGCCCTACATTTGCATTTTTAAAAGATTGTTGGTGTCAATGTGGAGAATTAATTGGAGGAAGATGAAGCTAAGGATGAGGAAACCAGTAAGAAAGCTTTTTAAATAGTCCAGTGAAAGATCATATGAAATTAGAAAATCATAAGACAACCCAAATTTTGATTCAAACATAATTAAAATTGCAGTTGAAACCACAGAGCACATATCATCATGACATTTTATGAGAAATCTCAACAGGAAGGAAAGTTTTTGGCATAAGAGCCCTTGAGACTGCAAAACACTGAGCTAGTCATGATTTGTTATTAAAAATATGGAAGAAAGTTGAAAAATATTTGTAAATCCATTACCACAAAAGTATAATAAATAAAGAGAATTAGTCAGCTGCAGTGAACAAAATTAAACCTATAGTACTCCATATATTGTTATAAAATTGAGATTCTGGCCTGTTTGCTAAAAGGGGGCAAGGGTTTCCTTTAATATTTTGCTTTCTAATCACTAAGATTCATAGTTTTCTCCTTAATATAATCCTTAATTCTAAGTTACTATAAGTTGGTTTTGCATGTTTGTGATTAGATGTATTTTACTCCCAATATATTTGTTTATAGGAATTAGGATTTGCTACAATATGTTGTAGAAAATTGAGTTTTCTCATTTAAATTGTAATGTGCACTGACTTCTTTCTGGAACTCCTCCTACATAAGAGGCATGAATTCGAAAGTGTTGATCTTTGTTGTTGGCTTTTCTCTATAGACATATTTTGAGAAAAAAAAAACTTTAATGCATAATTCCATTCTAAACCAAGTCTGTTTCTTCCACAATGACAAGAGGGCTAACCTTGGACTCAGATGGTTATGAAGAACAGGTGGAGTTAAGTGATGTTGCAGAGGCAGATAAATGGGTCCTACTCTTTATAAGATAATGAATGACGAAAGAGTGGGGCATACTTCCCAGATTTCTGTCTTAAGTGATGAGGAACATTAACCAAAATGCAGGAGAAAGAGCAACTTCAAAAGATAAGTATCATTTAAGATATATCAAATCGAATGTGCCTTTAGTTACATTCAAAAACATATTCAGCAGATACTTCAAAATATGGATCTGAGCTTAGGAGAAATACTGGGGTTGGCAATAAAGATTTGAGGATTAATAGCGTAGTAGTTACAGCAATAGCAATGACATTGATGCCCACTTTAATAATTATCCTTTACACTTGTAGACCATGTGGCAATTTTTTAAGCACACTTGCCATATAATATCTCATCTGAGGTAGGTAGTTCAAAGGCAGTTATTCCCATTTTGCAGGTGAATACACTAAAGACCAGAGAGGTTGACACTTGCCCAAATTCCCAAGTCCACCCTAGAGTGCAGATCCTCTAACTCCAGTATCAGTGTTCTTTCTATTGTTCCATATGGACTCCATGAAACTACTGTGTGCAAATCTGTGGAAAGGACTGTGGTGTTAAATACTGTGCTTTCCTATTTGGGTAAACCTAATCATTCAGAAACAAATTTCAAATTCTCCATTGCACTAAAATTGTAACAACTTGAGCACACACAAATTTAACATGCTTAATTCTGAAAGTACTGCAGGTAGTTAGTTAATACCTTCCTCCCACAGTTGCGATCTGCCTCTTTCATGTACTTTTGGAAGTTTCCCACCACCTGTCATGGGGCGAAAAGGAGACTCTGGATTAATCATGTGTTATGTGGCCCCCTGCTTGTCTCCTGTGGCAAGAAGAATTCAGTTGTCCCATGCCATTTACCTTAATTCATAAACACACAGAGAGGACAGAAGGAGCAAAATGTTGGGTCCAACATGTCATTCTTATGGACTCTTCACAGACGGTTGATAGGGAACTTAAGTGGGCACAGAATCACAGAAGAACAATGTCATCCACTGTGTCATTGTACTTGACGATCCAAGGTACTCAGACCAGAATGTTCTCTAACCTAAAATATATCTTTTATGGAGAAACTGGTTAAAACTCCTAAGTTAGAGGTTATTTATTTTCCAGAGGGAAAGAGTTTTGAATATTTGAAGTGAAATGGTATTGAATGGGATGAACAGGATTTCAGAAGAAATTTTTTAAAGAATATAGCCTACTTAAAGGCAAGCAGCAAGAACTATTTGTGGGGTAGAAGAAAGTGGTGAAGGACTCCGAGAAAGAACCAAAAGCAATGCTACTCACAAAAAGCACTAGTCTTGGAAGTAGTGTGCACTCAGCCATGCAGAAGTGCATCGACTTTAAAAAAGTACAAAATGAACATTTTTCAAGTAGAGCCACAATAACGGCTATTGAAATGCAGCAAAATGATCCAGAAATCAAAAGATATAAAGCAATCTCAGCCACTGAAATAAAGCTCCAGACACGACACTGCTCTCAATCGCACATAAATGTCAAACACCATATATTTTACACACAAAGATAGCATTAAATTTAATTGGAATTTTACATGCACAAAGACTCTGGAGTGTGGGTACATGAAATGAAGATTTGAATTGCTAATTTGAAGAATGGATCAGAGGACCCCTATAAGCCTTGGAAAAGTAGGATTTGGGATTTGAGTAATTTTTCTTTGGTGGGGGTAGATTGCTGTTGGCTTATTAGTATATTCTCATTTAGACTTCCCTATTTATGTTCCTTTAATGTAGATGCTGACAAAGCAACCATATAGATGTGTCCATAAAACAACTGGGAATGAATGAGGAAAATAAAACCGAAGGTAGGTGATGACAGAAAATGAAATAAAACTTCAGGCAAGAGTGGGGCATTGTGAAAGAGTCAGGAAAAGGACTTGAAATAAGTAAAGAACATAAACAATTGGACAGTCTTTTTGTGGTGATCTGGCATATCTATCCTTATTAGATATATGCGAGGTAATAAGGAAGAAATAGTCTCTCTCCAAAACAAAAAGAAATAAGAACAATTATATTCTAATAGTATCATTTGGGACAGACTTCTTTTAATGCATTAACTATGTCTGCGTTTTCCAAACAAGCATGTTTATTTTTATGATAGGAAAATGCCTTAATTTAAATAGGCATGATGACTTTCTAAGTGAAATCTTACAAACAGATACAAGCTCAAACATCAGCAGCATCTGTAATAATGGTACACCCCACAACTTAGACCTACACAGCATCTACATTGTAGAAAGAACTGAACATGAGTTAGAAGATCTGGTTTCCAATTCCCGTTACTAGCTGTGAAGTTTGGGCAAATCCTTTTCCTTCTCTAAACCTCCACATCCTAACAGATAAAATCAGGATGGTAATGGCTCCCCAGTCGGCTCACAGAGTAGGAAGAACAAATGATACAATGTATTTCCAACTCTAGTGACATCTGCAAAGTGTTAGTGTGGTATAAACAATACTAAAATGCACATTAGCTCAATTTCATCTACAAGAGGCACTTTTTAATAATCTTTGCCTTGTTTTTTTAATAATGTACTATAATGTATTCTTATCTTTAAAAAATGCAAAAACACAAAAATTATATAGAAGAAAATGAAAGTCAACCATAAGTATTACCATCCGGGGTAGGGGGGAAACTCCTGTTAATGTTTTCAAGACCTATGTACTTTTTATGGTTATATATGAATGTTGTGTTAGGTAGAGACTAGGTAGAAAATTGAATTCTAAGAAGGAGGATTGAAATAAAGAGAATTAAGGAAGAGACTGCTTTCAGAAGTGTGGGCACAGTTAAGGGATTAGACAGGGCATTGTGAGGCACACAGAGAATAGCAAGAATGGGAAACTATTACCATCCCTTAGCCAAAGGCTACAGGAGAAAAATACAGCTACCTGGCAGGAGCTGTAGTCATGGAGAGCCATAGAGTTGGTACCAAAGGGGGAAGAAATCAAACACCAGATCACTTTCTTTGCCAATCCTCCAATATTAAACTAGTGCCTTCCATTGGCCAAAACTAATTCTAAGCCCTCTGATGAAGAAGCTCCCCAAATACTATCCTTAAGAGTTTGCCTCTCAGGCTACACAGTCAAGAATGGAGACTCAATCTAATGGGAAGCTGGCAAGCAGAGAACAATTAGCATGTATATTAAAATGGAAAATAGCTATATATAGTTAGTTTTTTATATTAAACTTCAGTTAGCATTTTATCAATAACCATTTTTCCATATTAAACTTTTTCCTGTGGCATGCCATTTTATGACCTCAAAGCATTTTATCAACAGGATATATTATAATTTATTGGAAGCATATAAATTATTTCTTTTTTCCTCTTCCAAATATCCTCATATATCAGTATTTTTGCATTTATCTCATAGTGATCTTATAAACTCCTAGAGTTGGAATTAATGGATTATAGAATCTAAAGTTCTTGGTACGTATGCCAGATTCTCCTCCAGCAAGTACGTAAGAGTGCCCGTTTTAGTAAACTCCACCAATACTAGGCATTTCTATATATTTAATTTTGCCATTTCAATCAGTGAATAAAAAAATCTATCCTATTTTAATTTGCATTTCTTTTATTAGTAGTAATATTAAATATGTTTTCAATTCCACTATTTCTTCTGTAGAGAACCAAGTTCCTGCCTTTTTCTGTTTCCTCTTTTGCAAGGAATCATTTACAAGAAATTACTTGAAATAAGATGTTCTGGTGTCAGCTTAACCTCTGTTTATTTTAGGTATATTTGTTTTATTGCTACAAATTATTTTCTACCTTTTTTTATTTTCATGGCATAACTTTATAGGTGAAATTCCAATTTAAAAAATCTTAGAAGCTTAGAATTCTTTATTGTTTTATAAGTATAAAATCGTAATTTGGCTGCATCATCCACCATTGACATCTGGAATGAATTATCTTAAATTTAGGAAGACAGAATAGAATGAAGATGGGAAGGTGATTTGCTAAAACCATCAAAATGATAATTTTAAATAATCTACTCTTCAGGGTAAACAAAGAAAGAAACTAAGAAAAACATGGCCACAGTATTTTCTAACTACTCCCATCTAAAGGTGAAGCATATTTCCCCACCCCTTAAATCTGGGCTGGCCTTGTGTCTTACTTTGATCATAAATTGAATGCATCAGAAGTGATGGTATGAGAATTCTAGAGCCTGGGGTTTAGGATACTTTGCAGCTTCTGCTTTTGCCCTCTTGGACTACTGCCCTGACCTAGCCACAGAAGAAAGTCCATCCAGCCTAGTGGAGGATAAGAGGCCATGTGGAAGGAGAACTGGGTGCCTTTGTCTGCAGCCAGCACCAGTAGCCGGGCATGAGAGTGACACTGTGTTGGACCATCCAGCTCGGTCAGCCCTCCAGGTGACTATAGCCATGTGAACAAGCTCAGGCAAAACCAGCAGTGGAACCACACAGCCAACCCACAGAATTGTGAGAAAAAATCAATCGTTGTTTGAGCCACTAGAGTTTGTAGCAGACTGTTTCTCAGCAATGGTTAATAGATGCAGATCTCATAAGAGGATATGTCTCTGAACCACTGACTGATTTCAGTTTTATCGTCCAATGCAGATGCAGGAAACAACAGAACATGAAAGTTTTCTCCTAGAAGTAAACAAAGAAACAAAATGCGAAAGAATCATATACAAGTTGATAAAAATCTCAGATATGTTAGTTTTCGAGAGGAAGAGGTGATTAATAAAATTATATGTGTAAACCACACCACAACAAAAGAGTAAATCCACTTCCGGGGCATGTGTGAGCTTCTTTGGGCCCATTCCCCCATGGACAGACCAGGGTGCCAGTGTGCCCAGCCCTAGGCAACTAAGTGCCCCACAGCCACTGTGGGGAGACAAAGCTGGCAACCCATGGGTGTTCCCAGCACCATCATATTCTAGAGCAGAAGTCTGAAGAGTTCAAGAATTCTAAATTCAAATCTGGCCTTCCAAGTTATAATGAGGGAATATTTTTCAGGATAAGAAGAAAAAATTTTACGCTTGTTAACTTGACTTAAAACTAAAATATTTAGACTTGTGTTGTCCTGGCCCCCATTGTACTCTTCTCCAGGGCTCCACAAATGTTAGAAGTAGCTCCTAACCCTCTAAATTAGAGTCCACCGACCCCTAAGGGCCCATCAGTATATTCTTTCCCATCACATGCTCACTTCTGATGATAATATTTTCATCATTTGAGTTTCAGTTGAACAAGTTTTGACTTAGCACTTGCCATGTACTGAATACTCTAAAAGGTGGTGCATGATAATTACCGAAATTGCTCTTTAGTTAAAAATAAATACCCCAATATTTCAAATTTTGGAACACTATGAGTTGGTATTGCAAAAGTTGATGTAACTTTATGCAATTTTGTTTGCTTTTTATAGTCTCATTTCTAATTCCTTTTTAATAAGAATCTGAAATGTAGTTGAGATTGTAGCTATTATAATTTTCTTTTCCTCTGTGTATTTTCTTGTGTGTGTGTGTTTAGTGGGTTTTCTTTGCTCTGTAATAGAATGAAAAAGTAAAAAACACTCAAAACAGTATGCAAAACTATGAAAGTATTCTATGGCTAATTCCCTGAGCCAAGGAAGTAGCAAAATGGTTGGATTCAAAATGGGAGGATTCAAGAGATATTTGAGAAGAAATTTAGACAAGTCTTGGAGATAGAGCAGAAGGGGATGGTTGAAGAGAAGAGAGAGAAGGAAGCAAAAATGGCAACTGTCTTCTGGTTTAAGAGTTAATAAGGAGGTCATGTTGCTCATTGAGGTGGGGAACACCATGAGTAAGGAAGCAATTGAGAAAATGAAGACAATAATTGAATGCCCAAATGCTGCATGTGGAGAACAGATAAGGAGGCAGAAAATGCCATCACAGGATGACTCTTCTTCCAATTAATTAAAGCCATGATCATCCCTGTGTTAGAATAATCACTCTATTTGCTCATTTTTAGCATGTCTATTTGGATCTGAAGCCCATTTCTTGCTTTTATTTTGCCTGGCATTCCATCTGACTAGTGAAGCACTCATTCTATAACAGTACAGACAGGCTCAGAGGACTTGACTTGACTTCTAGAACCCTTGATGGAAACTCTACAGGGAGTGAAAACTGGGTTCGAGTCTGGCTGGCTGCAGTGCTTCCTATTAATGGGTAGAAATGTAATATTCATTAAAAAGAATTCAAACTTCAGTCGTTTTAATAATCATGAACTTCTTTCATCAACGCATAATAGAAAAAAAAGATTGATTTTCATTAGGAATGACTTTCAACATTTTTCTACTTCTTATATAAAAAATAAATCTTTTCACAGTCTTATAAGGTTCAAGATATTTCTGATCTGCTTGGAAACAGTAGGCAAGTTTTCATAAAGTTGTTCTACTTTTCACCACTGTAGCCAATTTAGAATATTCCATTATCTGGTAAAATTTAGCAACGTAAAATTGCTTTCAATTAAGAAGCCCCTCACTTCTCTCCTTCTGCTCACTAAAATATTATTTTTTAAAAGGACATTTAATATGACTAGGACATTGTGTGCCTCCTTTCTTTGCCAGGAACAAGTTATGGGAGAAATGAGGAACAGGAGATAGTTATCAATAAAATTACTGCACCACCCACAATAGAGTCCCTAAAAGTTAGAGAATGATTACTTAACATTTTCTAAGTGTCAGCAAAAGACTGAATAACTTCATCAGAATAAGACCTCCTATGGAGGCATCTGTATTTTCAGGGCGTCAAAGAAATGTGAGTCCTCCAGAGTGCATGGCCACTTTAGATTTTATAGACTTTCCTTGTGATGTTAAAATGGATTCTTGTTAAACTTGAAAGTCAGTTTATTTACAAACATTAAAGAATAGAATTAAAAAGACCCAAAGAAATCACACAATCTGACTTGGCCAATTAAAGCATCACATTCTCCTGGCCATAGTGATTGATCCAAGGATGGGCACATGACCCAAATCAGTGTGACACATAGAAACTGAAGCTGGAAGGGAATCACACATTCTGCCCTTTTCTGTTTATAAATGTTCTGAGCGTAGTGAATGAATCATGTTTGTTGGTGTATACTAAAGTTTTATATATTGAATGAATGGATAAAAAAATTGAGGCGTGGAGAGATTGCATAGTTTTCCCAAAGTCACAGAGAGATGGTGAAATGATAGTAAGGACTCAGTCAAAGAAATTTTTAAATGGCTGAAGCATGAAAATCACCTATTAATTTATATGACTAAAATCTAGTAGAGGAGGCTCTCAGACACAACTGGATGCAAGATCTCAAAAGATGTCATCAAGGTTTGGCTTCTTTTTATCTCTCAGCTCTGTCTTTCCAGGTCATTGGCTTCATCTTCAGGCTCCACAAGGTGATTACTAGATATCTAGGCCAAACTCTTCCTTGTTGCCAAAAAGTCCCAGAAGGGGAGAAAAAAAGTATGCAACTTTCCCAGGGGTCCTAGCACAAGCCTAGCACTGACTGGATCATGTGACCAGTCTTCAGTCAATCACCCTGGCCAGGAGGTTATGATATTCTGATTGACCTGGTCTGTGTTGCATGCTCACCCTGAGCCAGTAGGGGTAACTCCATCTGAAACATGGAAGTGAGTAGGGTCAGAGTGTTTTCTAAGGGAGAATCATTCTGTTACCAGGAAATGCTGGATGGTAAAAACTACAGATGCCCACTGCAGCAGTCAGGCAGTGTCTGGATCACCAACGATCACTTCAAGAAAGAAACTAATTCCTCTACTCTTACTTGCCTTATAATTAAAAATCTCTGGGGTGCCTGGGTGGCTCAGTCAGTTAAGCATCTGACTCTTGATTTCAGCTCAGGTCATGATCTCCAGGTCCTGAGATCAAGCCCCATGTGGGGCTCTGCACTGAGCATGGAGCCTACTTAAGATACTCTCTCCCTCTCTCTCTGTCCCTCCGTCCCGCTCATGCTTTCTCTATCCCTCTCTCTCTCAAAAAAAAAAAAAAAAAAAAAAAAAATCTCTGAACAAGCTGTGAGAAAGAGAAGATAGCAAATCAAAAAGCAATGGATAAAGTAAGGAGCCTCAGTGGACTGAATAGAACAAAATAGCTTTCTAACCAGCTTGCTTATTCCTCTAGACCACTGAGCAATGGGATAGGGAAGGAAGGGCCTCCCTTCTTGCACTCACCACCCAGGCTTGACTTGGCTAGGGCCTCCTCACCCACATCACTACTCCACTCACTGTGAGGCTGAGAGTTTGACATCCCATAGGTCTATGAGAGATAGAAAGAAGGTGGTCCCCTTATCCCCAAGATAAAACTTTCTTGTGTTCTGTGTTATATGTTTGGCTAACATACAAATTAACAGCTGAAAGAAGTGACTAAAAGTCTCTTGAGAGCAAATGGGGACCCAAATGAAGTATCAGAATGAGGGCGGTGGGATCTATCAATGGCAAACTTCCCAGTTTTCTCAGTTTTACTGAGGACCAGCCAGATCAGATTCTGCCAGTCATATTCATATTTATAATTGGGGACACTATGTTCCACTATGTCTTCTGCAACCTCTGCATCTGATTACATGTGCCTCTGGCTGCTGCCCGTGGAAAACTTTAAATCTTAGGCCAGGGCTATACCAAGGTATGCAGGGGCACGAGCAGGCTTATAATTTGGTGCCCATTCATTTATTTAAAAGAAAAAGAAAAAATATTTTGCACCAATATAGATCACATTCTTCCTCTTTATGTTCCAAATAAGGAATTTATTATATGGCTTTTAAAATCATTTCACTAATTTTTATATCAGTAAAAATCACAGATGTTGGACACATTCCTGTTCAACATGGATGTGTATATGTATAAACATGTATACACATAAGCGTAAGATTTTTAAACTTCGTCTCCAGGTTTACCATCTTTCTCACTTTCAGAAACTATCTTTCCTACTTGTCTCTAGTTCATAGTCTCCAGTTTACTTTTACAATTTTTCTGACCCAGATAACTTCTTAAGAGACATGTTAAAATTCTTAAAATAACATATGAAAATAAACATAAAACTTAATTAACATAGTGAGGTCAAAATTAAACATACATTCATATGTGTAAAGACATTGAGTTTCTTCCTTTCCCAGAGTTAATCTAATCTTCCTCACAAGCCCTTAGCTTATTGGATAATAAAGAAAAAAACTTAAAATCAATTTTATCTATTAAATTTGGCCTAACCCAATAAACTAAACAATCTCTTTACATGATCCAATCTTGTTCAGATAAAGTTCCTTTGCCTTGTGTATTTTTCTTTCCCCTCCTCTTGCTACTCTCCAAGATGGCAAGTGGTTGTAGTGGGACAGGGAAGAAGGGCCCACATGGCCTCCCAGTGGCAAACAGAGAAGGTATCTTTTCCCCACACATAAATCCTTGTATTTTTCTCTGGCTACCTTGATCACTGAAATAGTGTCCTTTGGCTGCCTGGCGATGAATCATCCTGCTGGCATCAAATTAAAAACTCTGTGGCAAGCTCTCTTACTTTGATCAGTGTCCTATGATTACCCCTGCCCCACTGACCCCTCCTTAGTAATCGCTGATGTTGTGTATACCCCTAAGATCTCACTGCAATTCCCGGTTGATCCCAGGCAGAATGGTCTTCTTAACAGTAGTCAGCTGAAGGATGTCACACCCCTAACTCATCCCTCCTGCCAAGCCCACCAACAGGCACCATCAGCTACTTCCCACATCTCCCCGTAGAATATGTGAGAATTTCTTGACCTTCCACATTGTAGAGATGGAGTCCTCTCTCCGCATATAGGCTCTTCATCAGGGCTTTTATCCTGAGGTGACCACCACAGATTGGTTGTAAGAGGAGCCACCATGAAAGTTGGTCTCTTTTCAACCCTATAATAGAGAAGTCAAAACTATCCCTACTTCTGGATCTTCTCTCAGCTTACCTAATACATCTCTGTTAGAATTTAAATCCCGATGGGGAAAATCAGGACAAATGTATTGCAACTCCTATTTTTACTTGCTTCCATTCTGTTCTCCTTTTAAAAAAACTTATTAGAGTAGAGCTGCCATACAATGTTACATTAGTTTCAGGTGTACAGCATAGTGATTTGACAAGTTTACGTGTTACGCAATGCTCACCACCACTGTAGCTCCCATCTGTCATCATACAACACTATTACAATACCATTGACTATATTCCTTATGCTGTGCTTTTTATACCCATCACTTACTCTTTCCAAATGGAAGCCTATATCTCCCACTCCTCTGCTCTCATTTTGCCTATCCCCCCCAATACCACCACCACCATGCATCTGGCAACCAGAAGTTTGTTCTCTGTATTTATAGATCTGATTTTACTTTTTGTTTATTCGTTTGGGTTTTTACATTCCACATATGAATGAAATCATATGGTATTTGTCTTTCTCAGTCTGATTTATTTCATTAACATAATACCCTCTAGGCCCATCTATGTTGTTGCAAATGGCATGATTTCCTCTGTTTTATGGCAGCATAATATTCCATTGTATATATACATGGGTATATACATGGAATTCTGTGTATATATCCATGTATATAGTCCAATATATATATATAGTATATATATATATGTATATAGTATATATAGTATATAGTCCAATATATATATATATTGGACTATATACATGTATATATGTATGTGTGTGTATATATATATATATATGGATGGACAAATGGATAAAGAAGATGTGGTACATAAAGAGGCTGCTTCCATATCTTGGCTACTGTAAATAATGTGACAATAAACATAGGGGTACATGTATCTTTTTGAATTAGTGTTTTTTGGGGGGTAAATACCCAGTAATAAAATTATTGGATCATATGGTATTTCTATTTTTAAGATTTGGGGGAACCTCCATACTGTTTTCTGCAGTGGCTGTACCAAGTCACATTCCCACCACAGTGCACAAGGGTTCCTTTTCCTCCACCTCCTCGCCAACACTTATTTCTTGTCCTTTTTCTGACACAGGTAATGTGATATCTCATTGTGGTTTTGATTTGCATTTCCCTGATGATTAATGATGTTGAGTATCTTTTCGATGTTTTCATGTGGCCATTGCCATCTCCATGTTTTCTTTGGAAAAAAAGTCTCCTGGAGTCTACTGCCCATTTTTTTAATTGGATTGTTTGGGGTTTTTTGGTATTGAATTTTATAAGTTTATATATTTTGGATATTAACCCCTTATCAGATATATCATTTGCAAATATTTTCTCCCATTCAGTAGGTTACCTTTTTGTTTTGTTGATGGCTTTCTTTGCTATGCAGAAGATTTTATTTTGGCATAGTCCCACGTTTATTTTTTGCTTTTGTTTCCCTTGCCTTAGAAGGCATATCTAGAGGGGCACCTGTGTGGCTCAGTCATTAAACGTCTGCCTTCGGCTCAGGTCGTGGTCCCGGGGTCCTGGGATTGAGCCCCACATCAGGCTCCCTGCTCCACGGGAAGCCTGCTTCTCCCTCTCCTACTCCCCCTGCTTGTGTTCCCTTTCTCGCTGTGTCTCTCTCTCTGTCAAATAAATAAATAAAATCTTTAAAATAAAAAAAGAAGGCATATCTAGAAAAACAGTGTTATAGCCTATGTAAGAGAAATCACTGCCAGTGTTCTCTACTAGGATTTTAATAGTGTCAGGTCTTTAATCCATTTTGAGTTTATTTTTGTGTATGGTGTTACACGGTGATCCAATTTCATCCTTTTGCATGTAGCTGTCCAGTTTTCCCAACACCATTTATTGAAGAGACTGTCTTTTCGCTATTGTATATTCTTGCCTCTTTTGTCATAGGTTAATTGACTATATAAGCATGGGTTTATTTCTGGGCTTTCTTATTCTGCTCCATTGATCTACATGTTTATTTCTGTGCCGGTACCATACTGTTTTGATTACTGCAGCTTTGTTGTATATCTTGAAATCTGGAATTGTGATACCTCCAGCTTTTTCTTTCTCAAAACTGCTTTGGCTCTTCAGGGTCTTTTGTGGTTCCATACAAATTTGGGGATTATTTGTTCTAGTTTTGTGGAAAATGATGTTGGCATTTTGATAGGGATTGCATTAAATCTGTAGATTGCTTTGAGTAGTATGGACATTTTAACATTAATTCTTCCAGTCCATGAGCATGAAATGTTTTTCATTTGTTTATGTCATCTTCAATTTCTTTTATCAGTGTTGTACAGTTTTCAGAGTACAGGTCTTTCACCTCCTTGTTTTAGTTTATTCCTAGGTATTTTATTCTTTTTGGTGCAATTGTAAATGGAATTGTTTTCTTAATTTCTCTTTCTGCTACTTAGTGTACAGAGACACTACCAATTTCTGGGTATTAATTTTGTATCCTGCAACGTTAGTGAATTCATAGATTGCTTCTAGTAGTTTTTTAGTGGAGTCTTTAGGGTTTTCTATGTATAGTATTACATCATCTGCAAATAATAACAGTTTAACTTCTTTACCAATATGGATGCCTCTTATCTTCTTTTCTGATTGCTGTGGGTAGGTTTTCCAGTACTATGTAAAATAAAAATGGTGAGAGTGGACATCCTTGTCTTGTTCCTGATCTTAGAGGGAAAGCTCTCAGGTTTTCACCATTCAGTATGATGTTAGCCGTGGATTTTTCATATATAACCTTTATTATGTTGAGGTATATTCTCTCTAAACCCACTTTGTTGAGAGTTCTTATCATGAACGATGTTACATTTTGCCAAATGCTTTTTCTACATCTATTGAGATGATCATGTGATTTTTATCCTTTGTTTTGTTGATGTGGTGTATTGTGTTGATTGATTTGCAAATATGAACCATCCTTACATCCTCAGAATAAACCCACTTGATCATGGTGAATGGTCCTTTCAATGTATTGTTGAATGGTTTGCTAATATTTTATTGAGAATGTTGCATCTATGTGCATCAAGGATACTGGGCTACAGCTTTATTTTTTTGTGTTATCTTTGTCTGGTTTTGATATTAGAGTAATGTTGACTTCATAAAATGTGTTTAGAAGCTTTCTTTTCTCTTCTATTTTTTGGAATAGTTTGAAGGTAAATAGAATTCACCTGTGAATCCATCTGGTTCTGGACTTTAATTTTTGGGTAATTTTTTGATTACTGATTCAATTTTGTTAGTAGTAATTGGTCTGTTCAGATTTTCTATTTCTTCCTGATTCAGTCCTGGAAGATAGTATATTTATAGGATTTTTCCATTTCTTCTACATTGTCCAATTTGTTGGCATATAATTTTTTGTAGTATTCTCTTAATCCTTTGTATTTCTGAAGTGTAAGTTGTTACTTCCCCCTGTCTTGTTTCTGATTTTATTTATTTGGGTCCTTTCTCCTTTTGTCTTGATGAGTCTGGCTACGGGTTTATCAATTTTGTTTACCTTTTCAAAGAACCAGCTCTTGGTTTCATTAATTTTTTCTTCTTTTTTTCTCTTTTTAGTCTCTATGTCATTTGTTTCTGCTCTGATCTTTATTATTTCTTTCCCTCTATTCACCTTGGGCTTTGGTTGTTTTTTTTTTTTTTTTTTTTTTTTTTTATTTACCTTTGGGTTTTTTTTTTTTTTTTTTTTTTCTAGTTCTTTTAGGTATAAGGTTAGATTGTTTATTTAAATATTTTTTGTTTGTTTCTTGAGGTAGGACCTGTATCACTATATATTTCCCTCTTAGAACTGCTTTAACTGCATCCCACAGATTTTAGACATTGTGTTTTCATTTTCATTAGTCTCCATGAATTTTTTCTTTTCTTTTTTCTTTGATTATTTCATTGGCCCATTGGTGTTTAATATCATGTTGTTTAGCTTCCATGTGCTTGTGTTTTTTCTAGATTTTTTCTAGATTTGTTTCTAGTTTAATGGAGTTCTAGTAAAAAAGATGCATGGTATGATTTCAATCTTCTTAAATTTATTGAGGCATGTTTTTTTTTTAAGATTTTTATTTATTTATTTGACAGAGAGAGACACAGTGAGAGAAGGAACACAAGCAGGGGGAGTGAGAGAGGGAGAAGCAGGCTTCCCGCTGAGCAGGGAGCCCGATGCAGGGCTTGGTCCCAGGACCCTCGGATCATGACCCGAGCCGAAGGCAGATGCCCAATAACTGAGCCATCCAGGCGCCTTGAGGCATGTTTTGTGGCCTATCGTGTGATCTATCTTGGAGAATGTTCCATGTGCCCTTGAAAAGAATGTGTATTCTGTTGTTTCTGGATGAAATGTTCTGTATATATGTTATATCCATCTGGTCTAATATGTCATTCAAAGACACTGTTTCCTTTCTTCATTTATTTATTTGTCAGAGAGAGTGAGTGCACAAGCAGGGGGTGTGGAAGGTAGAGAGACAAACAGCCTCCCCACTGAGCAAGGAACTCAATGTGGGACTCCATCCCAGGCCCCTGGGATCACGACCTGAGCCAAAGGCAGATGCTTAACCGACTGAGCCACCCAGGCATCCCAACACAGTTTTCTTATTGATTTTCTGCCTAGATGATCTTCCATTGATATAAGTACATTGTTAAAGTTCCCCACTATGATTGCATTACCATAATTTTCTCTCTGTTAATATTTACTTTATGTATTTAGGTGCTCCAGTATTGGGTGCAAAGATTTTTACAATTTAGGATTGATCCCTTTATCATTATGTAATGCTCACTTTGTCACTTGTTACAGTGTTTGTTTTAAAGTCTATTTTGTTTGATTTAAGTATTGCTACCCTGGCCTTTTTTTTTTTTTCTTTTTTGCTTGGTAAATGTTTTTCTATCCCTTCACTTCAGTCTGTTTGTGTCTGTAAGTCTGAGCTGAGTCTCTTGTAGGCAGCATATAGATGGGTCTTGTTTCTTTATCCATTCTGCCACCCCATTTCTTTTGATTAGAGCATTTAGACCATTTACATTTAAAGTAATTATTTATAGGTATGTACTTATTGTCACTTCATTATTTGTTTTCTGGTCATTTTTGTGGTTCTCTGTTCCTTTCTTCTTCTCTTTCTCTCTTTCTTTGTGATTAATGAGTTTCTGTAGTGTTATGTTTGGCTTTCTTTTTATTTTTTGTGTATCTGCTATAGGTTTTGGATTTGAGTACCATGAATTTCATATATAAATCCTAAATACATAGCAGTCTATTTCAATTGATGGTCATTTAAGTTGAAATGTATTCTAAAGCAAAACAAAACAAACAAAAAACAACTTTTTTTACTGCCTCCTCCACATCTTAATAATGCTGTCATAATTTACATATTTTTATTCGTAATTTTTCTTATGTCTAATTATGGTCTTTCCTTTTCCACTTAAAAGAGTATCTTTAACATTTCTTATAAGTTTGGTTTAGTGACATTCTGTGTTCCTGTTGACAATCAACTGAAAGTTGAACAAATTAGGATTTCTATACCCTCTTCCTTTAAAATCAGAACTTTCTCTACATTATATCCTGTTCTTTGCCAAGGTAGAGTCTTCTGTCCCACTTTCCCTAAGACTATCCCTGTCTCCCAGGGAATGAGACAGATGAGAATGAGGAATAAAACCACATGATTTTTATCTCGTTTGCATTCGTGTGTTTGCATCAGAGAAGGGTCAGTGCTCTCAAGGATACCTTTTTTTTTTTCATTTGAAGTTTTGCCTACATTGGAAGGAATTGGCCCGATTTACATCTCGCCTGTTCTGTAAGGAGTCACGTATGGAGTCCTGGATAAAAGAAGCCATGCCACATTTCTTATTTATTTCTATGGTGTTTTCATGTCCCTTTATAAATGGACACCAAAGGAAAGTCCTCTGGCTGACTCTCCCTTACTCCAGCTTTGCCTGGATCATAACTTCTCTAATATAAGAGATTTAGCAAGTGCTTAAAAAAAAATGAGACATTCTCCCTACTGTAGTAAAATGAACTGAGAAAAGGAAGCATTTTGGAAAGAAGGTGAGCAGCCATCCAAAGCATTTCTGCTAAGGAAAAAAAAAAACTTACAGATTTGTCTATTGATGGCATGCGCTAGACCCTGATTATAATCTGGCTTGTGTTGGTTTCTAAACATTTCCCATGAATTCACATTGTTGGGCATGAAATTGTTAAGCCTTATGTCATGAGCGGCTGTTGCCTGACCTCTAAAGGTCCTACATAGAAAAGTTACCACACCTTGCAAATGGAGGGGCTGAGTGCTGCTCTACCTCCACCCACAGTTTCCTAGTCCTGAGCCCAGCTTCATGGCCACACCTGTGTGCCACTGTGCACACTGGCTTCTCCTCTCCCATACTGTTCCTGCCACCATTCTGCAAACTCCCTGCCCTACATCAGATCAAGACCACATCTGTCCCTAAGCCTAGTTGCCTAGGTCCAGTGGTTCAGTCTCAACATCTACCTGCCTGATTTTGCTTGGGTCACTTTGTGGAAGGCCCAACTCTTCCCCAAGCTAAGCCTCCACTTAAACAACTCCCATTTATCGTGCATATCTGACTTCTTTCAAGCACACAGGGAAAAGTTTGAAGGCAGGTGGGGTCCAAGGCCAATAATGAGCCTGGTTCTATTCTCAATAACATAACACACTGCCACAATATTCACACCACTTTGAGATGGTGTTCATGGTTGTTCTGGTATTCTGTACCATTCTAGTGTTTTATACCAAGCACTCCAGTCTTGACTTGGCTGTATAGATAAGAAGTATAAATTTCAGCTAACAATGCATCCATTCAGTCACTGAAATACCTGCAGATTCAAAGTGTTTATGAATAAGTTAGTCATGCTTTTGGAGATATTCAAACTCCCATAAAGGTAACTCCCATATAAAAGAATTGCTTATCCTATTTTGCTGCAGCACATGAGACAGGGCCTTAGAGGCTCCACAGTGGGTGATATCTCCTTGTCCTCATGGCTGGGCCAGTAAATTTGGTTGAAAGAGTAACAGACCATTCTGCAGACTCCCCTGCATTGTGCTGGGACTGATCTTTTTTCTTTCTATCCATGATACCTGTTTTTTCTGGTTCACCCATAGGCTTTGTACCTCATTTGGGTCTCCCCTTGCCTCTCTTACTTGGCTATCTCACATGATTCCAAGCTCAGCCCTGCTGGGATATAACTTTCAAGGACTACACAAATGAAATGCCATTTGCTGATACTGCCTTCCAGATCACAGAAAAAGCTAATGGTTAAACAAACACCCAGGTCCTGCCAAGCATCTTCATGCCCCAGTGCAGCCCACAGCTTGGGCAGCTCAAATCTTGGCTTATGACTTATAAAGAACTGTGCTGGTTATTACAACCTAGAAGAAGGTCATTATCCAAGGGTCTTTTTAATATTTTGATATTACTCAAAGATGGAAATAATATTATTTCCATATTTAAAGTGGAAAATGCCTAGGATATATTTTATGAATTGCTCAATGCCTTTTGAGATGATCTCTATCTTAAACATGTTTATATTTAAAGGACTTGTTTTGGGGGTAAAGATAAAGATGCAAGAACTTGATCTCTGAATTTTCTATAATGTCCCACTTACCAGTTATAAAAAAGCTGATCTGGGTAGGTTTGCATACATCTTACCAGCGGTGTATGCATGCATATATGCTCATGTGTGCAAGTGTGAATATGTGCACATCCTACTCTACTGAATACATGCTAATGGGTGATGGGTAGTTAGATGGTTTCTGGTTTTGCTCTTTGGACTTTTATCACTGAAAATCCATCCTGGAGTTATGGTGAGAACTTCTGAAAAAGGACTTTAATCATGAAAAACATGATCTGATTTAATTGACCAGAAAGCTCATCAATTTCCGCTGTTCTATCTATTGATTAATAACAAAATGATACTAGCTATCTGTGAGCAAAGGAGCAGACTTGCTGAGTAAAGCATGGTAAGTAGCAGTACCAAAGAAATCTTCTGATTCTTTACAGACCCCAAACACCTCAATTGTCACTCAAAAATAGGAAAGGAAAAAAATAAAAAGCACACATAGAGAAAGATATATGAACATTAAGTTCATTTGAAATATTTTTGTTTTCAAAATATATTTTGAACTAAGAAAACAAAAATAAAGGGGTGAGAGGCTGATCTACCTGGGGAAAATAAAACTACCTAGTGGTTTGATAAAGGAAAAGGAATATTTTCCTTTAGAAAATTTCCTTCCACAGTTTTTGACAGCTGGAAAACATATGTGATAAAAGGAAGACAAAACTGAGCCAACAGAGGATTTAAGTCTAATCAGATTTAGGAAAAGCCAAATTGTCTCTGGAGTGGAGACAGGGAAGGAAGAGGTTTTATAGAGCACAATGGGAGAATATTATTTACTTTTCTCTGGAACATTGATGACCTACCAGGTAATGAAATTTTTATTGCAATATTTACTACAAAATGGCTTTATTTCCTGCATCTATATTTTAGCTTTGTTGAGTACCTCTGCTGCCTTATCTTGTTTGGCATTGTGGCCTTTACAGCCTCTCCCATGCCATTCCCTTCTCCGTTATTTCTCTTTCCAACCAGCACTGATACCACTCACCTGTCCTTTCCTTTGTTCATCAGGTTTCTTAAGATGAAACTCTGAAATATTTTCCTGGCTTTCTGGGTTGTTCCCACTCTCTTTCTTCCGTTCTTGCTCTTGGCATCTGAGCTTGGTGTAGACCCCTTTTCCGTGTCAGAGTGGAATTACCTCTCCTTTCCTACCTCCCACCAGCTACTGCTGGATAGTGAGCTCTGGGCTCTGCAACAGCATCTCTGTCTACTACTCTGACTTCAATCTGCATGTCCTGCTGACACTTTCAGTTCAACCTGTCCCAAACCAAACTCATTATCTCCCTCTCAAGCCAGCTCCTCTTCCTAATTTCCCTGCTTCCATTAAGCAGGCATCTATAGCTCAGAGCGTTTCTTCAACTCCCACATTCCAATCAATTGCTTCTGCACTGATTCTCATGCCTGTTCCTCCCTTCTTATCCCTTCTGCCCCCACATTAGTTCAGAGCCTCATCACCCTTTGCCTGGCCTACTGGGAAAACTACTCCATTGATCTCTCTGCCTCCACCTACTCCAATCCATCCTACACACAGCTACCTGATTAATCATCCTGAAATACAGCCCTAGTCTCCTTGTCCACCCCCAGTTATAAAACTTTAAAACACCTCACTGTCTTTGGAATTAAGCACGAACACTTCATCCTGCTGCCCAAGTAACTTTACAGTGAAACTTCAACCCATCTATTTAGATTTATCCATCACTGCTCTCTATCGTCCAATCGTCCAACTAAACCAATGTGATAAGGAAGAAATCAAGAAAGATCCAGAATTAGGCCTGTGCCTAGAAGTTCAGGCATGCATATTATTCATGGGTAGGGGTGTGGGAAGTTCGGGAAGTGGCCCCAAAGCAAAGAGGACTGTCCAAGGCAAGACCTGCCAATTGCATAATTCTTTCCACAGCTCATTACTCTGTAAATAGTAGACGCTCCATGAATTCTTGCTAAGCAACTTGCTTTTACTGCATTTTAAGCTAGGATTTTACATTTGGACAAATCTCAACCAAAGAGCAGATGTTTTCTTATGCTTTTCTAAATCAGTGTGGCTTATTAGTCTCAGTTTTCTGTTAATATACACTCTGTTACAATCGCATTCCCCAGGCCAGGACTCAGCTATATTTTTGCTGGGGAGGAAGGAACCACTTTCACTACAGCCAGATTAATAACAGCAGAATGTTATTTTCTCTTTCATCTCTCTTTCATCTCTCAGCTAACAATGTACCCATCTAGTCAATGAAAAATCTGCCAAGTCAGATTGTATGTTAGTAATGCTGGTGGATATTTAGATTCCCATAAATGTGATTTCAATACAAAAACAAAAATAACAATAATAATAATAATTTCCCAGGGTTGTAAGTGTTCTGCAACATGAAAAAAAATTTTTTTTACAGATTTTATGGACTTTCTCCCCACAGCTGTTTTTCTTTAATTAGGCAAAGAAGGTATAGTGGAGGGATTGGCAAACTTTTTCTATAAAGGGATAATTTAGTAAATATTTTAGGCTTGTGGGACCTATAAACTTTGTTTCAACCCCTTAATTGTACCTTTATAGCAAAAGAGTAACCACAGCCAGTCTGTACAGGTGGGGGGTATCCAATAAAATGTTAGTGATGGACACTGAAACTTGAATTTCATCTAGTTTTTATGTGTTGCAAAATATCAATCTTCTTCTGACCTTTTTCCCAGCCATTTAAGAATGTAAACACATATTCCTATCTTATGAGCCATACAAAAAGAGGAGGTGGGCTGATTTGGTCCATGGGCCACAGAACCCCTGGTATAGTGCTATCCTCATTCCACAGGTGAGATTCTGTAGCCCAAAGTTGAAATATCTTGTGTCTGAAATCGTTCGATACGGTATCAGAATAATTAGTGGAATTTCAGGCCATGTCATCTGACCAGAATCTAGTTTCCTCGCTCTATACAACAATGGCTCCCTGCATTTAGAAACACCTGAGTGGCTACCCATTCTTCCAAACAATGAACACGTGGGGAAGATACTCTAAAATAAGACAGAGAACCACAAAATTTCACCTTCCCCAAAGGGTTCATGAGCAATCTCTGACACTTCCCCTCAAACTAAAGAACTTGTGTAGGTTTGTATTGACAAGGACTCTCTTCTGGGCCAGGCTTTAGTCTGGCTCCTCTGAACCCTCCTTCTGACTAGGCCTCCTTCTTGGTCTGTTGTCCTTGCCTACTGTGCCCAGTTTTAGGGGGGCGGGGAAGGAAGGTCCTGTTGTGCTGCTCATAGGACTTAGCCAGCCTCTTGGGATGAGGACGGTGCTCCCTATAGAGGGCAAACACACAGATCCAAGCCCTAAAAAAGGGATTACGCGTTAAAGGTGCCACAGCACAGAGCCCTGCCTTTGGCCAAAAGTCTGTCCCCTCAAAATTACCACTGTGTTGGTGGAAAGTAAGCATTGATGGGAAAAACAGCAGGAGTGACTGGGAGATTGCTCACTGGTTAGTATCATATTGGGTGACAGTGATGGTGACCAGGGGAGGAGATTGGAAGAACTAAGATCCCAGAAACACCCTGAACCTGAAGGGTTTTTGTAGACAGTATTGATTTTATCTCCCTTGTTCAGATGTTCCACTGGAATGTGAAAGCATGCTTTGGTAACATGAGGAAGGCACTAATATTCTTCATTAGAGGGCTTAAGTCAATAGAAACAAGGCTCTCTGGAGGATGAGTGGACTGCCCAGATTGTGGATTTCTCACATACAAAGAATTAATTTCTTGAAACATGTCTCGTTTTGTCCCCAGATTACTACCGTTTATGGTCGTAGAATTATTATAAAAGTCAGAACTAGTCAGATTACCAGGAAGAGTATCTAGATTATCCAAGTCTCCAGATCTCTCTTCATTTGTTTCAGTCTTAAATTTAGAGTCTTTTTTTTTACTCAATCTAAGATGGTGGAGCTACTGCCACAAACTCATTTTATTATCCACTCCTTCTACTTTGGGCTGAAGCTCTTTAGAGGGTGTGTCACTAGAACCATCCCTGCCCAGCGGATATCTAAGAAGTATATTATTTTCCTTCTTCTTAGCACTTAGCTGTTCCTATTTCACATTTCAGGACAGTTGGTGAACATCTGTCTTCTAAGGAATTATTCAAATATGAAAGATAATTTTCCAAAAACAGGTTTCCCCAGACTATGCCCTGAGCTTTTTACCGTTTTAAGGATTCTATCTACCTATTAATGGCAAGTTTGTGCCAAGTAGCATGGATATAAATTTTTAAAGGTCAGGAAATAACCAGTAAAGATCTTAGTGACATTCAGTGACCTATATCTGGACAGTGCACTATTAGTCCCTAGAGACTGGCAATATGATTTCAATAAGGAAAAATGCTTGAATGTGTTTTGAGAAAGAATAAGCAGATTTGGGTGGCAGGGTTATGGGTGTATGGGGAATGGAGAGGATTGGAGATGGTATGATCCTTCTGTTGTGTCCACAAGGTCCTCTAATTAACCTTGAGTTTGCTTTCATCTGTGTCTGTCTGGACCTGACTGCTATCAACTCATTGGGAAAACTGAGGCAGGTGCTAGAATCTCCTGGCCTTTTATTTCTGGCTCAGATCTGACAAGAGATTGGTTTTCCCCTGTGTTGACCCTTAGTCTTTTCTCTTGGTCAGAGTTTTGTACTTGACCTTCATCTGCCCCCGCTCAGACTTGGATCCAAAGCCTGTTCTCCTCCAGACAGACCCACCTCTCATCCTCAGTTGCAGAAGGGTCTGGTGAGACTCCTTCCCTCCATTGCACTCATTGGCTCCCTCCTCACCTAAGAATTTGCAACCTTCTCCTATTAGGTAACTGACTTTGAACTTTCTCGTCCATCTGACATAGACTACATTAGGCCCTAAGGGCAGGCAGCAGTCATTTCAGGCAGGTGATAGTACTGTAAATGTTCAATAAATAAAAAATTTTAAAAAAGCTTTCATTTGCATTGTGCTTATATTCCCCAGTCTGATAAGTTGCCAGTGATAACTTACAGGAGAAAGGAAATGCTGACATTCTACGTGTCTGAAGGAAAATCTAGGCAGCAGCTAGGAAGTCATCACAGGAGGGCTTTAGAATATACGTGGATTCAATCGCAGGGTAACTGACCTACATTTAAATAACTTACATATATCTGCTTCCCAATACCTTAGTACTCCATACTCTATGCCCTCACTAAGGATATCTATACATACGGTCTGTATGCATGCATTCATTACATCAGTGGTCATCACGTTTTTTCCCATTATTTCATCACTTCATGTGAGAATTGCTCAAAAAACCACGACAAGTTCTGTTGCACCGGAACTCGAATGATGATCACATTAAGGTAAGAATATATGGGATATAGGAAGGAAATACTAATTGGACAAATGGCAAACAAGGAATGTAGATTTTTAAGTGACATTTGGAATATAAATCAAAATGGCATCCTAAAGGAGCTGGGGAGGGGACCCTGCTGGTCCTGTGATTGCTGTTGCTGATATTAGAAGTCGTGCTCTGCAGCCCAGCAACTGCCACTGTCTTTGGGGAGCCAATTTAGGATTTGCTTCAGTAGCTGTAATTTAAGAGTAAGGGCTTTGGGATTTGAAGCTGAGCACTCCACAAGCATAAAACCAAGGAGATTTCTATTCACACTGCAGAACCCATGGGCTCCCACCACAGCTTTTCCATTCTCTGTCATCTTTTTGCAATTAGAGAACAGACCAAGTGGAAGGAAATGATCACCTACCAGGCCCATCTGAAAATTATCAGCTCAGAGCCCCTGTGTTAGCTCTCTGAGCTTGCCTCCCTGGAGAGGGACTGGTAACCGGGCATTTCCAGGTGCTGGTTTGAAGCTCATTATCACCAAAGTGGGTCTGTCGTTCATTTTTATCCACCCCATTTCACAGATGGCCAAACTAAGTTCTAGTGAGGTTAAGGAGCTGGTACAGTCCCATAGCAACTGAATTTCAAAGTCCTTGAACCGGAGATTAAGGTCTGTGCTTTTTATACCAGGAGCCGTTTTCTCTCTCTCATCAAAATATTTTGAGAGAATCGGAGGTAAGTAAAAACTGTGGTATGAGTCTTGGGGCTCTGAATAAAATGCTCTGCAGAACTCTGCAGAATGCATGTGAGATTTGGTAGCTAATGCTTTTCATCAAACGATTGAAAACAGACTCTACTGACTCTGGCTAGTTCTGGGATAAAACTCTGTTTCCCTTCTCTGCAATCCTTTCCCATTTCCGTGAAATACCTCATACCTAAATAATAATTTATATAGCTCTGACACTATTAACTCTTTCTCTCCATCACTCTAGTCTGAACGAGAAAACATTTCTCACCAGTCATAACTAGAAACTTGAGTACTGTTCTGTTCAGGAGGGCAGGGATTTTGGTGTCCTTCTGTCTGCTTGCGCATTGAGGATGACGGACTGAATACTATTAAGAATTTCACATTGTTTGCTCTTATCAGTTACCTCACCTCCAAAATAAGGTCCCAACCATATTTGTGAGGTTCCACAGAGTTGTTTGAAAGATAAATTTGATAGACTGTGTAAGTGATTTAGCAGCACTGAGTTAAATCTGGTATACACTGCCTATTCAATATTAACTTTATTTTTTGTTAAAAAATATCCATACCGTTAGTGTAATTTGGTAGAAAAAGCATAAATTTAGAGCTAATGCGGAGATTTAGGTTTTGGTTGTGGCTCCACCATTGAGGGCTCATTTGCGTATCTCTAAAAGACCTCCTTCCTCTCTGTCACGTGGATACCAATTCTTGTTCAGTCTTCTCGAATTTATGGGAAGAATCAAATAGGCTCATAGTTTTCCAGTACATCTTAAAACATTAAAAATCCACGCATGCAAGTGTGAGTAATTATTCCAGTCACTCTCATCATTGAGTCACTATTGATAACAATGAGTTCATTGCCTTAAAATGGAACTGCATGAGTCATGAGAGAAAGAATGTAGCAAACTTTGGCTTCAGATTTAGAATGGAGTTCAATCCCAGTTCTACCATTGTTTTGTTTTGAGGCCTTGGAAAAGTCATTAACCTCTTGGATCCTCAATTTCCACATTTGTTCAGTGGGGCTAATAAAGCCTTTTATAATAGAGATTTCCATAAAAGCTGGGTTAGGGCTAATAAGGCTCAGACATCCCGGAATATGGATCTAGGCAGCACTATCTCTACCTTCTGTCTGTGCCCTCTATTTGCATCAGACAGAGAGAAAGCTTGAATTCAGTCTATAACTGGGGTTTCAATCAGATGGATGGAAGCAAGATTATAGGAAATGAATATTGAAGGAGAGAAGAATCTTAGTGAGGAAGAATCACTACTAAGCACAATGAACCACTAAGTAAAGGAGACTTAACATACCCTTTATTATCCTGAAATGAAATTCAGAGATAATAGAACCAGCCTATACACATGTTTTTAAATGTCAATAAAATGGCTTAACTATAACACAGAGAAATAAAAATGAAAATATTTTGTAATAAAACCATTTGGACTTCAAAAATTGAAAGCTGGGAGCTGATAACACTGGGAGATTAAATGAAATAAGCAGAAGCTTAGGCCTTTGTGTAGAATCCCACCACTATAACCCAGCTGACTCACAAGTCTGCAATATCAGCAACTCACGCATCACGAGTGGTGTTGCCATTGGTGATGTGGTTTTCTGAAATAAAAAATCCTTATGATGTTCTGAACAAGATGAAATGTAATGTTTTCTCAATTTATACAGTAGTTACATTCTTAGAAAATTCAGTGTATATTAAAACTGTGCCCCCAAAAAGTATTATGCTGATAAAAAACATATTTTGTTCCTAGGCTTGGATAATGATAGTCTTTCTTAAAACATTTTTTAAATGATTTATGTGTTTATTTTAGAAGGAGAGAGAGCATGAGCAGGGGGGAGGGCCAGAGGGAGAGAGAGAGAGAGAGAGAAGCAGACTCCCTGCTGAGCGAAGAGGTGGCGGGGGGTGGGGGTTCACTCCTGCGACCCTGAGATCATGACCCGGGCTGAAATCAAGAGTCGGGTGCTCAACTGACTAAGCCACCCGGGTGCCCCTAGATAATCTTTCTTTATCTAATAAATGTCTAGGTGGACATTCAGAAGTTAGTGGGTACAGGACAATTCATTTGGGGCAGAACTGTCCCATATACCACAGGATTTCTAGGATCCCTGCTCCAGTTCACAAAGAGTGTCCCTGATCATTGTAATGACCACACCAGTCCCATGAACTTCAAAAACACTCTCTAAGGGCTGGCACCAAACCCACTGAGAACTCCTGACCCAGTCAGTCAGTACAGTCTTAACAAAATCATAAACTCTAGTAATCAAATAACTTCACAACCTGTCCCTTTCTCCTGGCTCCTGTTTCATCCTAGAAATCCTAAATCACTTTCCCTCTTTCTGTCTGTCTCTAGTTTTAAATCAGAGTCTCTCTTTAGATTCTACTCTGACCACATTGAGATTCATATTTGGCAAGAACACTATGCCTTTTTTCTGCACCGTTTACCCACAATTATCCATTAATACCCAATCCATCTGTAATTTTAGTCCCATTTCATAGAGGAGAAGACTGAGTAAATGAAAGCAGGTAACTCACGCAAGGCCACAGCCTGTGTGCAGAGATTGATTAGAATCTGTTTTGGGTCTGACCCCTGAGCCCCTCTTCCTCCCCTTTCCCTCGCAGACCTGTAACTTCATTACCCTTTTAGAGAAGGAGTGGGTGGGAGAGCAGGTAAAAACCTCAACTGCTGTTTTGTTCCATGTCCTCTCCTCTAGGGAGAAATCCGTGGTGGAGGAGGAGACTCCCCAAATGGGTTTCCATTCATCCAAGCTCTCACCCTCCCTCCCTCATTTGCATGATTCACTGCAACCTAGCTCTCAGAGAGCTGCTAGCCACCACCACAGCCCTGCTCCGCTGAGAGCAAGTCTGCCGTTGAACCTGCTCGAGTGTTCCAGTGGATGATGAACACACGCGGACTTGACAAAGCAGGGTCAGGCCGCAGACTCATTCAGCCGGGGGACAAGCCATGCACCGTGCTTCCTGTCTCCCTCCCTTGCAGAGATGTGGCAGGGAGGGTAATAAAAAGTAATGATGTGGAAGAGAGCATGCTGTTGCCTTCCAAGGGTCATGTCAGTACAATTTGTGCAAGGTTCTGACATTTTCACTCTTTTTTAGTACGGGAATACTGGACTAAAAAAATGGAGTGCCAAAAAAAGAAGAAGAACAAGAACAAGTAAAGGCACAAACGGGGGTCACTTGAAACACTTTAAAATAGATCATATATGCACCATCCCAATATATCATGAAGATTGCTTTTCAGAGTGAGATAGGCAGCTTGTGGGGACTGCC
Source organism: Callorhinus ursinus (assembly GCF_003265705.2). Taxonomy (NCBI): domain Eukaryota; kingdom Metazoa; phylum Chordata; class Mammalia; order Carnivora; family Otariidae; genus Callorhinus; species Callorhinus ursinus. Next base: position 60,828,182 of record NW_027397067.1, on the reverse strand, counting down.
ACTCTGTGCCCCCCTGTGAGTGACGAGGAACCCGCTCTTCTTAATCACTCTGGGCCATTCTCAGGAGCAGCTATAGATCAGCTTTCACTTTTGGAAAGCCATTTTCTAATGGGGCAGGTGGGTTCTTGCTTATTCTGATAAAGAGACCTATCAGTTCATGAAGTGATTCCAAGGATTTATTCGATGTTTTCAGAAGGAGAAGGGCACAGTGCCCACTTGGGGGGGGGGGATTTATAAAAACATTTTCAAAAGCTTCCAAATGACTGATGTATTCCTGAGGGCTCTGAAAATGATAAGTGGAACTTTGCAGTCTCCAAATTGTCATGATTGTGTCTGAGACCTCCTTGGATAGCAAATAACTCTTTTAAAGGCTTGACTGCATGGGCTTATTCAGATATTATCATCACCTCGATGTAGTCCAGTGTCTGCATGCCAATAGAACATGCTATCTGCAACATTAGGAAAGTTAAATAATCTCTCCACTTGTTCCCATAGCTATATACATGCCTGCTTCATAAGGTTATCGGGAGGATTTTGTCAGTTACAAACAGCTGACGTGTGGACAACGCTATGCAGTAACCATGAGGGAAGCTAAGACACCATTAGAGGCTGATGTCGGGCAGACCAGCTAGAAATATAGCTCTAGACATTTTCATTTGAGGAATGAAAGCCTAAAGAAGCCTTACCTACCCCCACATCTCCCTAGTTGGGGTTGTCATTATCACTGATATTGTTAATAGCTTACACTTGCTTAGTGACTTCTAGTTTGCAAAGCCCTCATTTTAATTTTATTTAACTCACCTGAAAATTCTACGAAGTTACCTACTATGATACAGATAGGAAAAAATCTCCAGTGTTTAAATTAAGGCATATGTTTCTAAAATCCCCCTTTTTAAATTTTCAGTAAGACCAACACCGGTGGAAATTTAACATTGGCCATGAAGGCGGCACATTATGATCAAGATTTATTTTTCTGTTTATTATGCTCATGCTCACCCTATAAAAGAAATGGAACTGAGATTGTTTTTTAATCCGATAGGGAATGTTGCAAGGGCAATGATCTTAGAATAACAGTCTTATTTTTAGCAATGAACATTATGTTTTTAGGCTAAAGATTTATTGCATTCATTCATTCAACAAATACTTGTTGAGCACCCATGCCAGGCACTTTGCCAGGCAGTAGGGACACAATGGCCAACATTTTTGTTCAAATATCCACAGTATATTGAACCATTCTAGTAAACCAGATGGAAAAAGAAAGTTAAGAAAAATAAGGTCAGGCTGTTTTAAAGATATTGAAAATAATCCTAACCAGCAGGATCTAGTGATCAATGAGGCAGTTTCACAGAAGGATGAGATGCATAGTGTTACCATAATAGGTACATAAAGATGCATTTTTGAACAATTATGATAATTAAAGCATTTGAAATAAAATGGCAGGGATAGACAAGGGAACCGTGAGAAAGGAAAATATCTTGATGCTATTCTAGTCCTCTCTCCTCTCCCTCCAACCCCTAACCCATCCAGCCAATCCTTGTTCCAATGAGCATCCCTTTACTGGCCTCCTGACCTCAAATCTCGTGAACACATTGAACCAATTCTTTCCAGCCTAATTAATCACACTGAACATATTCAATATGGTTATCCTTGGAAAAGAGCAATCTACCAAGGTTAGACGAGACCTGAAGATCTGTGACCAGCAGATCCACTGTCAGATCTTGATCTTTTTGACTTCTTGGCTATAAAGGTAATTAAAGACCATATATAGTACTTTTCAGGGTCATCCTACACGTTAGACTTGGGAGTTTATGTCAGTCACCCTGAGACTGTGCCAAGTCATAATCTTCAGAAGGGCTCTTGGCTTCTGAACCTCTTGGACATGTTGGACCCCAAAAGCATGTTTACAAATATTATTGGCATCCCATTGCCTCTAGTTTAAAGGGGAATTAGAGATAGAGCTTGAGCTTTGGATCCAATCCAGGACTTGTCACTCAACAGTCTTGTGGTCTCAAGCACATTATTTCACCTAGCCGAGCCTCGGTTCCCTCATCTGTAAAGCAGAGAAATCCCTGCTATCTTCATAAGATCATTGTGAAGATTAAATAGGGTGATACTTGGGAGAGTCCTTTCACCAGAACTTGGCATTCAAGAGTTCACCAGACATGCATATGGTACCCTATTCTCCAACAACCGCTCCAGAGAGAAACTGGCTGCATACACCCCTACTGTCTAACAACCGTGTTGGCAATCTGAGACCCCACCTTCCACTCATCCACAAGGACATAGTCACCTGACCCAAAAGCAGGCAATGCATAGGCTAGTCCACAACCATGGCTCAAAAACAAACAACTTAGCAAGTTGGGCTTATGAAATTCTTTTCTTTGGAACTTAGATTTAGAAAAAGGGAAGGCTGAAATAGTTAACAGTGAAGAAGGCAAAAGGTAAAAGGAAGCTAAATGTTTTGGTGGTATAGCAAGCCAAAATTATGGGTGGACATAACTTATGAGCAAGCAGGAAATGCAGAGTGGAGACCAAGAACAGATGTAGAAAGAGGAGAACAAAGCAGACATGCAAAAAAAAAGAGAGAGAGGGAGAGAAAGAATTTGAAGAAAGGACACAACCTTCTGTCAGTTCTTGAGCTTTCTGATCTGATTGTATTTCTGTTCTATGGGAATCATTAAGAATAGCCCCCTTTTTATTGAGATAACTTGGGTGGGACAAAAGAGGTCTGATTTGGCACTTGATAAAGGTTAGTTCCTTTGTCTTACTATCTGTTTAGTTATTTATCCCATCATTTATTCATGCATCCATTCATTAATTTATTAAGTTAAATAATTCTTGACCACCTACTCTGTGCCACGTATATCCTATCCCCATATTTGTACTAAGAGTTTAACTTGTATCTTGCTAGAATGATAGATTGTATTTCTCTAGGCATCAGAGAGAGAGATGAGAAACACAGAGGCGTGATGAGTGACCTAATGCTGAGGGTGAGATTTGGTGAACTAGTGGAAGGCACATTGAACTGCTCATGGAAGGGGCTGCCCTCTTTAATTCTGAGCAGCTTAGCCCAGCTAGCTCCAGCCATCAGCCCCAGAGCCCAGAGTAAACAACCAGGCTAAGATCTGAAATTGTTCCTTTTATGCCTCTCCCAACATGCCCAACCTCAGAGGGTGCAGGGAGGGACCTTCACATCTCCCCCTGACCCTGCCCTCTGTGGCTCACGAAATGTGTTTCTTTTTCCCCTGCTCATTCCTAAGACTTTCTCATATGCCATCATCTGTCACAGGGATGCTGACAGCTCAGAGTAAACCAGCTTTAATTCTATGGATTATTTTCCTCTGTCAGCTTAAGAAAAAAAAAAAAAAGGAAAAAGAAGTCTGCTCTCCTTGAAGGAGGGTAAAGAACCAGAGACATAAAGAAACAGTGTCAGAGATCTTGGGGCAATCAACTTGTCTGAAGAGTTCTGTAAGCTCGGGTTCACATTAGTGTCCAAATGTTAAACAAACAAACAGATGGCTTGTCTCGTGGATGTTTATTAGTTTCACAGCTCTGCATTGGCCATGTTTTAAAAGAACTGCTGCTGAGAACAGAGTATACATCGTGCTTCTACCCTGCAGATGCCTGGAGTCAGCCCATCCAGGTCAGGGACTCCAACCTGGTTCTTCAAAATTGGGCATGGGAGTGGGGAGCCTGTTTTCAGTATTTCCAAAGCCTAACAGATACTGCCTATTTATCCACAAGAAGACTGAATGAGCTGCCAAGGTCTGGGGATGATATTAACCCAAGCTGGTTATATTTGTTACTTGCCAGCAACCAGTAACCGGACTTGGCAATCAGGGACCTCTTTGATTCATGCCAGATAGGCAGTAAATTGTTTGATTAAACACAGATCATTTGTTGGATAGGCGAGAATCTTTCAGATAACAGGATGGAGACCATGAAAGGTGAGATTGGTGGGGAGACAGATGGAAATATTCCACCAAGACTTTCTTGGTAGAGCATTTCAGCTTTCCTGCATTCGGGCTGTGAACAGTACCCTCAAGGGGTTCCTGCAGTGGAAACACTCAGACCTTCCTGTAGGGGAAGAAGGAGGTTAATGGTCCAGACTTTCACCTTCCAGCATGCTCTAAAATGTCCAATCATGGCTCCATCAAGGCTGGGCTGGGTCCCAGTGAGACTGCTGGAAGGATGAAGCTTCTTCAAGAAGAAAGAGGATGAAGAAGGGAATGTTGTCAGTAGGGAAATTTATTCCTGGCTGGCCACGAAGTGTTAAATACCCTGTTGGATACTCTGCCTCGAATTTATCTCATGCTTCTTGCTGATGGAGCCCTCGGGAGCACTGCAGCAACGGCAGCGGGCGATCGGGCCATTACCAGCGGGTCCCGAGGTGGACGGAGCCTTCCCAACGGTAGATGGCAGCACAAGCCTGTGTTTGAAGCAAAGGCTCCGCGTTAGGGCATTCCGCCCACCGGAGAGGTTTTTTATTCCCCTCCAATTTTAACCAATTGTGTTACATCTTTTGTCTCCAAAAGGACAGAAATAAGTTTCCTCTTGCTCTGTAACTGATTTTAAGTTTCCTTTTGTTCTAGCTCTGCTAAAAAAGAGGAAAAAGCCCTATTTCAAGGGATGACCTGCTTGAGACTTCTATTAAGTGGGCCAAATAATTATACGCCGAAGAAAAACCTGTTCTCTGAAAGCTACTCAGGAGCAATGCTCATGCTAGTTAACCCGCTGACTAACCTCCGGGGAGCAGTCGTCTGCCCTGAGGATGTTTTGGCCTTGGATTCCAAACCAAATTGTTTGTTTATTGAACAAGAATCATCTGTTGTTACCATCCCCCTCAGGACTGCTTGGCATATTTTAAAAAGGGATGAATTTGCCTTTTGGCTTCCAGGCCCCGTGACTCGATTCTCCATTGCCTTTTTTTTTTTTCAAGTAAACACATCACCTCTTGAGGACAAACATCCTCAAATGTGTATTCAGTTATTTGTTCGATAAATAAACAATATTACCATTTTCATGCTCTTCCTTCCATGACTCCCTGCTACTTATACAGGTCCCCAAGTACTGATGCATCTTCTAGCTTCCGGAGAGGATGTGTTCATGTGGCTGCCCTCGACCTCGCCTCTTCACTTGGCTCATGGCACTACATTCTCCAGTTCTCCATCTGTCACTTTCTTTGGTAGGTCTGTCAGTTGTCAAGGTCAAGTCCAAATTAGATACCTCCCATAACACCCTGAACTTGCATCAGTGTTGTCTTTTTAACATTATATAATAGCTACGTCGTTGATGAATCAGTATCTCCCGCCACACACCCCCACCCCAAAGAAAATAAGCTTCTCAAGAGCAATGTCTCCATCTGGCTTACTTTACCCTATAGCCCATAGCATGAAAGTGCTTCAATATTTATTGAATTAAATCATTGTAGTACTAATAATATACTGCAACTTGTAAGCTTGCTTTGTCTTTCCTGTATCTTTTAAGAAATATTTTATTTTGGTTCCCAATTTGCAGTCCTTACATTTATTCTCTTACCTCCTAATTTTTTATTCTTTTATGTAAATTTATTTATATATGTAATGCAATGCAAAGTCTGGCTTGCCTATAATTACATGCTTTAGGAGAATCCGCTGTGACCTTTATCCTTCTGAGGTGAATTAAGACCAATTGTGTTGTGCTGCTTGTTTTAAAGAGATGCAATCTTCTTTCTCCCTGGACATCTGGCTGGTATCATCTAATTTTGCCAGTTTAAAATGATAAGCAGAGTCGTCCAACCATTTAAAAAGCAATAAACTTTAAAATTGATAATAGTAAAGTAACCAACATCTAATTTTGAGACACAGAAAGTCCCAGTGTATGTTTTTTTTAAAGATTTTATTTATTTATTTATTTATTTATTTATTTGAGAGAGAGAGAGAGAGAGAGAAAGAGCAAGAGAGAGAGCACGAGAGGGGGAGGGTCAGAGGGAGAAGCAGACTCCCCGCCGAGCAGGGAGCCCGATGCGGGACTCGATCCCGGGACTCCAGGATCATGACCTGAGCCGAAGGCAGTCACTTAACCACCTGGGCCACCCAGGCGCCCCCAGTGTATTTATTTCTTACCCTGCTTTGCCACCAGGGAGGGATCAGTTGTTCACCTTCCTAAAATGATTGCTGTTAAAAAGGAACAGAAGGCATACCTCCGAGACGAAGCTCCCAGCCTTGGGCTCTGGGCCCTACAAGTCAAGGCGGGACAGATTACTTGGGCCTGGATCCTGAGGATGTGGACATTAGGGTGGGAATGCTCCCCAAGAGCTCTGGTGCTTCTGGAGGATTCACTGGAGGTAAGAAAATGGGCCATGAGGGTGGAGCAGTGAAGGATAAAGATCCTGACTGCTAGATTTGGTGACTGGGTTTAGCAGATCCGGTGTGAACTGGGACGTGGGGATCCAGAACATGTCTGGGGCTTGGGCCCCTTAGCGCCAGGGGGCTTCACACTTCAGCCGCCTGGTGAGTGACTCTGACCAACGAAAGGCGGGTTCTGTTTCCTTTCATTGTTTGGTGTTTTCTTACTTGAGCTTGGTTCTAAACCTCCGGCCGGCCTGAGAGACAGACTACCCTCTTGTATGAAAGAACACACAGGGGTGCTGCCGGTTTGCCTTCACTCGGGTTTGAGTTGTGCTCACAATGTCAAAAGCAGTGGGGCTATTTTGGGAGCCATGAGAATAGAAGACCAGTCTCCCTACCCTTGGAGTGTACCTTGAGTGAGCCTGGAGAAAGGGGGGAAAAGGGAAATTTTGCTAGCCCTGGTATGCTGCGAGGCGTTGTGTTTTTCAATTTAAAAATTATATAGTGAATGCTGAGGTATTTGAGAATCAATGGGGTACGGTGGAAGTGTTTGAACTGTGGAGACAGGGGCCTGGGTTTGAATATTTCCCTGCCAACTTTGTGAGCCCTCGGGCAAAGCATTTAGCCTTTCAGTTTCCTTATCGGCAAAACAGATAAATATGCCTCCCTTCCAAAATTATAGTAGGGTTTTAAAAATAATGAATGTCCACGCTATAACGTGGATGAATCTTGAAAGCATGTCTGAAGTCAGTCAACAAAAGGTCACATTTTATATGATTTATTTTATATTATGTATCCAGAATAGGCAAATCATGGAGACATGAGGTAGATTCGTGGCTGCCAAAGGCCGAGCAGGTGGGGCAAGTGGAGAGTGCTAATGGGTATGGGTTTCTTTTTGACGTAATAAAAAGGCTCTAAAATTATACAGTGATGCAAGTTGCACAGTTCTGTGAATGTACAAAGTGAATTGTACACTTTTGAAAAAATGAGCTATATTGTATGCAAATTATATCTCAAGACTTTTTTTAAAGCTCTGTAACATTAAAAAACAGTGTATATCAAATCTTTGTGGCACATGACAGGCACTCATAAATGTCCTTAATTCCTCTTTTTTAACTGGGTTTTTAAATGTCTATTTTTATTAATTTTGTATTGAGGTATAATTGACCTATTATATCGGTTTCAGGTATGCAACATAATGATTAGATATTTGTATGTATTTTAAAATGATCACCACAGTAAGTCTAGTCAGATCAGTCACCTTATGTAGTTATAATTTTATCCTGAAATTTGACTGAATTTGTTTATTCGTTCTAACCATTTTGGGGTGGGGTCTTTAGGGTTTTCTATACCTAATAACATGTCATCTGCTAATAGTGACATTTTTACTTTTTCCTATCAAATTTGGATGCCTTTCTTTCTTTCTTTCTTTTTGTCCTGATTTCCTGCCTAATTGCTCTGGCTCAGACTTTCACAGCTAGGTTGACTAAAAATGGCGGGAGTGGGTATCCTAGTCTCGTTCCTGTTTTTAAAGGAAAAGTTTTCAGCTTTTCCCCATTGAGTATGATGTTAGCTGTGGGTTTGTCATATATGGTCTTTATTATGTTGAGGTATGTTCCCTCTATACCCACCTTGTTGAGAGTATTTATCATAAATGGATGTTGAAGAACTTACTTTTTCATATAACTATGGATCCAGTCTATTTTTTTTTTTGAGACCTCTCATTCACTTGCATTTCAGTATTTGTTTTGTTTTCAATGGGGGGGGATAATTATAATTAGAAAATAGAGAGAATTGTGTAAATCACTAAGTCATTGGAACATGTCATGGTATCATCTGTATTATGGTTTCTATGGGGGGGAAATGTCTGAGTATCACAGCTTATAGGATCAAGTTTAAATACCCTTCTTGGCCATTGAGTTATTCTAGAATCTGGGCTTATTATACCTCCCACCTTTTTTGCCCAGTTGGTACTCTGCTCCCCCATCAGGTATGTCACTCACTTTTCCAGACTTATGCCAGGCTCCTCTCATGTTTGTGACTTATTCTGAGCCTGATATAACATCCCTAGTGTCTCTGTTCATGTGGTTCCCGCTCAGCCTCACAAATGTGCTCGAGTCCTCTCTCTGTTAAGAAGTTTCTCCCCACCATTGAAACCCACACTGATTCCCCATCTCTGAAAGCCTACCCCCTGAGGATCTGTATCCAATGACCATGACTTCTGAAATCAAAATCAAAACTAGGTGAAAATGGACAATGCTAAGAAAACAGGCTTTATGCTAACAAAGTGTAAACTGTATATTCTGTTTTTTTCTCTAATTATTTCTGGTTTATAAGCATATTCTCTCCAACCAAAACATAAACTACTCAAAGAAAGCTTTATGTCCTATGTCTCTGATATCTTGCAAAGTTCCTGATATGATTCTAGGCATGCAGTAAAGACTTCCTAAGTTGGTTTGTATGCAGTAGACCACTCCACAAGCTGACTGATTCAGAATACAAAATTAACACTAAACAATCTATTATTTCACCTTTTCCTAGTCTCAGCCTTCTCACAAAAAGAGTGGGACCTAAGAACCCAAGAGGTCCCAGGCCTCTGTCTCTTCCTGATACCAGGAGGACTTTGGGCTAGCACTCTAACAGAGATTCAGTGTTTCCCCGAGGGTAACACTCAAAGCAGGACTTTAAAAGCAAGGAACGAAACTGCATTGGATTCTGGAGATCCAGACCAGACAGTCCCTGAGGATACCTTTCCCCATCCCTGCCCCATCTCATGTATAAATACACGTGAGAGTCTGCCAAACCCTGTCTGATTCAGGCATTGGCCAAATAACCCTGCCTGTTAGTGGGATAGTCACTTAATTCTGCTCCATTTCCTGAGCATTCAACCAAAGGAAGATGTAAAGTACTACGGCTATGTCTCTAGATGGCTCACAAATTAAAAACCAGAGGTTTTTTTGCAGTTTCCAAAGCAAAACCAGAAAAACTGAAAGATGACTGATAGGATTAATACATTTATTGGCATTAGGACATTGTTATTTTATTGCTGGTATCGGAGTGACATCATTTTTCATAAAGACACCATAAGTGCCTTTGAATGTCATCAAAGGTGAAATTCATTCTCATGGAAATTGAAGAGAACATTGCAAAGCTTTAGTCAAAAGGGAACTAAATGATTCGGATGATAAAATGTACTGGCTTTAAATTTCTGTCCATAAACCAGGAGGGAAACTACAGGGAATTAGGCTTGGAGTGAAGACTGTAATATCCTCAAATTAGTTTAGGCATTCCTCTAATCTCATTTTTTCATGGTGTAGAACTATTCATTGGGAAATCTGTTTTCCTTCATTGGCCAATATTTCAGCTGCCTACTGCCCGAGTAGAAATACTAAAAGGGGGAGGGCAGGGACATGTGAAGGGAAGCAAATCTTCGGAGATGGCAAAAGCCACTCACTTCTCACTAAGGCACCCAAGACCAAAGATAGAAAGCAACCAATGTGGAGAAGTCCTTTGGTCAAGATATTTTGGCTCTCTTTGGCTAAACTGCCAGAAATTCTTAAAGACAAATCCTAGAATCCATCACATACAAATTCCTTTTTCAACCAGCTGAAAGGATAGAGTCTGGACAAGGGTTTAGAAATTCCTTGCTATTATGTTATATGTCAAAGTTTCTCCCCCCACCCCCCAGCTTGAACCACACTAGAAATTTCTTCTGCTGCCAAGAGCCTTGGAAAACCTTTACATTATTAATTTTTCCATGGATCCTTTGTGTTTTGGAGGCCTCACAAGAAGCTGAGCGTAGAGTTTGAGGGCAATAAAACAGGACAAATGGCAAGCCTTTCTGTTTGGCACCGTGGGATGGAGGGTGCATCTGTGCATTCCTGTCTGTGTGGCTGGAAACTTCTCAAATCTGGTCCTCACTTTACATTACTCAGGCAAATGGTCCTTTAATTACTCTATGGGAGAAGGCCCTTGAGGAGAAAGGCAACATTACAGTCCAGTGATTCCCAATTTTCATGTGTGTATAGCTAGTACTTGGGAGTCTTGCTAAATGCATAGTGTGATGTAGCAGGTCTGTGTCTAGGACCTAAGACACTGCATTTCCAATAAGCTCCCAGAGAATGCTGATGATGCTGGTTCGTGGACCATACTTTGAAATGAAAGGGATTAGGTCGCCTTCTATACCTGACTGGGCTTCCTGCATTTTAGTCAGTGTTTGCATTTGACTTTATTAAAATAAATTTGAGATTAGTCCAGTTCACAATGTTGAAAAAAATAAAATCCAGTTCATTTCCATTTGGGGCCAGTATTTACAAGGCAGTAAAAAAGGTATTAATTAACCCAGGGAATGAGGTGGGTGGCTGAGGAAGAATCCTTTGATCTTTTACTTAAGCGTTTTTCATTCTCACTTCCCAACTGTATATTTTGCTTCCTTGTTTAAAGTAGCCAGTGCCAATTTTATCTTGCAGTTTTATTAAAAAGCACATCTTAGCTAAGTAAAAATCAGTCCCAGAAATGTCACTGGAACCCATGTGCCTCAGACACAAGGATTAGACAGAGCAGAGCTTTGCATGGCCTGTTTTATTTTGTTCACCCAAAAAGAATCTCATGCTCAGTTCCACTGCAGATGTCATTTAGGGTGATATTTTATAAAAATTCCGGTAATTAAACTCACTAAACTATGACCAGCTGGTGTTAACCCTCCTGTTAAGTCACAAATTGCTTCCTTTTCTTGTATGAGAAGATATATAAGAGTTCCTCGGTTCTGAATTAGTTACAAGCTCTCAGGAAAATGACCTCAAAAGGCATGAGCTCAGCATGCAGAGCGCCCAGAAAGGGATCTGTGTGCATCTGTGTGTGCACCGTCCGTGGGCATATGCACATACACAGGCTACATGAGATAAAAAAATAAAAACAACAAGAGTAAAGCGTGATTTTCAGATGTTGGTGCAGAAATATTAGCATCATTAACTAAGGGAAGCATCTTCCTGGGGCAGAAAAAGAAAGTAGTTTACCAAAGGTCCAGAGAAGGTCAGAAGAAATCCAAATCCATTTTAAAAATGGCATTGAAGACTCTGCCCTCTGCATCTCAGACAACACTTAAAAATTATAAGTATTTACTAAGTACCACCATACACATACCAGTCATACATGTATAGAAGAGTCAAAGGCTTAGTAAAATGGATGTATTCATTCAGCTGATATTTACCGATGCTTTCTACTAGGAATACACCCATTACCAGCAAGGGACCTCTTGGGTAGGAAACAGTGTTTAAGGCCTCAACAATGTCTCCTGTCCCCAGAGATTAAAGCTTAGGGGACACATGAGTTATAGATAGTTGCATTATGTGCCTGTATAAGAGGGGGCATACCTTAATGTGCCTCCAAGTGTCCAAAGAGATTCGTAAGTAAAGTGGGACTTGCACTTCACAGAATGTGTAGAAGAAAGACGTGGCAGAGCTGATAAGAAATATTTGCCCATTGGGATGTTTTTATCCAATAAAGACAAAAATAAAAATGTATAATATGAGATATATATACACACACATCCATCCATCCATACACATATATATCTATATATATATATCACATGTTTATTTTTTATTTTTATTTTTATCTTCACTTATGCTTTGAGGTCCAGGTCAGAGGTGAGATTTTCCATGTGTATTCCTGGATCACTCGACCAAATCTCTCCTGTCTTTGAACTTCTAGCATATCCATCTGCTATTTAGCCAGCATGGCCTTCCCTTTATCAGTGGCTGTTTCATACTCGACAACCACATGTGAAGGTCCTGAAGGCCAGGAACGATTTCTGGTGCTTCTTCAGAGACCCCTACAAACCACCAGGGGAGAAGTGCTTGTAGGGACCACAAAACCTGCTATCTTTTAGATTATAGTCATCTTGTTAGTTGTACAGGGAAATTGTCTCAAAGCATACAGAAAATGCAAAAAGAAAATAATTCAGATCACTTGAGACAAAGCAGCTTAAGGTTGGCAACGGTGTAGAACATCAGGCATTCTCCAAAAGGAATGATAACATAACTTCCCCCTTTCTGTGATGCAGTCTTACTAAATGCATTGCAAGTTTAAATTCATGTAACTTTTAACACTTCTGGGAATTTTTTTCTACAGTTATGCCCATGTATGCAATGATCTATGGACAAGGATATTCATTGCAGCATTGTTTTTGGTAGCAAAATACTGAAAATGTGCATTAGTATAGTAATGATTAAATGAGTTCTAACATGTTCATCCAATAAAAGATGATGCAATCAAGAAAAAGAAGGAAATGAGCTCTGAGACACCCTGTTAAACTGAAAAGAAATCATGGTACATACCAGTAGACACCATTGATACATTTCAAAAGGAATGTATACACACATAACTATATGCACACAGAATCTCTTTTAAAAGATGTATAATAGGGGCTCCTGGTGGCTCAGTTGGTTAAGTGTCTGACACTTGCTTTTGGCTTGGGTCATGATCTCCGGGTCCTGGGATTGAGCCCCATGTGGGGCTCTGGGCTCAGCAGGGAGTCTGCTTAAGTTTCTCTCTCCCTCTTCTTTTGCCTCTCCCCCTACTCTCTCCCTCTCTCTCTCTCTCTAAAATAAATAAAGCTTTAAAAAATTAAAAAATAAAAGATGTACAATAAGCTAGAAACAATAGTTGCCTCTCATAAGGGAAATTTAGGAGTTAGAAGAGAGCCTTAAATGATCATGTAGACCATTCTGAATAGTTTGCATGGTTTTTACCCTGTGTCTACATTGGTTTTTGAGATGAGTTTTATAGAATTACTGCTCAGGAGAATAGACCATCGTTCGGGTATTTTGGATACCACAAAAGCAACCGCATCAGGCTACAAATACTTGCGCAACACGCCATTCGTCATTTCCTCATTTTGCCTCAGGATGGCAGTCTAGTTCTTTCATACTTTCATTACTCCAGTGAAAATTTAATTTGGATTTCCTCTGAATGTTCTCTGACTTCATCTGCCACGTCTGAGTCCACAGTGAATTCAATTATTAAGGAGCTTCTTCCCCAGAAGGAAGACTTTGATTTTATTATATTTAATCCACCTGATCTTTTCCTTTTCTTTCTCTTTTAAACTCTTGCCAGCACACTTCTGCCTCCCCCACCCCAGAATGCACAAGCTCAAGTGGGGTTTTCCCCTTCCCAGCTGGATGGGTGGTCACTTTCCAGGCTGTTTAGACACCTAGGGAATACCATTTAGACACCTACCTGAGATGTATATGCCTTGTTTTCTCATTATTCTAAGTGGTGTTTTTATTTTTTTCTCTTCTTCACCCCATTCCTTTAGTTCTGCATATTCCATCTATAGCCATTATGGTGTTTTCTCCCCAATAGAATATTTTCCTCCAACAAAATTTTGCGTGAATATCCATAGGGTCAACAAGGGCTTCTCTGGGTTAGGAGGCTGACGGGAGAGGCTGACTCACCTGCATGCTTTTTGTCCGCGCTGCACACATGCCCCTTACTCTGCACTCTTTCCCCAACCCACCCTGTGGACAATTTTGAAGTGTCACCAATGGGTGCCTATGTTTCCACAATAAAGTTTGAAAGTCCCTGTGTAGAGCAAGGAAACCCAGCAGTAAGGGAAACTCAAGCTCAATTCCAAAAAAAAAAAAAAGCAAAGAAAGAGAAGGAAGCAAAATATTATGGTGAGCTAGGAGAAAATGTAGCTCCAGGATTCAAGTCTTCTTGTCTGAGCTACAGAGAACGCCTAAAAACATGTTGTGCACCAGCCTTCCAGGCAAACCGCAGGACGTTAGTTGAAAGACAGATAAACAGGTTTCTGCCTGCCAAAAAACCTACTATTTTTTAAAAGTGAGAATAAAAGGGATTTTAACTTTTTTATGATTCCAAGAAAATATGTTATCAAAGAATTGTTTTCTTGACATTAAAAAATTTTTTTCTTTCAATTGATGTGCTAGAAATCTCTGTGACTCTTGACAGGCTCTCCTTCTCCAGTCCCAGGCAGGGTTGACAGCCATGGGGTTCTAGCTTTTCAATGCAGAGCCCCCTTCCGAGGTAGAACTATTTAGCAGGAAGCACCAGGGCCTTGGAGGCCAGCTAAGCTGAAATCTCAGGTTGGCCATGAACTTGGGCATGCTACTCAGTTCCTCCCTTATAAAACGAGGCTAATGTTTGCAGACAGCTTGGTGTAGTAGTCAGCAGATAGAGTCTGAAATCCAAATCCCAGGTCCAGCACTTTTTAGGTGTGTTATGTTGGGTGAGTCTTAACCACCCTATGCCTCAGTTTCCCCATCTGCAAAGTAAGGCAAATACTAGTACCTGCCTCAAAGGGTGGTTCAAAAGTTCAGTGAGGTTATTTTTGTGAAGGACTGAATAAGGTAATGTTAAATATCTTAAGTTTTTGTTAAATATCAATTCATGGTAGCATTATATAGTGATATTTAAATTATACCAAAAGTAATTAGAAGAGTAAATGGATCCTGTGGATCATGACTGGGTGTGAGGAGTATTACAAATGTATGGTTCTCATTGTCTTCTATCCTCTATAATGTGATATTTTTATTAATTTTTATTAATATTCATGTATATGCATTACTTTGATATTTTTAAAATAGTTTTAAAGATTAAATTCACAGTACTAGATATGAGATATTGGTTAAGTTACTTAATCCTCCAGAATGTGTTCCTTCTCCCATAAAATTAGGACAATATCCTCATTCATTGCTTGGTCCCTTCCTATCTCTTTCTTTGGGGAAGGAAGCACTGTTTCCGAAAGTTACTTAATCCTCCAGAATGTGTTCCTTCTCCCATAAAATTAGGACAATATCCTCATTCATTGCTTGGTCCCTTCCTATCTCTTTCTTCGTGGAAGGAAGCACTGTTTCCGAAACAGGACAACTAGGGATGTGCCGCTGGAAAGTAATGTAATCTTTCTCATTCTATTTTCATCAGGATGGCACTAGATCTCTGAAGTTCTTTTCGGCAACAAAGCCAAAGCCTGATAGTTGTTACCTTTTTTAGCTAAGAAAAATACAACCTAGTATCTTACAGGTCTGTAGGCTTCAAATCAACACAGGTCTCCCTGGGCTAACACCAAGGCTATGGTAGAGCTATGTTCATTGCGGGAAGCCCTGGGGGAGAATTCATTTCTTGTCTTTTTCTGCTTCCAGAGGCTGCCCTCATTTCTTGCTTCTGACCTTCCTGCATCTTCAAAGCCGGTGAAGGCCAGTCCAGTCCTTTCACCTCATCCTCAGTCTGACCTCCTATTTTACTTGGTTTTTCTTGATCTTTAAACAACCCCCACCCACATTTTATTTTTTTTAATGGAGGTGAAACTCACATAGCATGAAATTAACCATCTCAAAGCGAACAATGGGGTGGCATTTGGCGCATTCACAATGTTGTGCCATCACCACTCCTTTTTAGTCCCAGACGTTTCAGCATCCCGAAAGGAAATCCCATGCTAAACAAATAGTCGCTCCCCTTTGCTCTACTCTCCCTACCCTGTGGCAAACATCAGTCTGGTTTCTATCTCGATGGATTTACCTATTCTGGATATTTCATGTAAGTGGAATCATATAGTATGTGACCTGTTGTGTCTGGCTTCTTTCACTTAGTGGTTTTGAGGTTCATCCATGTTTTAGCCTGTATCTGCACTGAAATCCTTTTTGTGGTTGAGTAGTACTCCAGAGCATGACACAGCTCCATTTACCCATTCATCCATCAGTGGGTGTTTGTGCTGTTTCCACCTTTCAGCTACTGTGAGTAGTGCTGTCATGGATGCGTTCATGCATGTATTTGAATGCTGTTTTTAATTTTTTTTTTTTAGATAAATACCAAGCGGTAGAGTTGTTGGACTGCATGGTAATTCTATTTTTACTTTTTTTAAGGAACCGCCAAACCATGTTCCACAGCAGCTGAGCCAAGTTACCCCTGATTTTAGTACATCTCCTGTGAGCTACGGTCCCTCCCTTTCATGTAGCCATTCCACTAATATCTCCCAGGATCACAGGGTCTCCTCTGACATTTCCTAATACAGAAAGCCCAACTAAAGAATATCCTACTGTACAAAACTGCCAGAAACTCCTAGGAGATTGACAAGACTTTCTAAGGAGATTTAGACCTTTGGAAACTCTGATCTAGAGCTGCCTTATAACAGACACATGCTCAAAATATGTCAGGTGTTTTGAAAGTGTGAGAAATAGTGTAAGGTCAAATGAGCCAGCTGGCTTTTAAAAGTGGAAAAGTAAAAAACAATGACAATTTCACAATCTTCATAAAGTATTTCCTTACATCAAACCTCTTCTTCACTTAGCAAAAACATGTTAACTGCCTGCTATTTACGTAGCATTGTGCACTGATTAAATAGCATGATCCCTGTTACCAGAGAACTCTTGATGTAGATAGGAAAACAGATGGTAAGCAGATAATTATGTGCAAATGTGACAAGTGCTAAGAACAGGGTATGGACAAAGTGTAATAGGGGTGCAGATGGAGGAGTTTATCATGCCTAAGAAGCTGAAAAAATCCTTGACAGGAGAAGAGATTTTCAGCTTGAGCATAAAGTGGGTATAGGAATGTGGTCCTCAGACATGGGTTGAGGTGTAGGTGCTAAGATCAAAGGCTTGGGAGTTACACAGTTGCAGCACATAGTTAGGGATTGCTAAAATAATCAAATGTATCTAGAAATAATAGGTGTAGGGAGGGGATTCTGAGAGGGTGAAACAGAAAGTAAATGTTTTTCTTATTACTAGCTGCTCGTGGCCCTCCCCTTGGAAAGTACCCATTCCCGGCAGTGGAAGTCCTCTGGGGTATCCATAGCCCACACTGGCTTAGCATTGCACATGTAGGAACGTACAACCTCCTTCTGGGGGCATCATCTAGAAGATTGCAAGACCTCAGAAGGGTATTTCTCTGAATTTCTAAATGCATTTGTCAAAATCCTAGAAAGGTCCGTAGTAGAATATATAAACATTTAAGCTTGGGAATTAAACAGGCTGGGGTGACTGCTATATTTAACTATCAGTTTTCTTACCTGTAAAATGGGCCTCATGAAAAATATTTACCTTGTAAAGTTTTGAGAGGATTAAATGACCAAAATGTGCATGCAGGTCTTCATATAGTACCAAGCACATGGTGAGCATTTATGAATGTGGCCTCATGTTATTCTTAATAAGAAGCTTTAGGGATTCAAACTGATTTGGTACCTGAGGGAAACTACATAATTCAACTTTCTCTGGGTCATTTGTCACCTCAAAACCTTCATCAATGAAATCCTGAGAAGATCTGGGTTTTTGTCTTAGGAAGCTTAAGAAGAAAAATCTATGATTTCGGGTTTTTTGTAGAGCATAGATTGTTTCTCGTGAGTGTTTTCTAAGAAGTATTCTCAACTGAGAAAGCACACATCACTGTGATGATATTTCCTATACTTCTTGGGCATTTCCCTGAAAAAAGGTCAAGAGTGACTAAGGGAAAGAACTCAAGCTTTTAATAACAGTAGTTTCCTATTGGCTAACAGAGTTTCAAGTATATTACATTAGTGTTTGCTATTCAAATCCTTGCAACTTCTTAGACTTGCACATTGCAGACCATCTAAATAACTCAGCAAAAGCAAAACATGCCTTGACAGTACTCTATCTTCGGGTGAATTTAAATTTTAAAAAAGTAGAGATTATTCTGACACAGTTTGAAGGCTTTTCTTCAAAATCGGTCACACGTAACAACTGTGTCCAGGCAGAAGTTTATTCCTTCCACTGTGACAAAGAAGACCAAAGAGATCCAATTCACACACTGAGCATGCCTTGACTTCACTCAAAAAATAAGGTAAGAACCTTGGAAATATTACCAAATTTACATAAAGAGAAATATGGGGAGGCAACATAAACAGATCATGGCCATATATGGGATGAAGGAAACATGCCTGGTCGATAATTAACGATAAATTTAGGAGAGCAGAAAATATCGTGTGTGTATATATATATATATATATATTTTTTTTTTTTTTACATGAAAACCATCTTTTCCTAGTGAAAGATTTTTTGGTTTTTGGTTTGTTTGTTTGTTGTTTAATGAAAGCAAGAAATGCCCACTACCATGGCAATGTATGGCTGATTTGCCTAAACTTATTAGCCATTAGCAATTCATTGCTGTATAACTATTTCCTCTGATAAAACCAATGAACAACTCAGGATCACATCTTCATTTGCTCTTTGGCGGTTTCTAGGCTATTCTTAGGGCTGTGATCTGCAGGAAATGTGCTCTGAAAATGTCTCAGATACGCCCCTAGTGAAAGCTGCATTTTCATCACACTTACAAATGAGGCATAGGCCTTTAGTTTGAAAATCAAACAAATCTTGCAATCTTTTGGAACTTCCATACATTAAATCTTGTTATAGTTGGAAAATCATCCACTTCATCTTTTTTAATAGTTGGTTTCCAACTGACTGCTCAAAGAGTGGATTTTTCTTCAATGTCAAATACTCTGACATTGGCTTGAGTCATTTTGAATCTGTTCACAGTGTTAGATGACTCCAAACAAATAAGAAAACTTTGTACAGAAGAAAAACTATGTCTTAAAATTGGTTTTCTGTTCAATTCCAATAATTTACTTGTTTATAATTATCTTTCTATTACACTGGCTGTTTGTCTTTAGGTGAGAGACACTGAGCCTCATTAGCCATCACAGCAAGCAAAGGGAATGTAGAATTATTGATCCACTAGCAAAGCACCTGGGGGTGTGTGGGGGTGTTATAATTATGGGTTGGTGAATTAAAAAGCTTTCACTGTAGTTTTCAAAGCAAGTCAAAATTATCTAAACAAAATAGTTTCTGTGGTTGTCTATTTTTTTTTTTTAGATTTGCTCTGATGTCCTAACCTTGAAGATTTATCCCTGAAACTAAATTTCTGATTATACTGTAATTCTCTTTTTAAAAAATAAATAAAAATAGTCTATGCACTAGAAGCACTGAAATCCCACAAGAGGAAGGTGACTAGGTTACCAGAATAGAATGTTGCATTTCCTATGACAATTTCAAGGGCCTGAATACCACCCTCTAACCAATAGAAAGATTCACAATAATCAAGTTATTGGAATAGCACTATCTGTGAATAAATGGAGAAAACAGCAAGTAATCATGGCAGAGCCAAAGCACCTTACCTTAGAACACAGATAAGCTCAGCCCTGTGGGGATTGGACACCAAACCCATTTAGAAAATGTTGAAAATAGCAATTTTGCCCTTACTTGGCCTTGCGATGTGGTATCTCTTCCAATGAATGCATTTTCCCACAAACACTGATTTCTTTTGCAGGGGGTTATTGGGGCTAAGATAAAACAATAGTGACATTATTTTCTCACTAGGAAGTAATATGTCACTAGGGCAGATGAAAATTAGTCCTGATTATCTTTCTGATAAGTTGAGACTATCTCAACTTGTCCTTAACAACATCCTACACTATCATTTTTAGACAAAGTTATCAATGATTGGATAACCTTTATCTATTAATTATATTTTTCTTTATTCTATGTTCTATACTCTAGGATATATTTTATATCATATACAGTTTCCTTTATATGTCTATGACTATATATACTTATATACACATGTTTATCACATTTGTATCCTACGTAATCCTTCCACCTGCTGATTTAATCTAAAAAGAAAGGATTCGGGGGCTCAGAGACTTTAGGTTTTTCATAGGTTCAATTTTGCATGATTTGTTCTTTTTCTTTTTTACTTCAACAGAAAGGACATCTCTTCTTATAATACTGTTCCTAACTTAGTATCATTTACAAAAATAAGAAACTGAATGTGTTAGGAAGATGCAGAGATCCATTCATGGCAAGAAAATCCCAGGAACGCATTAAAGCTGGCCCATTTTTTTCCTGTTTTTTTTAGCTTTACTGAGGAATAATCGATAGACCAAAGAAAATGCATACATTGCATGTATACATCAGGATGAGTTTGGACATAGGCACATATCTGTGATTCCCAATTCCAAGCTTCCCAGCACTAGCCAGCAACCTTTTGGGATCCAGAAGTGGGGACAGAAGTACCATGTTTGTACTTCTCGAGGTTTTTCTGAACCAGTTCTTAACATTTTTGTCATATTCATACTTCAGGGCAGTGGTCTAAGTGGTTCTTTACATAAAAGATTTGAAATTTTCTGAAGTTTTTGTTTTTGTATCACTATCTAAATTTTCCATCTTGAATTGTATTTTTTTGTGCCTACTAATAGCTTAGCAAATATCAGGGATTTTGATATGCGATCAGACAAAAATTCTTGCCCTCCCATAAATGACCGTCTCACCTAAAATCAACCTTCTTCCTCTTTCTTCACATTTCTTTTCCTCCAGCACCAACATATCAAACAATAGCCAACTAACAGAATCCTCAAGACTAAAATTTAGTCTTTTAGAAGGAAACAACCCATGCAAAGGCCCTAATGCAGGAAAGAGCTTGATTTGGAAGAAACTGAACAGCAGGCTGCTAGCATAGCTTTGGGATCCCCTTGGGGCGGGTGATAGGAGATGGTGCTGAGTGGTAGATGGGGGCTGACTAAGCAGGGTCTTTCGGCCAAGATGAGAGCGTCATTTGTCTCCCTATATTCCATTTTCTTCCTTCTGTCCCCAGCCAAGCACAAAGCTTTTTTTTTAATTTTTTTATTGTTATGTTAATCACCATATATTACATCATTAGTTTTTGATGTAGTGTTCCATGATTCATTGTTTGTGCATAACACCCAGTGCTCCATGCAGAATGTGCCCTCTTTAATACCCATCACCAGGCTAACCCACCCCCCTGCCCTCCTCCCCTCTAGAACCCTCAGTTTGAAAAGCACAAAGCTTTTTATTTTGGACAATGCCCTCCATCAAGAAACACAATGTACTTTCATTCCAGCACCTTCTGCAGAGCAGAACCCACAGTTAACCACTAGGAGTGCTACTCAGGGACGGTGCCTCACATTTGCGTGGGTTTTACAAATGACAACACACTTTGGAGCATCTTCTCTCCTCCTTACCACAACCAGAGTATTAGTGTAGTCTAGCGTCTAAGCGCCTGGGCCATGGCAGCCATTATATCTGGGCACAAATCAAAGTTCTGCTGTTTCACTCGATGTGGGACCTCAGACAAGTCATCTCATCTTTTTTAAATCCTGGTTTCCCCGTCTCAAAAAAGGAACACCTATCTCGCTGCATTCATTCTGTGAAAATGAAGCATGGTAATGGGTCTAGATTTCATGGCAGAGGGCCTGGCAGGTGGTAAGCACACAGGGCGTGCACATATTATAAATGCCTCCCCCCATCCTGCAGATAGGGAACCTGAGAATCAGAGAGGTAAAGCAACTGGCCTAAGATCACACATTTAGCAGAGACTGAACTCAAATTTTGGATATTTCACTGAAGTGCTTTTTCCCCCTACCACAGTGAATCAGTGCAAAGTGAAAGCAGGGTAATAAACCTGTTTCCGCCCTAGGGGAGAGGGTATCATGTATAGCGAAAGGAAAGTCAATTTCTGGGAGCGTGGGATTAGTTTGGGCATTGATCTAAAAACTCTTACACAAAAATTTCTTAAGGGCATACTTGCTCTCCATTAAGCATTTCTCTTTGCTGCTTCTGCTGAGCAAAAGAAGGGGGAGAAAGTACATCCTGCCTGTGCTTTCTTAAAAGGAAAAAAACAAATGGAAGTTTGTTGAAATTGTGTGGGTGCTCTTGACTTATCTTTATCCATCACCCTAAAATGTGCCCATGTGGAAGATAAATAGTGTTATTATGTCTAATGCTTAGTACTAAGTTCCAAAAATGCTGACAAGTCACTAATCCCAATAAAATATATGGAAGTTAATTATAACTGAAGCACACAGAAGTCAGCTAGGAGGTGCAATCAACAAGATTCACTGAATGAATACTTTGTTCTTCCTGTGAAGGAGACACAGTTCTCTTTCCTGTGCCCTTCTATGCCTGCCTTCTGCCTTGCCTACCTACCTCCTAAAGTGTAACTCCACATTATGAACAAGTGTGCTGTAGGAGGAAGGCGGGGAAATGTTCTCAATGACTCATCCCGGGGGACATTCTGAAAGCCCAGAGGCTGCACATAGCCTGGTGTCATCTCTGTAACCTTAAGCTCCAGGCCATTCGCCACCATTTCTTCTCCCAAGAAGAATATCTATCAGGCATTCGGCATAGTAGCATCTTTTCCTGTGATGTGATTAGCTTACAAGGCCACCAGAAGTTCAAGCAGATGCCCATTGCTATTAAAGCCTATTAGTCAGACTTCAAGAGCTGTGGTTCATGTGAAAAGGCAACTCGATTTTCTGCCCTAGAGAGATTGGGTCAACAGCCCTGAATCAAAGAAAAGTATGGGCTGAGAGGATGTGAATGGAACTGGAGGTAGGTATGTGGGCTTCTGCTGCCCATTCCCTTTGGCTGTCTGGAGAGAGAATCGTGATGTCATTGGCCCTAATTCACCAATCAATTCATTCACTCATTCAAAATATATTTTATTATATGATTAACTGTGGCCAGGATATGATCTTCTTAACATGTATCCCAGAGAACATTAGTCATCCAAGAAATTCATGGAGAAATCTATTTTTGTGATTTAGAAACAAATTTGGAAGTGCTGACTACTCTAGTCTCTTCCAAAAGAATCGCAATGCATAAAGTTCTGAGAGGTTCTGCATTCAAATAAATACATTTTAAAACAAAACCAGGGGTGCCTGGGTGGCTCAGTCGTTGAGTCTGCCTTCGGCTCAGGTCATGATCCTGGGATGGAGCCCCGCATCGGGCTCCCTGCTCGGCAGAAGCTTGCTTCTCCCTCTCCTACTCCCCCTGCTTGTGTTCTCTCTCTCGCTGTGTCTTTCTCTGTCAAATAAATAAAATCTTAAAAAAATAAAAATAAAAAAAATAAAACCAGTGCTAGTATGTAGGTACTTATGTGACCGTTTAAAGCTTAACCATGTTAAAATGTAAAAAACGATGCTTACCTGGTAAGCTGTAAAACAAACAAAAAACAAGTGGGTTTCCAGATCTGGGCAACAGTTCATGAACCTGTGGCCTAGACCCACGCTGCCCGGGACAATGGCCACTAGCCACTGTGACTGGTGAGTCTTTGAAAAGCAATGAGTCCAAACTGAGATATGCTGTGTCAAATATACCCAGGATTTTTGAAAACTTAGTATGAAAAACAAGAATGTAAAATACCTCAGTATTTTTTCATATAATTAATTATGTGCTAAAAATGTTTTTTTTTTCTGGTCCTTTAAGAAAGTTTTCAGACCCTTAATGTAGACAATTACAACAATTACCCTAAAGACTTTGAGGCCCCAGAAAACAGGATCCATTTTACTTCATTTTCTTTCCCCAATAATCAGCACAAAGCCTGGAAATAGTTGAAGCTTAACATATTCTTTTATTTATTTGTTGTTGTTGTTGCGGCCACACATGACTTTATTTCTGTTAAGATGATAAATTCCCCCCAAAGGTCTACTCTGTTTATGTAGAATCATTAACATCCTGATCAATAAAGCTGATACGGAGAGCTCCACTAGCTTCCATATGACTTTCTTTCTACTTATTATGTGTGTATGTGTGTATGTATGTATGTATTTATGTATTTATTTATTTGATGCAGTGTTCCATGATTCATTGTTTGCGTGTAACACCCAGGTCTCCATTCAATACGTGCCCTCTTTAATACCCATGGTGGTTCAACATTATATTTCTATTGGGCAGCACTGGTCTAGGTAAGTTGTCTGTTGGGTGGGAAGCTGTAGTCCAAAATGGATTCATTTAAAAGAGCAAAACAAAACAAAACACCTCCTCTCTTCTGCATCCCTTCACCCAACCAAGAATCTTCTTAGCAAAGTCTTCCCTGACCTTGGGAAGCCAATCAGATTTAGACTTCTCTCCATCACTCAGTCATGCATGTATCATGTTGCTTTATTTTCTTCACAAGTATTCCTGAAATTTTCATATTTGTCTATTTCCTTACTCGCTCTCAGTGTCCCTGAACTAGATGTCAGTTCCACCATAGAAGAACCTTTTCCCATTCTCTTCACTATAGTCTCAGATCAAGTTGGCACAAACTTTTGCCTTGCTTCCCTTGGGTCTAAAACCATGGCAAGCACAGAGTAGGTGGTTAGTAAATATTTTTATTGAATGAAAGAACTATAAACATGGAAAATAAGAAAGGAGATACTTTGAGGAAACCAAGAGAAAAATTGAATGGAGGGGTAAGGAAACCTTTCATGCTAGTTTTTTTTTTTTATTCAAGTATAATTAACATGCAGTGTTATATTAGTTTCAGGTGTACAATATAGTGATTCAACAATTCTATACTCAGTGCTCATCATGATAAGTGTACTGTTAATCCCCTTCGCCTATTACACCCATCCCCCCCACCCCCCCACCATCTCCCTTCTGGTAACCATCAGTTTGTTTTCTGTAATTAAGAGTCTGGTTTTTTGGGGGTTTTTTTGGTCCCTTTTTTCATTGTTCATTTGTTTTGTTTCTTAAATTCCACATATGAGTGAAATCATATGGTATTTATCTTTCTCTTATTTCACTTCGCATCATACTCTCTAGATCCATCCATGTTGTTGCAAATGGCAAGATCTCATTCTCTTTTATGGCTTGTGTGTGTGTGTGTGTGTGTGTGTGTGTGTGTGTGTGTGTGTGTACACCACATCTTCTTCATCCATCCATCTATTGATGGACACATGCGTTCCTTCCATAACTTGGCTATTGTAAATAATGCTGCAATAAACAAAGGGCATGCATATATCTTTTTGAATTAGTGTTTCACTCTACTATTATTTAGCAGTTTCAGAAACTGAAGCAAAGAGCTTACAAGCAGCTTGATATTAGAACACGAAACAAATCTAGTCCAAGGCACTGGCCCCTATGACTATGTTCTTTAACACTAATAATAATAATAATATTAACATTAGTACTGTGTTGCATTTACTTCATGCCAGGCACACTTCTAAGTGTTTTTTGTATATTAACTAATTCAATCTCTAAACAACCCTATAAGAGAGACATTATTGTTACCTTCATTTTATTATAGGTAATGACTACAGTAAATAACTTAATAAAACTAAATACTTGAGACATAGAAAGTGAAGTTTCTTATCTTTATTCTTTCAGCTTAAATGTGTCGGAGCCAGAGTATAAACCAGGCACACTGATTCTCTTTACCTTATGACTATACATTAAACCTTACTGTTTTTCCCTGATTTTATTAGTTATCCTATGGTGAACATGCTTGAAGAGTATGACCTAGCATAGATTAGAAACATCTTTTTAAAGTCTATTTGGATGGGAGTATTATTGTAACAATGTGCTTTGAAACTTCAGAACAAATGGAGAAAAAAAGAAAAGTCATTTTTCATACTGTCTTAAGCATCCATTCTCAGAAAGAAAATGAGGCAAATAGTTTCTGTTCAGCCTGAAGTATATTGATACATTTTAATCTCTTGCCTTGTATACGCATCAGAACAATCTTTCTGTTGGTTGCAAACTTTCCATGTAAATATATGTGAAACTTGTATTATCTACAGATTTTCCCTATTAAAATGATGGATATATCTGTTTCCAGTGACAAAACAAGCAAACTAAAGTGGAAACTAAACTGGCAGCTGTTGAGGTACATTTTAACAGGAGAAACAAGAAATTTGAGAGAGTCAGTCATTCATTCGCAGCTACCTCCGCCTCAACATTCAGCTGAGACCTGCCTTGCTCCCTGCCCCTCCCTTCCCGCACTCAGTTGAGGTAACCTGGTTTCCCTCCTTCTGTGGATCCCAGACCAGCCACAGTCTGATATCATGTCTGATCTTCAGAAGAAAGCATGAGTAAAATCCCCTCATTCAAAAAGCCTTTGGTTAAATATCAACTCCCATTTGCAGTTGGTATCCCTTCATTCAATGCGTATTTACTGAGCATTTGAGGTGCGTTAGACTAGATCGGTTCCTAGATTCTTATTCTCCAAACTATTTACTGGGCACCTATCCCCCCCTTTTTTTTTCCTTCAGTGTCCCAGATTCAATTTCTGGTTTCTTCTGCCTGGTCTGGACAAACAGCCTTGTGTGGTTTCTCCAGGATTATTTTACCTAGTTGAAGATGGTCTTTACTCCCATTCTCTTGCTAGTGTCTCCTCCTAGGGCTTCTTCTTCAAGTGCATTCATTGTGACTTCTCCTTCTTCTTCTCCCAAATCATTACACAACTATCACTTGTACCTGAAGTTGACCTACTAAACAAATACTTCTGCACGCTGATTCAATAAATGACCCCATGGCTACCTCAAGTGTATCAGTTTCTAGAAGACCAGTGAAATAGCACATAATACCAAGTAGGACCATTTGAAAAGAAGAATGAGGCTTAAAGTCATGTTCTGTATTTAATACTTCCTACTTAGTACAGATTATTCCACTTTAGGTGTGTGTCTCAAAGTGTGTGCCAAGAAACGGTAACCTTAAGAGAGATACCATCAGAAAAATGTTCAGTGCAGGATACCCTATAACCTACATTCCCTTCTTGTTTCACAAACTGGTTCGACACAGGACCCCTACTTGTTTTATAAGGCCCATTAATATCCCATTGAACACACTTTAGGAAATGCAGCTTTCTCAAAAGGAGACAAAGATGAACCAGGCATATTTACCACCTTCAAAGGAACTTGACCATGGAATGCAGCATAAAGATGCACAGTACAGAACAAGAGCAAACAAAGCACAGATGTGTGGGTGTGTGTGTGTGTGTGCATGCAGAGGGCAATAAATATGTGTGGGCTGATTGCTGAGTTTCATTGTGAGATAATTGACCTTTTGTTGGAATGATGATGGTAGAGCTTGTGTCCTGAATCCATACCTGGTCTAGGACTTATAAAGTTAGCTGGAGGGCAGTTTGTAAGAAGTTTTATGGTTGATAGATCCTTAGTTTTCCTGTTTTTGCTCCTGACAGATTGTCATTAGCTCTTGTCACTAACTTCTGATCCCTTTAATCTCCCCTAAGAAGAATTTCCAGCTTTATCCCAAAGTCTAGCTCCACCTCAGTATCTATATGGTTGTAAATACTACACATTTATTTTGTAACCCATCCTCTTCTAGACACTTGTTTCACATTCAGTCTTAAAGGAACCTAAAAGACCATCTCATGCTCATATTTTATAGGCTCAGCGTATTTATGTGACTCGGTCATATTTAAACAGTTACATCATGGCAGGCAAGGGAATGGGATCAAAGTACACGAACTCCCAGCCCTAGAGTTGTGTTGGTTGCTAGGGACCCGGAATTGTCCTCTCCCAGAATTTCCCTCCACAAAGAGAGTTCCCTCAACAAAGGAAAGTGTCTCACGCAACGTTATGCCCCCTGATAAAAGAGACCGAGGTCCAATCACCTTGCCTTAATTTGGGAGCACTCAAAGAACTGGCCGTCGTGTTTCCCAAGGCTTCTGCTGCAACTGAATCCCACTTAAGCTTCACAGCCTGCCTAATCCTGCTTCCCCACTTCCATACAGGTGTGGCTCCCAAGTATACCCCTGAGAAAACTCAGATACACAAAACTCCATCTCAGATTCTGTTTCTAGAGAACCAACATAAAACAAGTTCAAAGACTATGCTATTGACCTTTATCATAAACTACCTCTTCAAATCAAGTCTGTTGACTTTGCCTGCTTAACTCCAAAGAGATACTGCGAAATGAATCATGAAGTTTTGAAAATGAGCAATTTCCAAAGAGGGGACCAAAAAAAAAAGTGTTCCCATGACATCCTCAGAAAGGTAACATAATTTTATGTGAATTGTGGACCCCGTCATCAACTTTTCAAGGTAAATATTTTATGTTCTCTATTACAAAGCTGAGCAGAAGGCCTTCATCATATTGGTTTACTCCTTCCTGTCTTCCTGGCAAATTAAACTGTTTGATGAACAGCCTGCATTTAGCAGCTTTATGGAGTTTTACAACATCTAGTTTGCCTGCACATCAGAAACTATTTAGATACAAATTGTTTTCCTGAAGAGTAACCATGAAAGCCTGTACTCTCAGGTCACTGGGAATTTGTTAATATTCATTGAGCCCTATTATGATAAGTAGGCACAAAGTTGCCAATCCCTAATCTTATAAAATCTGAGTTGCAACAGAAGTCACATAAGAAAGACTTTGAAGAAACGGGGGCATCCAGATGGCTCAGTTGGTTAAGTGTCTGACTCTTGATTTTGGCTCAGGTCATGATCTCAGAGTCCTGGGATCGAGCCCCGCATTGGGCTCTGTGCTCAGCAGGGAGTCTGTTTAGGATTCTCTCCCTCTGCCCCTCCACCCCCGCCCCATACTCATGTTCTCTCTTGCTTTCTCTCTAAAATAAATGAAATCTTAAAAAAAAAAAAGACAAGAAACAAAGAGTACTTTGTGCATCTAGTTCTTGAAGGCTACATCAAGGAAATATACTCTTTCTAGAATTTTCAGGAAATAGTAATTTCTTTTTCCTTCTCTCTCAATATTTTTCAATAGGAAAGACTGGCCCCCAATGTTATGATTTCTGGATTCCAAAAGAGTCCCCTGACCTTCCAAACATCTCCCTCCATTGACTTGAGTATAGTTGCAGTTCCACCATTAGAAATTCTTTCTCTGATGTCAGTCAAAGGTGGCCAAAGCAATAGCAACGCTTTATACCTTTTTTATCCATTGCAGCACAGTATAGCTCTGACTGAGTTTACCAGCAACTTTCTAAACGGGGAATTTTGATGATTTAAGGTAAAGGAAAGGAGTAGGGGGCCAGCATTGGTTAGAGCAGTTATTTGTTAAAGATACTTTACAGACATGTTCTCACTTGATCCTCAGTGAACCCTATATTATCCCTATATTATTCCTTTACTGGTGAGGGAATGGAGTTTTAGAGAAGTCAATAAATTGTCCAATATCATATAACTAGAAAGTAATGGACATGGGCTCCAGATGTGGGCCTACCTAACTTAACTGCACCATCCTCTACAAAGATAAGGCTCATGAAGGGAGAAGAACATGTCATCAAGGTAGAAAAGTGAAGAGGAAATAGAAACAGACACAAACAAACACTTGGCCTTATCAGCATCATTGTACTAGGCTCTGGGGCAAAGGCAACATGGCGCTACCGCACAGGGCCTGGGTGAAGTTGAAGGGGTCCTGGGATAAATGACTCCCTCCCAACAAATAGACAGATTGTCCCCATGAAGTAGAAAGGCCACTTCCTCTACAAATAAGGCCAGAAACATCTATAAATTCATTGAAACCTCTGGTGCCAGAGATAGTCTGCTCTGGATTATAGGTTCTTGGCCATTTGATACATCAGTCTTCCTAGTAATTTCCACAGCCTGCACCAGAGTTGGGCTGCTCTGATTAGGACTTTGGAGATAGGTACAGAGGGAAGTCGTCTGAACATATCTGATGTAAGTGCTCCTCTCCTTAGGTCTTACTATGAGGCTACAGCTTCATTCCCAAATAAAATAGTATTTTCTTTGGGATTATTTACCACTGAAGTTATCCATAGTACCTCTTCCTACAACACCAAAAACACTTAAGAGTTTGAAGTAGGAAATTTATTTTGAAGTACAACTTTAGTTTTCCAAGTATAATAGGGTCCTTATTAGTATTGTTGGGTTTGGACAAAGTTGACCCAAGATCCAAAAAACTTATACAAGGATGTATATTCATTAATCACAATTCAAGTACTAACTTTTCTCATCTTGGAATGCTAGCATGGAGCTCACATAGTAATATGTAGATTAAGAACATGGGTTTTGGAATCAGACAGCCCTAGGTTCAAGTCTCAGTTCCACTGTTTACTAGTGGGTAGCCTTAGACAAGTTACTTAATTTCTCTATGCCTTAGTTTTCATGAGGATAAAATGGAGATCAATAGGGTCAGGCATGTAAAACTTGGTGTTCTCTCTTTAATTCTCACAACAAAACCATGAATTCGAAGGAAGGAATTGAAAGACATTTACCATGGGGTTTTGCTCCTCTGCCAGGTAGGCACATGGCTATTCAGAAGGAAAATACATTAGTTTGACTAAAGGAATACTAAAATCACTAGGTTTACCTGCCTTCAAGCAAAACTCCAGGATGCTTAACTAAAGGGCATGTTTCCAACTCTGAAATCTCAGTTTACATCTTCCCAAAATAATCTACTTAAAAAAAATAAGGTGAGAGGAAGAGAGATTTTTATTTTTATGAAGCCATAATATTTTATATATATTATATATATATAATTTATCAAGAAACAAATACCTCCAAAACCTGTTTCATGACACAAAAACAAAAATAATCTTGTAGTCTCAAAAGTTAAGGGTTTTTTTAATACTCCATTTCTCTTTTACTTGTAGCAACATGATAAGCAAGAGTTTATCTACCTATGGGTACATTTTTCAAATAGGACATACTGCCTCTGAGACCGTGTACTATAGCATAGACTTTAGAATTCAAATTACTTGACTCAAATCTCAGCTTTGCCCTAACTTGCTGCGTGGTGTTACTTAGCATCTCTGAGCTCTGTGCTTCAAGGTTCTCGTCGTTAAACTGGGGGGATATTACTTCCCAACTACACCAGGCATGGCGAACTGCTGAATCACCAGCCATTCTTCCATGCTTTTTTTTAAGGCAGAAAAGCCCCCCACAAAATAAAGAGGCCAAAATTGCCAGATGCTGGCTTCCCCAGCTTCTCTCATAATTAGGGATACACTTGTGACTCTTCTCTGTCTCCTGAAATGTAAGAGGAAATCTGAAAAGGTCTTCTGAAGAAAAGGTTTCCTCTTTACTAAAATGAAACACAAAAGAAGAAGGGAACATCTTCCCTCTTTTCCTGCTTTGGGAATAGCAGAATGAGGGCATGATGGTTGGCATTGCTGTGGCCATCTTGCAACCATGAGGGAGAAGTGGATAGACTCACACTGAAATAGACTCAGAATCCTAGCAATGTTGAACTGCTAAGCCAACTCTGTAACTGCCTTCCCTGGGACTTTGAATTATGTTATACACACACACACACACACACACACACACACACACACACACACACACATAAAGCCACAATGGCTTAAACCACATTTGGTTACATTTTCTGTTAATTGCAGCACAAACATCCTAACTTCTATGGTA
This sequence comes from Callorhinus ursinus, assembly GCF_003265705.2. Classification (NCBI taxonomy): domain Eukaryota; kingdom Metazoa; phylum Chordata; class Mammalia; order Carnivora; family Otariidae; genus Callorhinus; species Callorhinus ursinus. Next base: position 60,796,733 of record NW_027397067.1, on the reverse strand, counting down.
TTTCCTTAGAATTGCTGGGAAAAATAAATGAGGCAGTCTAAGTGAAAACTCAGAGATTAGTAGTACCTCTTGGTAACGCTACCTTTAAACCTATTACTTTTCTTATAAAGTCAATTCCATTCATCACAATAGTTTACATAGTGATTCAACTACCCACTAGCTAATTATTTAACTTGCCTGAATCTAAATTTCAGTTAGTAATACACATTTCATGGAGTTGCTTCCAGAAATATGTAAATTGGATGCAGCATCTATCACTGCAAAGTGAAGTGGTAAATCCTGGTAAAAACTCAGAATTTCATGAAGTTGGTGACATTATAATGGAACACTGCTCAGGTTCTTTGCAAAACTCTCCATAAATGAGGATATAAGTGAATTAGACAAGTCAGCAGTTGAAGAAGAAAAAAAGTGATTATGATAAAAAAGCGTTTACATTTCTAGGTAGAAATGTAAAATGGTATAGCTGCTTTGGAAGAGTCTAGCCATTCCTCAAAAGATGAAATATAGAATTACCATTTGACCCAGCAATTCCATGTCTAAGTGCATACTCAGAAGAATTGAAAACAAGTATTCATACAAATACTTGTACACATATATTCATAGCTACAATAGCCAGAAGGTAGAAACAACCTAAATTTTCATGAACTAATGAATGGATAAACAACATGTGGTATATCCATACAATAGAATATCTTATAATGGCATCAAGTACTTATGTATCCTACAGCATGGATGAGCCTTAAAAATATTGCGCTAAGTGAAAGAAGTCAGTCACAAAAGACCATATTGTATGATTCTATTTATTTTTTTAAAGATTTTATTTATTTAACACAGAGAAAGAGAGAGAGAGCACAAACAGGGGGAGCGGCAGAGGCAGAGGGAGAAGCAGGCTCCCCGCTGAGCAGGGAGCCCGATGCAGGACTCGATCCCAGGACTCCGGGATCATGACCGGAGCCGAAGGCAGACGCTTAACCGACTGAGCCACCGGGTACCCCTGTATGGTTCTATTTATATGAAATGTCTGGAACAGGCAAATCTATAGAGACAGAATATAGGTTAGTGGTTGTCTGGGGCCAAGGGGTAAGGGGCAGAATGGGGCATGACAGCTAATGAGAATGGAGTTTACTTTTGGATGATAAAAATGCTCCAAAATCAATTGCAGTAATGGTTGCACAATTCTGTGAATATGCTAAAAGCCCTTGAATTGCACACTTGAAACAGGTAAATTGTATGGTATGGGAGTTATATGTCAATAAAACAGTTACTTTTAGGAAGGGGATGGGACTCCAATATCAGAGGATTCGGAGGCCCTCAGAAAAATAGACCAACATTTGAATATTTTTGCAAAAATGCCCCTGTTTATAACCAAGTTGCTAAAGGCAAATGTACAGTGGAAAATGATTTTTAGTGCTATTATATGACTTACACAGAAAAATTACAGCAAAAAGAAAACTAAAAACACTTGGTACATGCTTCATTCTAATTACGGCAGATTCATAACCTTCACTCTATTAAGTATAAGATAAAGCATCTTTATTCATATTCCAACCAAACCTCTTGATGATTGAATGATTGGTCAACTATTCTCCATGAAATGTTGGTACGTTGTGAGGAGGATTTGCTTTCAAAGCTCCTTTTCTGGTGCCAGTTATCCTCAGATAAGAAGGAAGTTCTGTCCACTGAGATGGGGGATTGCTTGTGCGTGTCATCAAAAGCTCCTTTACATTTGATGACTCATGTCTGAGAATTCAAAGATCCCAAGAGGAATTACTTTCTAACAAGTGTTATATACCCTCAGCTTAGTATATATTTCTCAGGACTTTCTCAAAGACCAGATATTATAACAGAGCTATTTTGAAGAGGACTGAAAAAGATCCATTGAAAATATATCTTCCAGCCCCTGGTCTAGACAGGTTGATTCTACAATACCTATGGGACATTTTAAATAATATATCCCTTAGCTGTGATAGGAATTTTTTAGTATGAAATCTCTTGAAGAACAAAACTGAGAACATGTACAGATTGTGAAGGCAATTTAAAGGGCCACTGTGACCATGAATAGCCCTTAAACTGGATATGGGTGTGTACACCCAGGATGGGAGGTACATAGTCAGGGAATGGACAATGAAACACTGCTGAGTTTGGCTGGAGCTTAAATCCCACAAGTCATTTTTAATTTTCAATATTGCTCACCTTGTCGGACTTAAAAAAGATATACAGGTGTCCCTTCAAATACTCAGTAAAGCCATATTGAATAAAGTGGGTCTTTTAACATGCAACATCCAAAATTTTGGCTTTAATGGAGGCATTCTTTTAAGGACCAAAAATTAAGAAAGGAAAGAAAAGACTCACAGAAATTGGTAAGAAAAGGCAAGGGATGCCAAAATTTTTTCCATTGGCCTACTTGACAGACATCACTAATTGATTGCAGCAGTCTGCCATGAATTATTGTGAATAAATTAAAAGGGAAACCTATTTGTCATCACTGCTTATGCCACCAAGATTCTTTTTTTTTTTTTTTTTTATTTATTTATTTATTTATTTATTTAAGAGAGAGAGAGAATGAGAGATAGAGAGCATGAGAGGGAAGAGGGTCAGAGGGAGAAGCAGACTCCCTGCCGAGCAGGGAGTCCGATGCGGGACTCGATCCCGGAACTCCAGGATCATGACCTGAGCCGAAGGCAGTCGCTCAACCAACTGAGCCACCCAGGCGCCCTGCCACCAAGATTCTAAAGAGCCCGGAGGAAAGGTAAAATGCTGGTTGTTTTCACTCACCAAAACCCTTTAAGTCGCGGATCAAACGTCATCCTTCCATGAAGCCCTGAATGTCCATGATGAAAAATGGGTTTCCCCCCATTCCCAAGTGCTATAGTCCCAATTTTCTCTATAATACATTAAAAAAATCAGCAGAATATAAAGGACAGCTCAACAGACCTTACATCAGTGTTTGAGTCGTGGCTCTGCCCCTCATAGCTAAATGACCTAATTTTGCCTTTCAAGTGAAATAATGACAACCAATGATAACACATATTGAAACCTTAGAATACACAGGTGTACCTGGGTGGCTCAGTCAGTTAAGGCTCTGACTCAGCTTGATTTCAGCTCAGGTCATGATCTCAGATTTGTGAGATTGAGCCCCATGTCAGGCTCTGCATTGGACATGGAACCTGCTTAAGATTCTCTCCCTCTGCCCCTCCCCTGTTCACGCTTTCTCAAAAAACAAAAATAAAAACAAAAACAAAAAAACCCTTGGAACCTTACAATACACAAAGCTTTCTGTGCAATACAGATTTTTCTAATCCTCACAACAACCTACAAGGTAGTTAACGATTATTCTCCATTGTAAAGCTGAGAATGGAGTTAATTCACGGTAGCACATTTAATAAGCTAGTCTTCAAGCTTCAACAAATATGCATATTCCAATTCATTTCCCTACCTTTTTCACTTCACCTGCCACTTAAGAGGCACTCAATAAATAGTAGGTCTTATTACATACATGCTGACAATATCAATTTGTTTACTGATTAACCATATAGGCCCTGATGAGAAATTTTAAAGACTATATTAACCACTGTGCTCTCAGAGGGCCTGGGATTTACATCTACCACTGACAGTCTGGATCTTGAATTTTACACTCAGCAGCAAAAGAGCTGTAACAGAAAGTATCAAACGCTAAAATATCAGTAAGATTAGATACTTGTCATTTCTCTTTTTTCCTTGATGAAAATAAGGCCACTCTTCATAGACATGAAACACTTTTGATTATCATTTACTATATGAGATCAAAGCTGATTAATATGAGCTTGACAAAACATTTCAAAATATTGCAATTTCACAATTAATGGATGCTAAAAAATGCCATGTATCAATAGCAAAATTTACTGAAACCTCATTATAAATTATATATTTTTATTCTAGATAATATTTTTATGTTCAGACAAATTGAAAGAAGGTCATTTTTATAGTCATTTCAAGGTTGGACAAGAATTCCAGCACTTTATTTGGAATAACCACTTATGTCTGGAATACAAGTTTTCAGCTCTCTTTTGAAGTCCTTGGGGTAAGGTTTGGATGTCAACTCAAGGCATGTAATTTGTAACAGAAAGAATTCCTCTGAGGGCTAGAAACTACTTGAGCTTAGCAACCTAGAGTTTATATATCTTATCTTGCTCTTGGCATGGTCTAAAAAGTCTAGCTTCTAAAAAAAAAATGGTCAATGTGATCAAATTAGGAATTGACTCAGATGAAGCTAAATTTTCTCAATTGACAGCTACTTGCCTTAGATAACAATCCAGTAAATTAGATCTGTGGGCAGACTTTTACTAATAATGGGATGGAACATTTGATGCATGAAAGCAATGTGGTATACTGACAGGAGCAAATACTTTGGAGGAAAGCAGACGGGAGTCTGCACCCTGGTTTTGTATGTATTGGGGCAGTTAATTAACATGAAACAATTATATATTGAGAGCTCAGCTACCTCTGGGTACTGTTTTAGGTACGAGGCCCTAAGAGCTACTGTCTAAGCTTCTGTTTCCTCATATAAAATAATTAAAAGAAAATGTAAACAAAGCACCTAACAGAGTTCCTGGAATACAGCAAGTGACAGATAGTAGCTGATATACTATTATTGTTTCTTTGGCAGTGGAGTTTGTCTGAAGGAATCTAACCTTCACAGTTTGATTTTATTTCTTCTTCATCTCCCAATCAATGTAGCTAAAGCTCAATTTTATTATTTCAGAAGTATGCTCTTAGCCCAATTTTTAAAACATAACATGTACTTGGGGTGCCTGGGTGGCTCAGTCGGTTGGGCATCTGCCTTCGGCTCAGGTCATGATCCCAGGGTCCTGGGATGGAGCGCTACGTCGGGCTCCCTGCTCAGTGGAGAGCCTGCTTCTCCCTCTTCCACTGCCGCTCCCGCTGCTTGTGCTCTCTCTCCTTCTTGCTGGCTTGCTTTCGCTCTATCGCAAATAAATAAATAATCTTCAAAAAAATAAAACATAAGTGTTTACATGAAAAAGGAAAAATTAATTTAGTCACCTGAATATGTTTCACAATGCCACTAATTACCATCATTTTAGAATGAGTCAGCTATTTGGCACATTGTGATAATATTGTAACAGGATACTTTTAGTTGTGGTTGAGAGAAAAACTTTGCTCAAATAGCCTAAGCAATAAGGAAAATTTATTAGCTCATATAACTGAGAAGCAGAGAGATAGTTCTGGCTTTAGGTGCTATTTGATCCAGTTGCCCAATGATTTTACCAATGACTCGGTTTGTTTCCACTTCTACACTCTAACTTGAATGATATCAACCTCAAAAAAGATGCCCCTTGTCATCCTGATACGGTTATCAGCTGCACAAAGGCTACATGCTTTCTCATTCACCCAAATGAGCAAAGAGGAAGCTCCTTTACAAAAAGATCTCAGCAAATTTTCCTCCTACCTTACCAGTTCAAATTGGGTCATTAGTCTAGCCCTAAAATAATATCTGTGACCAAGAAATTGGGAGAACCAGCTGATTGTCTCAGGCCACTCAGAGACCATGCCTGACACAGAAAAGGTGAGGTTTCTCTCACACAGATTACATAGCTGAGAAATTTAAGATCAAGCAATTCAAGAAATTGAAAAAGATGAAGGAAAAATGGATTCTGGAGAAGGAATCAACAAATGTTCCTACATTAGCTATGACTTATTAAAAGCTTATTTATATGCCAGGTACAGTATACTGAGCGCTGTAATTTCTCACATATAATCCTCACGATGAACACATTATCATCTCCATTTTATATGGAAAAAAAAAATGAAGCCCAAAGAGGATAAATAACTTAGCAAGTTCACACAGCCACTGTGTGGTAGAGTCAACTGACTCCGAAGTCCATTATACTTCTAAATCACTTAGAACAATTTCTGGCACAGAGCACCCAACCAATATCAGCTTTTAATCATAATCACTAGACTATTTTACTTCCTAGAATACAGTGATTTTTTAATTCCATTTTTTTCATTTTCTATCTTAACAGAGTGTTGTAGCCAAAGAATTTGTATTAACATGCTACATTATAATTATTCTGCTTTTTCAAGTCAACAAATGTCTGGATCTAGGCACAAAGCTAAGAACGTTGAAGGAGATCAAATATTTGCTCTTCATTGTAAGTTTACAATTTATACATTTCTCTAACTCTTCAGAATTGACAATGGAGTAGTACCTGGATTAGCTCGATATGGTCCTTACAACAAACCTGGTCAGAATTCCTATACCCTGAACTGGACTGTCAAGGGTCAGGGCCCACAGTATGAACAGACTGGCTAAAAATCTTTACACAGGATTCGAATGTGTGCCCCAGCCTTGGTCTAGACCACTGGGTCTTGGTAGTTTTCATTGCTTCCCCCATTGCTGCCCACTCCCACCTCACCAGTCCCACTCCTGACTCTAAAACCAGTGCTAATTTTAAGAAATGACAATTGCTATCCATAACACAAGTGTCAGGGCTAGCACTGCTTAGTTCTGAGTCACGGTATTTAAAATAGAGCAACAAGGGGCGCCTGGGTGGCTCAGTCGGTTGAGCTTTGGACTTTTGATTATGGCTCAGGTCACGATCTCAGTGTTGTGAGATCTGCCCCACGTTGGGCTCTGAGCCAAGCAGGGAGTCTACTTGAGATTCTCTCTCTCCCTCTGCCCTTCCCCTTGCTCTCTCTCTCTCTCTCTAAAATAAATAAATCTTTTAAAAATAAAAAAATTAAAATAGAGCAACAGATTGAAGCAGCTTGAAATGGAAGAAGATATTTGGGGCCCTTCCCTGCTGCTTTCTTTAGTAAGTGTAAGCATGTCCCCCAAGGACCAGATTTTCCACCAAGGATCTCCCAAAGACCAAAGTGTACAGGGCCATCTTAGTTCACAGAGCAGAAATCTTCCAAGGAGCTACTTTTTCATGGACAGAAACCTTTTGGGAAAATATTTCTGTTGTTCTCTCTGCAGCTAATAGAGCTCTATATAATTATTTTCATATCCATCTATTACTTTCTCATTTCTGCTTTCTCTGTTTCATAATTCATTTTCCTTTTTATGGATGTAAAACCTAAATTTATCTCTGAGCATCCTAAACATAATCATTTTCAAGTCTATGTCAATATAAACAATCATAGAATTTATGGTGTAAAATGTGGGAAACTTCATTTATTGATGAGATAAATAAGGGAAGTCTGTATCAGGCCCTGCTGTAGAATTAATTGCATCCGAAGTAAATTTATGTCGCAACAGTCAATTTTGTTGGCTGTTTTTCATAAAGCTGGTTTTCTTCATGTGTTTCTGAATACATGTTTACAGGTTTATTTTGAAAGCAAGTCTTTCAGTCTGGGTTTGGATTTGGGCGCTAGTTCTCGGACATCTGCATGTGAACGCACTCTCCCTTACCTTCTGTGTAGCCTCTCTTGCTCTTGCTTTCTGTAGTCAATTGTGTCTTTCCACTCCACCATGTACCTCTCCTTGCATGGTTTCTCAACACGCCCCGGTCTGGAACCAGGTCTTTCAAGGGTTTGGAGGTTTGGGACATATATTAGTTTCCTAGGGCTTTTGTAATAATTACCACAAGCATGGTGCTTCAAACAATGGAAATGTATCCTCTCACAGTTCTGGAGACCAAATGCCTGAAATCAAGGTGTCAGCAGGTCCATGCTCTGTCTGAATGCTCTAGGAAAGAATCCTTCCTTGCCTCTTCCTAGTTCCTGGTGCCCCCAGCGCTCCTTCGCTTACAGCCAGTTGCATCACTCCAATCTCTTTCTCTGTCCTCACATGGCTTTCTCTTCTGTGTCTCTCTGTGTGTTCTCTTCTTATAAGGACATCTTGGTCATTGGCTTTAGAGACCACCCTAAATCCAGGATGATTTCATCTCAAGATCCTTACCCAATTACATCTGCAAAGACATTATTTCTTTTTTTAAAAAAGATTTTATTTATTTATTTGAGAGAGAGAGAATGAGAGAGAGAGAGAGAGAGCATGAGAGGGGGGAGGGTCAGAGGGAGCAGACTCCCCACCGAGCAGGGAGCCTGATGTGGGACTCGATCCTGGGACTCCAGGATCGTGACCTGAGCCGAAGGCAGTTGCTTAACTAACAGAGCCACCCAGGCGCCCTGCAAAGACATTCTTTCTAAACAGGGTCACATTCTGAGATTCTAGATGACTATGCATTTGGGGGAAGGATCTTATTCAACCCACTACAGGTCATGGGCCCTATGATGATATTGAGGAGAACAAAGACACCAAGCTACCAAGCTATTGAATAGTTTCATTCAGTTCCCAGTCACAAGGCTGTTTCTAGGGACCTTGACCCAGGCAGTGATCGACAGCATTTTTTTCCAGCTTTTTTTTTTTTTAATGATGTGAGAGAGATGTCTGTCCCTTGTAGAGGACCCTCAGAGAGAACCCTTTCCCTTGAAGAAGCCAAACTCCAGGCCACTGCTGCCATTTGAGGGCACAGCACACATTTACTCATGTCCTACCATCTGTTCATATTTCTGTTCCATTTTCAGTTCTTGGAGGTGTTTGCCTTGTTTTTGAACCTAACTGTATCTGCTAAGTTTTCCTTATTTTCATTTCATCACTCATTGCTGGATGTTGAGGTGCATCAAAGCATCAGTTTACTACATCGTCTTGATGTAGTAAATTTTTTTATATAAATTTTTTATATAAATTTTTTATATAAGCCATTTAAAATCAAACAAAACAAGCATCTGTCATTTTGCAACCACTGCTTAGCTCAGGTGTTCCCAACTTGGGCAAGTCTTCTCAGATATCACAGACAGAGCTGTCCTCTCTGCTTTTTATTCAGCTCCTTTGCAGCAATGACCTCCTGAGAGCATCATTTCCATGTGCTTATCTCATGTTTGGAGTATGAACCACTTGAGAGCAGAGACCCAATTTTTTCATCATTATACCCCTAATATCTAACACAATATGTGGTTCCCAGTAGCCTCTTATATACTCACTGATTGAATGACTGAGCAGAGAGCAACATCAATAATTTCATGAGTCTTGGGTCTCATTTCATCACATCTCTGCCTTTTTCTCATTCCAAAGAAGTTCCTTCAATAAATATGCCTCATTTTCAAACCACCATCTGGGGTGTTTTGCTATGTACCCTGACTAAAATAAAATTTCAAAGTCCTATTTTTAGATCAATTTCACTTGGCAATTAGGTCTTGGTAAATAAATTTCATTCCCTAGTTCTGGTTTTAATTCGATGTAAAAACATCTCAGAAACAATTTACCTTTTTAAAACGGCTTTAATTTTCTAATGGCTAAACCATTATAACTGTTCATCATGCCCCCTGTAAATAATTCAGCAGCTGTGAACATCCTATACCACCAACAAAGAAATATTTTTAATAGAGGGCGGGGAAAATGTTGTAAATAATGAGAGTTGTTGTAAAAATTAATGTTTTTGCATTTTACGGTTCATCTGCAATGAATTATAGATTACATTTTAAAGCATGCTCTGGACTCCCATCTCATAAAGACTATCAGAATAACAGGCGAAGTGTTCAGTTCCTTATTTTGTAAATCCATTGCCCTGTGGATGGTCACACTTCTGGAGGTGGCTGGTAAGAGTAGGAAGGGGTATTATGAAGCCAATTTCACACCTTTAGACTTCTGGTTCTGGCGGTTCAGTGTGCAAACTGGTTTTCAGAAGTTGTGCTCAAGTATCATTCTGGTCATGAACTCCTTTTGAGCATGAACACTGCACATATTTTCTTTGCCCAGTTGGATTTTGAAGGGCAAACTGATGCTTAAGGACACCTCCATCTTGAAAGACTCCAGGCTTTCATGTTGAATCATTTTCTATTTAGGAAATAGCACAAATAATGGAGTTTTGGAGTTGGGCCATGTTTCCATTTGCTTTTGCACTTTTATACTAATGAGAATGTTTTGAACGCCTAGATGCCACCAAGTAAGAGCCATGGTACATGCAAAACATCAAACTCTCAAGGCCGCATGGCTCCCAGACAAATGTACAGCTTCCCCATGTCTCACAAACCTGCATCTCATGGAACAGCATGCATAGGGTTTGCCTGTGTACTAATGTGTATGTGTGTGGTGTCTGAGACCTGTTCAGGGTAAGGGTGTGGTCGCCCTCTCTGATCAGGGAGGGAGAAGAGAGAGAAAAAGGGAGATGGAGACAGAAGGATTTGGGAGTAAAAGGACCATGGCAGGGTGTCCAAGACTGAGAGTCTGAGGCCCTAAATTCTCACCCAGCTCACTCTCTGAGCCTCAGTTTCCTCCATGAAATGCGAACTTTAGACAGATCAAAGATCCCTTTCAGAACTAATATTTTGTGAATCTAAAAAATATTTACAATCCATTTTACTTATTAGAAACTCTTCTATTTTGAGGATATGAAGCCTTGGACAATGTGGCGGCCCCCCATGCCTCTGGCGTACCCACTGCTCAATGCATCAGCCTCCCCACCCCCTCACCCCGCCCCAGGCTCTGGTAACATTGTGTGTCTTAGCCAGAGTGGCACGTTACAGCCACCAGAGGAGCTTTCTAAAGAGACACATCCCATGGCCTGCACTTCCAGATTCAAATTCCATAGCCAGGAAAGAATTTGCTTTGATATTATCATAAGTGTGAGTTTGCTATATACTGCCAGTGGAGAATCACATCTAGTGTGATATGAAGTCTTTGCACCTTTGAGATGTCGTTGTGAATTGACTAAACAGAGGTAGAAATTTGGCCCTCGCTGGCCTATTGAGGTACTTATCTAGCTCAAGAGCCCTTCAGATCTAAAGCCCATAGGTCTTTCTACTGACTTCTTGGCATTTCAGGAGCTCACCATACCCAAGCATCTCCCAACGCTTTACAAACATGTCTTAAACCTCACCCTGAGGCAGAAACATTCATTGCAGCCATCATGGGGTAGGGCAGAATCCGTTTAGAGGCCAAGTTCTCTCTCCCAGGCAGCTCTGTGTCTGGGGTACACCTGGATGCTTTGTCACTAACATTCAAAGAGGCATGAGCCTGACCTTCTAAGCACTTAACTAATTACAGATAGGAACACATCCACAAATGAAAAAAAAAAGGGGGGGGAGAGAAAGAGAAAACAAACAGTAGTTTAACGTTAGTTGTACTACATTTTGCAATCTTGCTCCGTAATTAAGCTGATAATTCATTTAAGAGACCCCTTCTTATTTTTTTTTAAAGATTTTATTTATTTATTTGACAGAGAGAGACAGCCAGAGAGGGAACACAAGCAGGGGGAGTGGGAGAGGGAGAAGCAGGCTTCCCACAGAGCAGGGAGCCCGATGCGGGGCTTGATCCCAGGACCCTGGGACCATGACCTGAGCCGAAGGCAGACGCTTAACGACTGAGCCATCCAGGTGCCCCAAGAGACCCTTTCTTATACAAGCTAAGACAGATACATGGTATTTTTCCATGGCCTCAAATAGGCATTATACATGTTAAATTTTGAGGATCTACTTTGCTTTGGGGAGGAGAGAAGGGAACTTCTTTTTTTTTTTTAAGATTTTATTTATTTATTTGAGAGAGAGAATGAGAGATAGAGAGCACAAGAGGGAAGAGGGTCAGAGGGAGAAGCAGACTCCCTGCTGAGCAAGGAGCCCGACATGGGACTTGATCCCGGGACTCCAGGATCGTGACCTGAGCCGAAGGCAGTCGTTTAACCAACTGAGCCACCCAGGCGCCCCAGAAGGGAACTTCTTATTGAAGTATGACATACAAACAAGATTTATAAATCATAAGTTTACTATTCAGTTAATTCTTACGAAGTAATCCATCTGTATAACCACTTCCTGGATCAAGGAATAGACTATTTCCAGGACCCTGCAGTCATCTCTCTTCATGGTTCCTGGAATCACCCTTCCACATAGCATTAGTTTTTTTGCCTGTGTGTTCACATGAACAAATAGAATCCTGTAGAATTGTAGGCTGTTCTGTGCCTGCTTTCTTTCAGCTGACAATATTTCTATGAGATCCATTGGTGTTGAAATGTGTAGCTGTAATTTCTTTTTCATTGCTGTGTAGTATTCTATTGTGTGACTAGATCACAATGTATCCATTTGACTCTGCCTCAATATCTGGGTTCTTCCTATCTGAATAATGATGCTGTGAACATTCTTCTTCATCCTTTGGATGCACATATGTACTCATATTCGTTGGGTCTATATCTAAATGTAGTATAAAATGGTCATGGCACCTACATATGTTCAGACTTCGTAGATAGTGCCAACAGTTTTCCAAAGTGGTTGCACCAATTTACATTCCCATGCAATTTATGTGAGACCAGCTGCTCCATATTCTCTCTATTTTTTATTCCCTCAAATCATTTCTGTGAAGTTATTTATACTTTTTCTTTAAAAGTTTGGATAATTCACCAGTGAAACTATCTGGGCCTGAAGTTTGTTTGTTTGCTTGTTAAAGATTTTTAATTATAGATTCAATTTCTTTAATAGATATAAGAATGTTAAGATTTTCTATTTTTCTATCAGGTTTCAAAAGTTTTGTCTTTCAAGAAATTTTTCCATTAAATGTAAAAATTTCAAACTTACTGGTATTACATTTTTATACTGTCTTCTTATTATCTTGATGTTTTCTGTAGGCCCTCTACTTATGCCCATTCTTATTCCTGCTATTCTATTTTTTAATTTTTTTAATTTTTTTAATTTATTTATTAGAGAGAGAGAGAATGAGAGATAGAGAGCACGAGAGGGAAGAGGGTCAGAGGGAGAAGCAGACTCCCTGCTGAGCAGGGAGCCCGATGTGGAACTCGATTCCAGGACTCCAGGATCATGACCTGAGCTGAAGGCAGTCACTTAACCAACTGAGCCACCCAGGCGCCCCTCGTTATTTTTAATATATATTTTTATTGAGATATAACTAACATATAACATTATATTAGTTTCAGGTGTACAACATAATTATTTGATATTTATATATATTGCCAAATGCCCATCACAGTAAGTTGAGTTAACATCTGTCACTATAAATAGTTACAATTTTTTTCATATGATAAGAACTTTTAAGATCTACTCTCTTAGCAACTTTCAAAATCACAATACAGTATTACAGTTAACTATACTCACCATACTATACATTACATCCTATGACTTATTTATTCGATAACTGGAAGTTTCTGCCTTTGGACTATCTTCACCCATTTTGTCTAGCCCGCACCCTTGCTCCTTTCTGTTCTCTGTATCTGGTTTTTTGGGGGGTTGAGAAGTTTAGATTCTATATATAAGTGAGATCATATTGTATTTGTCTTTCTCTAACTTATTTCACTTAGCACGATGCCCTCAGCAATCCATGTTAACACAGATAAAAAGATTTCATTCTTTTTTATGGCTGAATAATACTCCATTAGTACTTATATACAACAGTTTATTTATCCATTCATCCATGGATGGACACTTAGGTTGTTTCCATATGTTGGCTATTGTAAATAATGCCACAATGAACATGGGGGTGCATATGTCTTTTCAAGTTAGTGTTTTTGTTTTCTTGGTATAAATATCTAAGTGTGGAGTTACTGGATCATAGAGTAGTTTCAGTTTTAATTGTTTTAGGAACCTCCACACTGTTTTCCACAATGGCTGCACCAATTTACATTCCTATCAACAGTGCACAAGGGCTCCCTTTTCTGCACATCCTCCCAATACCTGTAATTTCTTGTCTTTCTGACAACAGCCATTCTGATAGGTGATATCTCACTTTGGTTTTAATTTACACTCCCTTGATGATTAGGCTAATGAATTTTTTCTTATCAGTCATAATTATTAATTTAATAAAATTTTCTGATAACCAAATTTTGACTTTATTGTTTCCTCAGTTGTGTGCCTGTTTTCTGTGTCATTGATTTCTGCTATTATTTATTATATTCCAGACTTATTTGCATCTAATTTGTTCTTGGTTTTCTAGCTTCTCGAGTTGGATAATTATAGATCACTAGTTTTAATCTTTCTTCTTTTCCAGTATATACATTGGAAACTATTAATTTCTCTCCATCACTGCTATAGCTGCTTTGTACTAGTTTTGCTATATTGAGTTTGCATCATTATTCAGTTCAAACTATTTTATAATTTCCATTTATTGATCCATAAATGGTTTAAAAGTATGTTTCTTAATTTCTAAACATTTGGATATTTTATACTTTCTAGTTTTGAAATATAACTTCATTCCAAGCTTGACAGAGAACATATGCTGCTGATTTAAATTATTTGAAATATGATGAGACTTGCTATTTTCCTAAATAATCCAAGTGTACTTGAAAACAATGTATATACTGCAGTTTTAGCTTTAGCATTATAGTATTTTATTTATTTTGATTTAATGAAGTCTATTAATTATATTGCCCATATCTTCTATATCTTTTCTGTCTACATATGCTATCAGTGAGAGAGAGATGTGTTAAAAATCTGCAACTACAATTATAGAGTTGCCTCGCTTTTGTTTGGGTGATTTTTTACTTTATATATTTTAAAGCTATATTATTAGGTGCATTTACACTTAACATTGTTACATTTTCCTGTTGAGTCAACCCTTTATCATTATGAAATACCTTTCATTATCTCCTATATTGCTCTGCCTTAAAGTCTACTTTGAGTGATATAAATACTGACATACCAGAGTTCTTCTGGTTAGTGTAGTATATGCTTTTCCATGCTTTTAAACTAAATCTATGTCTTGATTTCATATGTGGTTCTTATAAATTAAATGTAGTTTGTTTTTTTCTTTTTTTTACTCAAATATGATAATATTCATCTTTTAATTGGTGTGTTTTAGTCCACATACATTTAATATAGTTACTAATATAGTTGAGTTTATTCCTGTTATTTTGATATTGTCCCTCTGTTCCATCTGTTCTTTGTTTCTTTAGTCCTCCTTTCTGCATTCTGTGAATTAATCAAGTCTTTTTAATATTCTTGTTTTGTCTCACCTATTAGCTATTTCATTATACTACTTTCTAGTATCATAGGGGTCACACTAAAAATTACAATATGTCTCCTTAACCTATTATAACATACTTTAAATTGTTACCTTTACTACTGCTCAAACAACACAAGAAATGTACAGAGCTTATACCCATTGCTCTCTTATGTTCTTTGTCCCATTGTTATTACATATTTTACTTTTATTGATGTTATGAATTATAAAAGACTTTGTTTTATGGTTTTAATCAGTCAATATTCATTATAATTACTCACATATTACCTTTTATGAAATACTTCATTCCTTCCCTTGCTCTCATGCTTTCATCGGGGATCGTTTTCCTTCCACAGGAAGAGCTCTTGGTGTTTCTTGCACTGTGGGTCTGCTGCTGACAAGATCTTCCAGCTTCAATTTGTCTGAAATTGTGTATATTTTGCTTTCATTTTTTCAGAGCTATTTTGCTAGGTATAGCAGTTGAGGTTGATTTTTCTAGCACTTACAGATGTCATTCTATTATTTTCTAGCTTTCATTATTTCCATTAGGAATTCAGCTATTAATTCTAATCTATTTTTTCCCTCTGGCTTCTTTTAAGACTTTTCTCTTTTCAGAGATATCATTTGCAAATATCTTCATTCAGTAAGTTGCCTTTTTGTTTTGGTGATGGTGTCCTTTACTGTGCAAAACCTCTTACTTTGGTATAGTCCCAATAGTTTAATTTTGCTTTTGTTTTTCTTGCCAGAGGAGACATGACTAGAAAAGTGTTTCTACAACCAATGTCAAAGATACTACTACCTATGTTTTCTTCTAGGAATGTTATATTTTCAGGTCTCACATTTAGGCCTTTAATTCATTTTAAATTTACTTTTATATATGGTGTAAGAAAGTAATCCAGTTTTATTGTTTTGCAAATGATATGTCTGATAAGGAGTTAATATCCAAAATATATGAAGAATTTCTACAATTCAACCCCAAAATAACTAAATAATCCCATTAAAAATGGGCAGAGGACATCAATAGACATTTTGCTGAAGAAGACATACAAATGGCCAACAGACACATAAAAGGATGCTTGACATCACTAATCATCAAAGAAATGCAAATCAAAACCACAACGAAATATCACCTCACACCTATAAGGATGGTGACAAAATCAAAAATCAAAAACACAAAAATAACAAGTGTTGGCAAGGATATGGAGAAAAAGGAACCCTCATGCACTGTTGGTGGGACTACAAACTGTTGTAGCCACCATGAAAAACAGTATGGAGGTTACTCAAAAAATTAAAAATAGAGGGGAACCTGGCTGGCTCAGTTGGAGGAGCATGTGGCTCTTTATCTCAGGGTTCTGAGTTCAAGCCCCACATTAGGTGTAGAGATTTTATATATATATATATATATATATATAAAAAATATATATATATATAAATAAATGTATGTTTAAAATAGAATTACCATATGGTCTAGCAATTCCACTACTGGCTATTTACCCAAAGAAAATGAAAACACTAATTTTAAAAAGATATATGCACCCCTATATTTATTACATTATTTATAATAGCCAAAATATGGAAGCAACCCAAGTGTTCATCAATAGATGAATGGATAAAGAAGTGGTGTATATATATATACATACACACACACACACACAATGGACTGTTACTCAGCCATAAAAAGGAATGAGATCTTGCCATTTGCAACAATATGGATGGATCTAGAGTATACTCTAGAGAGTATAATGCTAAGTTAAATAAGTCAGATAGAGATAAATACAATATGATCTCACTTATATGTGGGATTCAAGAAACAAAACAAATGAACAAAGAAAAAAAGATACAAAAAAACAGACTCTTAAATACAGAGAACAAACTGGTGGATGCCAGAGGGGAGGTTGGTGGGGGGATGGGTGAAATAGGTGAAGGGGATTAAGAGCACACTTATCGTGATGAGCACTGAGAAATGTATAGAATTTTCGAATCATTATATTGTACATCTAAAATTAATATAACACCTATATGTTAATTATACTTGCATTAAAAAAAAAGATTTTTCTCTTTGTCTTTGAATTTTAGAAGTTTGACTATAATTTGTCAGGTGTGGTTTTCTTTGTATTTGTTTTGCTTGATATTTATTCAGGTTCTTGAATTAATGAGGTAAAAGCTTATTGTCAGATTTAGGAATTCTTGGTCAATATTTCTTTAAGTATTATTGCTGTTCCACTTTATCTACCTCCTCTTTTGAAGATGTCAATAGTTATGTAGGCCTTTTGATGGTACTCTCTCATTTCGTGTTCTATTTTCTTATTATTTCTTATATTGTCTTTCAAACTGAATATTTGCTGTTGATATGTCTCTGAGTCTATGAGTCTTGTTCTATATCTGGTCCGCTTTTATTTTTTATTTTATTTTTTTTTAAAGATTTTATTTATTCATTTGTCAGAGACAGAGAGACAGAGAGAGCACAAGCAGGTGGAGTGGCAGGCAGAGGGAGAAGCAGCTTCCCGCTGAGCAAGGAGCCCAACGTGGGACTCGATCCCAGGACCCTGAGATCATGACCTGAGCCGAAGGCAGCCACTCAACCAATTGAGCCACCCAGATGTCCCTCTGGTCTGCTTTTAAACTCATTCAATCATCCTGATTTCAGATACTGTGCTTTGCAGTTCTAAAATGTCCATTTGATTCTTTTTTATAGATTCTGAATATCTGTTAGTATTCTCCATATTTTGGTTTATTTTCCATCTTCTATGTTTTCACATAATAACTGTGGTCATTTTGACATGTTTAAATGCTCACTACACCATCTGGATTATCTCTGGGTCCAGTGCTGTCTTTTCTCTAAATCACTGATCACTTTGCATGCTTTTTTGCATATCAGTAGTTTTTTAGGCATTGTAGATGCTTTCAATTTTGTTTTCTTGATCTCAAGAATGTTAAATTTGTTCCAATAGACAGTTAAATTGCAAGTAAATCACCTTAACCTCATTAAGACTTAGTTTTAGGTTGTATAAGTGTGAGTCTTAGGTTTTAGTTTTGCCCACATTCATAGAGCATCGTCCTTACTGCTAAAGCGTCGTCTTTCTGTTGTCCCATCTGAATTCCAGGGTGTTTCTAAGGTTTCTCCACTCTGTCTGGATTTTGACTCCAAACTGTCCCTCCAGCACTGTGCAGCCTCTAAAACGCTTGCTCAGCCCTTAAGCCTCACAACTACTCTCCGCTAAGCCTCTCGGAGGTACACACTGTGCCTGTAGTTTAAGAGTAGGCCAAGGATTCAAGGAGATTATTTACTCAGACTTGGGGAACTTTTCTCCCTAATAATTTGGCCGCCTTTTCTCTGGGACCATGCTCCCAAATCCCAGACACTTTGGCAGTCTAAAATTTCCATTTCTGTCTCCTTCACTTAGCAAGACCACAATTCTCTTCTTAGGCTCCATGTTCTTGCTCTGAAAATTGGAAACTTACCATCAGAGAGAAAGCACTAGGAATGTGGAGATCACGTCTTATGCTTTCCTTCTCTCAAGGATTAAAGATCTGTGCTGGTTGCTATCCAATGACTGGAAATTGTTATTGTACATATTCCGTCCATCTCTTATATAAGTTTATAACAAGAGGGTAAGTACAATACCATATAAAAGAAGTCTCCTCTCCTTAGGTGGTAGCCTCTCAGGCTCCTCTCTGGTTAGTTTCTAAGCTTCTTGTCCCACACATGCAGCCCTTTGTAACTAGTAGACTCTTCATGGGGAAACTGTATACAAACTCTCAAGCTCACATTTTTGTGACTGCCTTGGTCATCCTGCTCTCCCATTTTTGTCTCCCCCATCCACGAGACTGGCACAGGCTCCAAGACACCACCCTTTCTTAGCTTCTAAGCCTCATATTGCATTTAGGCAAATGCTCTTAGGGGATAAAATCATGACAAAGTTAGGGCTTATGATGTATGTTCTTTCTGTATTGAATCTTGGTCCTGTACTTATGGTCACCTTGGTTGCTTTCCAATACTTTCAGGCATTAGCTTTTTGCTTTGTTTTGTGCTTTAATTCAGCTTTAATAGTTGTTCTCAGCAGAAGGGTTAGTCGGATACAAGTTACCCTGTCACTGCAAAAATCCCTCGTTTGCATTTTCATTTTGACTTTCCACCAGAACCATTTTCAAGTTCTGGCCCGAGAGTTCAAATAAGCTAAAAGCAAATCAAGGGAAGAGTGGCGTGACTGGTTTTTCTAAGCTTTGTCGCCTTGTTATTTTTGAATCCCCTCCTACATAATTTATACCGAGTTTCACCTATAATATAGTTCATTGATGCAAGTAATTTCAATGCATTTTGGTCAAATAAATCTCCCCAGTGAAATATTCTTAGTTAATAACTAACACATAAAAAGCCAGAAGTATTTGCCAGAACCATAAATTTTAAGTTAATTTTATAGCTGTTGAAGAGCAGGATGTTATTCCAGGTTGTAGACCCTGACCTGCCAGTTTTCAGGGCTACAGGACACTTACTGTGGTATTAAACAGACCTTGATAAGCATCATCAAATGTGGCTCTCGTGTTATCCTTTTTCCACATTAGCAGTAGACGCCTGCATGATTCCCTCTGACTATAAATCAGAGGGAATATATTTTTCTAGTCAGGAAAAGTAATTTAAACTTCAATATTATGAATGTGTACCAACTAATATCAGCAGGAAAATAAAAGATAAATGGGCCGAATTTACATATCTATTGTTAAGCCAAATCTTTTATTTGGTTTAAAGATTAAGATTCACAACTGATGTCATGAATGATAAAAATGTGTCTGAGTTCTGCAAGTAAATTGGAAGAAAATAGAAAGTAAAGTAGTTCGGATTATAATATGAAAATGCAGGCAGACATCAAAAAAGGATAGATTCCTGATAGAAGATAGCGGAACTAGTATTTGAAAGAAGAGGAAGTGCAAAGAAAATGCTGACTATTCCAGCGCTTCATTTATAAAGAGAAAAGGAGGAAGAAAAATTCTAACTGCCTGCCGTAAGGTGAAGAAGACTCAAAAATAGAATGGTGAGTATTAATTAAACAGGTCACCAGTAGCACTCACCTCACAAAATTCTCCTCAGATGAAGTATTCTGAAGCCTAGACCTCCGATCTATAGTATTTGAACAAATGGTGAGTGTGCATGCACATGCGCACACACAGCAGACAAGAATAAACACACCTCCCTAACAAATTTTGTGTAGTTGGTTGGTTTTTAAACAAACCTTTTATTTTAGAATGATAATAGATGTACAGAAAAGTTGCAAAGACAACAAAAATTCCTCACCTGGGGTATCCCTCACCGAGCTTCCGTTAAATGTTAACATCTTACATTGTCACGAAACATTTGTCAAAATCAAGAAGCCAACAGTGGTTCCTTGCCATGAACTAAACTTCAGACTTTATTTTGCCAGCTTCCCCCTGAGGCTCTTTTTCTGTTTCAGTATATGCCGCACTGCAGTTAGTTGTGTCACCTTAGACTCCTCTTGGCACTGACAGTTCTCACTCTTCCCTTGTTTTGCTTGACTTTGACGGTTTTGAGGCGTATTGGTCAGATAAGTTGTAGAATGCCCCTTAATTTTGGTTTGGCTGAGGTTTCTCATGATTAAACTTGGAGTTATAGGGTTTGGGAAGGAATACGAAGTGCCCATATCACATATCAAAGAGTGCATTTTATCAACATGACCTGTGACAGGGGATGTTCACCCTGAGCTGTTGGTTAGGGAGGGAGGGCTGGCCAGTCTCCTCCACTGTAGAGTCATATATATATATTTTTCCATCTCCGCATGCTATCTTTGGAAGCCCTCCTCAAGGGGAATGGGAGAAATTAGGCTTTACCTCCTTAAAAGGGCAAGAAATGTTTTCAAAACCTAGATCTTAGGGATAAGCATGAAAGAACAAAAAACAAACAAAAAACCCCACCTCTTTCACTCAGTGTTTTATAACAACTCCAAGACCATTTTATAGTATATCTTATTGCAGAACCCAATAGAATAAAAACCTAACTACCATAGTTTTAACCTCAGGAATTAGAAATTAGTTTTCAGTTCTTGCTATTCAATTGAATGACTAGGTAGATGCATAGTCCTGAGATGGTAAATCCATGAACATTCCATCTTCATCCTTATGACAGACATCACTAACCAATCAAGGAATCTTCTCTAATTCTATCCAGTGTAGCTTTGGGGCTCTTTCACTTGTTAATTGTGCTGGTAGGAGATGTGTAAATAGAAGCCTAACACCATTTCTTCTTTTGTTTCCTGCAGTGAAGAACACTGCCACAAAAGTTACCATCTTGCTTCAGCAAACATTTTAGCATTATTCAATGGTCTTTCTTGAGAAGCTAGAATTGCACAGCACATTCAGAGTTACTTGGATATCTTTATTCATCCCCTCCTCTGTGTTTAATTCAGCAAAAATATACTGTAATTTTAGGAAGTCAACAAAGGTAACCCTACCTATTATCTATTTTTTTTAAGATTTTATTTATTTATTTGACAGAGAGAGACACAGCGAGAGAGGGAACACAAGCAGGGGGAGTGGGAGAGGGAGAAGCAGGCTTCCCGCTGAGCGGGGAGCCCGATGCAGGGCTCCATCCCAGGACCCTGGGATCATGACCTGAACTGAAGGCAGATGCTTAACGACTGAGCCACCCAGGCGCCCCGAGCTACTTCTTTTAAAGGAAAGGAAATAAATGTAGAGGCTGGGGATTGTGGTACAATCACAATAACAACAATAACATCAATAATTTTAATTAGAGCTTTCTCTGTGCTAGATGTACAAAATTACAGGCATGGTCTTTGACAAGTTTTCTGAGAGGAACATGCATAAGATGCTAAGGAAGCACAGAAGAAAATCATCTAAAAAAAGAATTTATGGTCAAGAAAGGCAAAATCTCTAGCAAGTTTCCTAGAGGAATGACTCTTCAGCCAAGTTCTAAAGGATGAATAGGAGGTAACTATATGAATGGAAACAGAACGCCACTCTGGAAAAGGAAGAGCTTGGGGGAAGGCTCCAAAACCAGAGGTTCCATGACACACACTGAAGGAGATTTGGTGTGAGGAGAGGAAAGGACACTGCCTGTGCAAAATGGCGCTGGAGAACTGGGTAGTGCTTGGAAGGAAGAATGAAGATGAAGACCCATGCTTCATAGTACTCAATCTCCTAGCTGACTGTGTAGTATAATGTAACAGTATTAAAAATGAAGGTTATACTAAAATATCTTTTAGTCGCCTTCCATGAGCTCCTTTGGATTACAATATTGCCTCCAGAATGCCCCTTGAATGTGTTGCCCATCAAGATCACCCATCATCACATTTGCATGGGTGAGTTTGTCAGAGTAAAAGTGAGCAGGGCAGAGAGCTGGTGGGGTCAGACAGGGGACAGAAAGATCCCAGTGGTGAGGAACATGGTCCTGGGGTGTAAGTCTAAAACATGGACCTGAACCCTAACTTAGTAAAGTGCTAGATGAGGATAGCTCAGTTTAAGTGTGCAGAAAAGAGAGCACCCACCAAAAAAAGTTTTTAAAATTTTAAATAAATGAAAATAGTAGATCAAATTTTACCTAGCTCACAGGCAATGGAATTATTTTTATTTTCTTTTTTTGTTTGTTTGTTTGTTTTTGGTACATGGTGGTGAGATGCCTGGATCTGATGCTAATCAAACAGCTAATGGAACTTCTCACTGATACTGACTTGAAAGAGGGATGCAGAGACTTCATAAGTATGAAATTTAATTTTTCCGGGTCCAACCTAGAAGATGTTTATTTTAATCACCTGTTCTTCACAGAGCCTTACCCCCATTCTAAAAAGCCTTTCAGAAAGATATCCTACAGAAGAAATTCTATACCATGACATGAATGGAAGCTGGATTCTCTGACTTGGGCAATACTTACCTATTTCTTTTTTTTTTTTAAGATTTTATTTATTTTTATTATTTGAGAGAGAGAGCGCAAAAGAGAGCACGAGTGGGGTGAAGGGGAGAGGGAGAAGCAGACACCCCACTGAGCAGGAAGCCTGATGCAGGACTCCATCCCAGGACTCCAGGATCATGACCTGAGCTGAAGGCAGATGCGTAACCAACTGAGCCACCCAGCGCCCAATACTTACCCTATTTCTAACTCTAAGAACTGATTTTGGTACTATACAAATGTGCTATTGTCAGTGGGATATCATATCATATTGTGTCTTTTACTCAGAGATCTGTTTTCACATACAAAGACTACATGGTGATGATATAGATCTGTAAAAGACTGTGTGACATATCACCTTATCATCTCTCCTTAGACAGTGAAAGGTGGTGAAGTAAGAAGAATAAAGGTATATGGAATAGAGCAGTTTGATTTTTCTCAGGCCTATACTTTGTCTTCATCATAACCAGTCTTTTTAAAAAATAGAAAATGTTCAAGGGTCACTAGGTGGCTCAGTCGGTTAAGCGTCTGACTCTTGATTTCAGTTCAGGTCATGATCTCAGGGTCATGAGATCCAGCCCCATGTCAGACTCCACACTAGGTGTGGAGCCTACTTAAGATTCTGTCTCTCCCTCTACCCCTCACCCCGACCCCCCATTCACACACATGCTCTCTCTCTAAAACAAAAGAAAAAGAAAATGCTCATTCATAAGGACTTTCCTTACAAGTTGTAGTGAAAATCCACCTCACACTGTCTGTCTATTTATAAAACCCCCTGTGTGCCCGCCCTGCCCTCCCCCTGGGCTTGCTCTGTGTTTGCTGGTGGCTGAGAAGGCAGTCATTGTTTGTTACGCCACTTTGCTGACTAGGGTATGACTGGTTAATTCTTTTTGAACACCATACAAAATGAGCTGCTAGTTTTGTTTGTTTCTAGGCCTATCTGCTGACTTGGTGATTGATTCCCACTGCAGATCATCAATGGAAATTAAGTGTTTTGATTCAGCTCTTAATTTGAATTTTAATTAAGTTTTCGATCCAGCTTCTGAAATGTTCAATAAGTAGAATTGCCCTTTATATCTAATCATCTGCTCATCAGGATGGGATTTAAGCATGTCCTCCTCTGTCTTGGCCTGATTCCCTGTGCAGGAATCTTTGGAGGCTCTTCCTGGATGATGGGAGGACTCATTTTCTCTGGCCCCTCCCACCCCCACATCAGACTGTAGGTCAGTGGACACAATCCTTATATCCCCAGTGCCCTAGGCCTATGCCAATTAGATGGTAAATAAATAGTACTTAAATAAACAAATAAGTGGATGGATGAATGGATGACTAAATCACGAGAAAAACTAAGAAGAAACTATTTATTGGATATTCCTCTTTTTACAGACAATCTTCCCTCACTCTACAACTACTAGATGATACACTCAGACTTCTGGAAATATGTGGGGGATGGGACATTTCCTCCTGATGATGTTTGATGAATCTCATCGTCTCCCTGACAGCACAACAAAGCAGAAAGTTGCTGGCTCTCCAGAGTGTAAAACCCATCTCAGTTGGCTTTAGTTCATCCTTTCTTTTATTTTGTAAGACCTTGGTTATCACATATTCCAAAGAATTTGAATTTTACAGAGTTACATATAAAACTGTGCTCCTTAACATTCCTATAAACACACACACACACACACACACACACACACACACACACACTCACCATCTCTTAATTAGAATTCAGAAAAACCAGAGAGTGTTTCTTACTTTTCAGATAGGCAGAGAATAAAAAATTGGGTAATTTCCAGAGTAGGTGAGGATATTGGGAAATTAGCCCTTCCATACATTGTTAGCAGGAATATATTTTGATGATCCATTTTTATTTTTATTTTTTAAAGATTTATTTATTTATTTGAGAGAGAGGGAGAGAGTGCAAGGCGGGGGAGGGACCAAGCGAGAGAATCTTCAAGCAGACTCCCAGCTGAGCGTGGAGCCCAATCTCACAACCCATGAGATCATGACCTGAGGCGAAACCAAGAGTCAGACATTTAACCAGCTGAGCCACCCAGGTGCCCCGATGCTCCATTTTTAAAGGACAGTTTGCCAATACCATCAAAATTGTCAAAGCACGTACCCTGTAATTTAAGAATTTTACATACAGGAATTTATTCTTCATAAATACTTGTACAATTATATGTACAAGAAAATTTATTGTGACATAATTTAGCATGGCAAATAAAACTCACATAAACAACTTAATTGTCTATTATTAGGAGAAAGATTATATAAATTATGGTTTATCCCTGCAGCTGTTAAAAATAATTAGAATGATCTTTATGTACTGCTGCAGAGAGATACATCAAGTGGAAAATATTGTTATAAACAGTACCTATACTATAATCCCCTTTGGGTTTAAAAAAAAGATAGTTGTGTGTGAGCGCTTTTATGGGTTTAGAGAAATTCTAGAAGGAGACACAAGAAAAAAATTGTCAATGGCTACCTTAGGACATAAGGTGGGCAATAGTAAAGGCCATTTTGTCTTCAAATTTTACCTTTTTATGTTTGAAATTTTTTTAAAGATTTTATTTATTTGAGAGAGGGAGTGAGAGAGCAAGAACCGCGGGGTGGGGGAAGCAAAGGGAGAGGGAGAAGCAGGCTCCCGGCTGAGCAGGGAGCCCAACACCAGCTAGATTCCGGGCATCGGCGATCATGACCTGAGCCAAAGGCAGACGCTTAAGCAGCTGAGCCGCCCAGGCACCTCTACATTTGGAATTGTTTTATGGGTATGTGTTACTTTTATAAGTTAAAAACAAATTAGTAAAGAAAACCTTCTGTCTAAAACATGGGTTAATTTAATAATTTTGGGGTGGAGAAGGCTTTTCTAAGTAACACATAAGCCCAGAAACCATAAATGAAAAGATAACAGATTTGACCATGTAAATCTATTTTAAAATTTTAACACCAAGTGGCAGGGGGGAACATTCAAAGGTACTGTCTAGGGCTGGGTGAAGGGTTTTTAGAGTTAATACCAAGAAAATAATTCATAAAAGAAAAAATGATAAAATGGATTATATTGAGACTAAAAGCATCCTTTGTGAAAGACCCAATGAAGAGGATGAAAAGATTAACCATAGATTTGTATGAAAACATCACACACACAGAAAAAGAGCAAACAACACTTGCCACCTGCCAGGATTACCCACATTTTTATCCTTGGTTTGCAGCACTACTGATCATCTCATTTAGATCAGGAGCCTGCTAAGGAGATGCTTATATATACATACTGCATGGAGCACTGTGTGTTATATGAAAACAATGGATCGTGGATCACCACATCAAAAACTAATGATGTATTGTATGGTGACTAACATAACATAATAAAATTTTAAAAAATAAAATAAAAATAAAGCATCAGGCATAGTGCATGCTCAAAACAAATGTTAGTGCTTCGTGGCTGATGCCATTCTATTCATTTCTTCTACTTTTTTGTTAAATGATGTCACTGTTGTTCAGAACTCCCTCCCCCACTCCCAAACAAATCCTTAATGGTAATACGGATTTTTAAGTACCCTTTCCCCATTCATTCGGTCAGCAGGCATGTTTATTGTTAACACCAGCAAACCCTGAGAACATATAGTATGCAAGCCACTGTGCCGACTTCACGTATGTCCCCAGTGTGCCAAAAGACTTGGACTTCCATGTTGAGAACTAGAGTACAGTTTCCACTGGCATAAAAAAGTGACCAAAATGGCTTAAATGAGAAGGTTATGGTTCTCGTTCAGGACAGTGCAGAAGAGGGGGACAGGCCAAAGCTGGCAGGCTAGCTCTGCCACCCTCAACTTATAGACTCCAAGGTTCTTCACATAGCAGCCATTTCCCGTTGAGCAGAAAGGAAGACAGAGAAGATTGATGGCAAGGAGCTTGTCTTTCAGGATGGCAGATGAAAAATAATACAACCAGCCGAGCTGAAAAAAACTAAGCTGAGTTTATCTCTTGCCAGGCAAAAGAGAGCCACAGTACTCAACAGCAAGGGTAGATCTAATGTTCGGGGAGGATGCTTTGCGTCTATAGTGCAAGATTCAGGAGGAATCATTTGATTGCTTAAGAGGATCCTTAGTCTTCTTCAGGATGGATCATTTCTGATTTACATGACAAAGGCATAGGAAGAGTTCTCAGAAGTTCAAAATGGCATTGTAGGCCCATGGGCACGCACATCAGTCCACGTGTCCAACTAAACCTCAAGGGGGGTAATTACTAAAAGGGAGACTGGGTCAGTCTGAGAAACAGTTACTGTTGCCTTCCACATTCTGCCTTGCTGGCCACCAAAGTATCTATGATCACCCTTCTTCCAAGTCACAGGATACCCTTTTCTTCTCTTAAGGAAATAAATCTAAATTCTGTCCAGTTACTGTAGCCAGCCCAATCCCCAGAACCGCTAGGCGTTGTACAGTAATCTGCATCAGGTCTGAGGTTGACTTCTGGTGGTCCAGTGACTTAAACACTAGTAGACAAGTGACTTGCACCTCCCCACTTTCCAGATCCAGTGGACAGTGGTAGAGCAGGAACAGCATATTCTCAGTAGAAACTCCCGTTTAGAAAAGGAAAGAATGGAGTGGTGGTTGTTGTTTTGTTTCTTAATACCCTAGGGTCCCTAGCAAGGATGACACACTGCTAAGCAGGAATTGTGAAGACCTCCTGCTCTGGCAGGGGAGTAAGTAAACTGGATTGTGCTCTCTGGAAATGGTTCCCCTGCCCACTGCTGTCTGCGGCCCTAGCTTTACTCTCTGAAAGAGTCTTCCTTACCCATTACTTTCTGGGGCCCCATCTGAAGATGTGGGACAGGATGCTCTACAGGATGATTCATCTCCTGCTTTTGCAGTTTGAGAGCCTGATGGATAATTGAGGGATGAGAAAATGCCCAGGCCTGTGTAAGCCAGTCTTGTGATTTCTTGGGTAATCCAACTGCTCCCAAAACTCAGAAAGCTACCTACCTCTTTTTTTTTTTTTTCCAGTCAATTCGACGCAGAGCTGTGCTGGGTCTGGCTCACACCAGCTTGCAAGAACCTGCTGTGCAAATCTCTTCCCAACTCCACATGATTAGTGACATCATATGAGTAGCTTAAAATAGACCGTGGCAGGAGTATTTACCCCATGAAAATCAGCAGACACTAAAAATCAAGGCTTTTTTAAACAATATTTACCAGCTGGTTCCATGTGGAAGTCATTGCACCCAAATTTCTTCTGAAGAACCTTCCTAAGACTGCCCCTCATGTTCTCTAGAACTAGCTCAGCCCATCTTCCTCTCCCTTATTTCAAGAACTACCTGAAGGCCTGATTCTGGAGGCCATAACTACCTCCCACTAGCTGAACAGTCTCAATGGGACACCCTCGAGAAAGGCTGTGAATGAATCTTATCTCCTGCTCTTTCAGGTACAGATAAAGTTGACTTTTCTAAACTTGCAGGCCCCAAATTTCAAGGCCTTCAATCTGGATGACAGATGAAAGGCAGAGAAAGTTTCTATTAGCCCAGCTCCGTTTCCTCTCATCTCCTCTAACAAATTGGCCAGTTCTCACCTGGGTTCATTTCTTTCTTCTGAAATCTTGCTAAAAGTAGCAAGAAGCAGTCCGTACACATAGTCAACCTTTTTCTAATCACTTCCCTAAAGTTAAATGGTCCTCCCTCCGTGGCGCTGCAGGTGACAGTTTTACCAAACATATTTCCAAGGCATTAGAGGAGGGTCACGGGCCTTCCAGCCTTAATTTGCTTCTTGGTCACCTTCTACCCGACCACTAAGATGGGCCACATATTTTAGGTTTTTGTTATGACAGCAACATAATTTCAGATACTAATTTCTATAGTAAACATGGTACCAGTGAAGCTTTACAGCAAAGATACCAAAATACACAATGTCTTAAATAAATATGGTTCATTTTTCTCACAATATACTGTCCCAGAGCTAAGCAGTCTAATGCTGATGGCCTAGTTCTTATAGCCAAGTTAGTTCATTCATTGCCATTTCCCATCCATAAGAAGGTTTAAATAAAACATTGTTTTTAAGACAGTGACCTAGAAGCTCCAGAGAGCTCTTGCACCCACACTCATTTGTCCAGACTTAGTTATATGGCCACAATGAATTGGAATTACAGCTGGAGAATGTAGTCACTAGTGGGCATCTATGTGATCTCAAAATCGGAGGGCTTATTACTGGTAAGAACAACAGTGGGATGGAAACCTGCAAACAATTAGTGGTCCCTGTACAGGCCTAAATAGAAAACAAGGTATTGTTTATCATATGTCATCATCTGAATATCACCTCTCGGGAGCAGCTCTTCTCTGACCATGTGGGTGAAATCTAGCGGCAGTCCTATGATTTTGTGGTCACTCTTAAATATTAAAAAGTCTACTGGTCACTTTGGTCCCCCAGATATTCTCAGTTCACTAATTCATATGTCTAGTTAAGTGTAATAATGAACTCAAACATTCATTAAAAGTTAGTGTCTTCTCCAGGGAGCGCGGGTCTGCTGAAAGTGGGAAATCTACATTGAGAAGAGAGTGCATGCTTGACTTTCTTTTCCTTGTAGTCCTAACCATCTTAACCAGCTCAAAAACAGCAACCCCCTTAATCTTTCACGGCTGAAGTCATTCACCTGTTGACTTACTTTCCTGCCTCAGGTCAACAAGAGTCCACAGACTCTACTTCACTTATTTGATGGGAGGCCTGCAGAAATCAGGTCCTGGACCTCTAATCAAGCCTGGTGCCTGGACAGCCTTTTCAGCAAATTTATAAATGGATCCCCCAGACACCTGAATCACATGCCACCAGGAGTAGGAAGAATGTTGCATAATATTTCTGATGAGTGGAAGACGAGGTATAAATGCATAATTAGGCATGTTTCACGGGAAGGAGAAAGTAAAATTTTTTTAGAAAAGGAATTGTGTAGGTGGTTCTTTTCTTACTCAGCAGTGCTTTTGCTGTATCTGAAATGAGCAGTTATGGGATTTGAGCTAGTTTTTCACTAGGCTGCATGCCTTATGGTAGGAAAGATTGTTTTAGTTTAAACATTTATTTGCATGAATATCTCAGTTTACAGATACCTCTCCTTACCTAGTAAATTTCAGAGGTGCTATTTATTCAAAGGAAATCAAGGCTAAAATTTCAAGCAGAATCTGTGATATAGGTAGAGGAAATAAACCACACACAGTTTGCACTATAGAACCACCCTCATTATGGCAGTGAGGCCATGTGCATATTACTATTGCAGTGGTATTTGGGAAATTGCCTGTTTAATTATTCCTCAGAATAGAGTATGAAAGCAGTGCAAGGATGCAGTGCTCGTTGCCTAAGGAAACAAGCCCATGGGGGAAAGAAAGACTAATGTTCATTACCAGAAACCAATATCTTTCTGAGTTTGATGTTTTGAAAACATAGAAAAATAGTTCAAAAAACAAATTGCTTTGCCTAAAAGCTGTTGAAAACGGAAATATCATCAAAGGTCTCAAAACAAGGAAATAAAGTTAGTGGCTTATGCCATAATTTGAGCCATCATATCTTCCTCCTTGCCTTATCTGCCAGTCCCTCTCCAAAGACTGATGATTGTAAGACAAAAGAAGAAGGTGATATTGAATTGTATAGAGAAGGCTGGTTGATTGAGAGACGTGGGAAATTTATATACCATTCCCCCACCACAGCTACTTTAATTTGATTTGTGTTTTCTACAGGGAATACTTCTACAAATTTACCATCCCCCCAACGTAACGAGTGATAGTAGTAACAGCTAACACAGAGTACTTACTATGTGTGTCAACTTTTGTTCTAAGTAAATACACACATACACATACACATACACACACATGACCTCGTTTCATTTCTTACTAATCCTGTGAGAGACGGTAGATAATATTATCCCAATTTTGCAATTGAGCAAACAAGCACAGAAAGGTTAAATAACTTGTTTAAGTTCTTACAGCAAATAACACTGGAGGGAAGATTAAAAACCCAGGCTTAGGGTCTATGCTTTTACTGACCATCCAGTGTAGCCTCTCTGACAATAGCAATAGTTATTATGGTAGATCGTATTATTGCTTCCAACCATTCACTTCCTCTTCCTATAAGAGAATTAAATGTACTCATTCATTGCCGTGAGATTCAGTGCCTTTGTGGGAGAAGTATACCTCCCTTTCCCATTCCCCATTAATGGCAGTGTTTGGTCACGTGACTTACTTTGTCTAGAGGAATATCAGTATCTGTGGGTCAATTTCCCACAGAAGCTTAAAGAGCCATCATGTATTTCCTCCAGGTCCCCCAATCCTCAACCTCTCTGTCTCTCTCTCTGCTATGAATAAAACAGGTCTGACATAGATGTGGCTCCATCTAACTTGCAGCTATTGACATGTAACAGGGACTAGAATAAATGTTTGTTATCTTAATCCACTGGGATTTGGGGCTTATTTGTTACTGCGACACAGCTGATGAATACACTAAGCATCTCCTAAGTGCCAATAGGAGCTGAAATTAATTCTCTGATCTTACAAGTATAATACCTTGTTCTTCAGAATTCACAAGGGTAACTAGTGTGTATCTGAATAAACCAAGAATCTTCACATGTTTTATTAGGAAAATATCATTACCCTCACTCTGTAAGGGGGAAAACAGATATCAACTTAAGTGTCTTGACCAAAATCACAGCATTAGTATTGCAAAGCCATAACCAACCCCTATCAATCTGTGTGATTTCAAAGCACAAGTCTTTCTTGATAGCACGTCACATCTTCCAGGAGAGAGGAGAACTCAGAAAACCTATATTACCTATAAAGAGTTTGTGACACTGGAGTTTGAAAACTCAGAATCCCCAGCCTACAACAAGCCTGAGCTGGAAGTACCCCTAAATCGCTGGATATGTCACAGCCTTTGTTCTCCTTACCAACCTGAAAAACTACAATTGTAAGTTATGCTGTTTAGAAAGAACTATCGCTTCCAACTCTACCTGGTTATGCTTTATAAACTAACATGCCACCATGAGAAAACCACTATATATTTTATCAATCATTTTCCTTTACAGACTTTCATTTATTTAGGTACATACTCCTTCCCCCTGCAAATACTGAAAGACAAAGTATTACCCTTTGAAGACTACAAAATCCAATTGAACTTGATGGTTCAAAGTTATAGAAGTGAAACATAGCTTGACCAACATAGAAATCAGAAATTATCACAGTCTTGTTAATATCAATGTCCTGGGTGGACAATCTCCATGGCAACATGGAGAAAAAGGTATGATTGGACAACTTGCTTCATGGAGTATAGACCAGTGCAAATTAAATTAATCCCCCAAGCAATTTAAAAACCATATGGAAAAGATATTTGGTTCTTCTTCAGTTTTTTATGCTAACTTTTCATTACCTCCTCTCTTCTCTTCCATCTCCTTTTTCAATATAAGCTAAATTCGAGCCACCAAGGTTTTAATGGGTTTTGTTTGTGTTTTTAAATTCAGGCTACCATTTAAGACTGAGGAATCTTGAAAATGTATTCACTCTACATTTTTAAAAGTCCATTCCTTGATTCTGGGGGATTTTTATTTGAATCAGGATAATGTCTTGGTAGTTTATATAAGGCACACCTTTACTTTTCTCTTGTGACAAAGTCAAGATACAACTATTTATTGCTTGTGAAGGTTTAAAAGTAGGAGCTAAACAGAAACATTCAAGGAAAAAAATAGATTGCTGCAAATCATCCTGAATCTCCCTTTGGTGAATGGGTCAGAGACTCATTTCATTCAGATCTTTGGTCCTTGTATTTAGGTACATGTGTTGGAGATGGGGAGCCAGCAGCAGAGTATCTTCTGGAACTCAGCTTCATTGCCTACACGGCACTGACAGGACTTTGCTGCCAGTGTTTTGTACCTGAGTAACAATTTTCTTCCATAATTGGGCAAGTATTTTACAAGAATCTGATGTCACCTGGGAGTATTGATATTCTCATTCCTATTTTATAAAACAGGCTACCCAAGGGCATATTCGTCAGAATCTGTATCTCCTTGTAATTCATTGATCATGGAGAACCTAAAATGTGACAGTTTGACAGGCTGCCTATGACTATAAAAGCTGGAGAAGGAGGAAGAGGGCATCATTAAAAGGACTCACAGATAGGACAGACTCATGGCATTGCCTTTAAGGCGAAACATATTCCCAGGGTGATGGCTTCATCCACTGCTTCTGCCCCTAGGGCTAGATGAACTTGGGGGGGGCGGGGGCTGGAAGCTCCAACTGTCACCTCAAGGAGGCCTGAGGAAGGCAGACACAATGAAGGGGGAATAGAGAGATGTCAACGGGTAGCAAGGTGGAGGCCAGGAAAAAAAGTCATATATATTTAAGTAGCCTTTGAACTGGAGCAAGCCAGAGCCCATGCTGATCCACTGTGTTCTCAGCTGTAAAGTAAAGATGTTAAAGTCCCCAAACCTCAGTGTCTTTCTTCTCTTACATGCATTCTCCCCATGGACTCCCAGGGATTCAAATCCAGCCCTCAACGGCACCCTTAGTTCACTTCACCTTATTAAGAATTAAAAACATTCTTGGGGCACCTGGGTGGCTCAGTCATTAAGCTTCTGCCTTCGGCTCAGGTCATGATCCCAGGGTCCTGGGATCGAGCCCCACATCGAGCCCCACATCGGTTCCCTGCTCGGCGGGGAGCCTGCTTCTCCCTCTCCCACTACCCCTGCTTGTGTTCCCTCTCTTGCTGTCTCTCTCTGTAAAATAAATAAATGAAATCTTTAAAAAATATATGTCAAGTATGTGAAGCACTTTACCCAACAAGGTGCCTATGTAGGCTATGGAAAGATGTTGTGTAGCATCAGGCAATTTTGAAATCAATAAAATAGAATATAGACAGAGTTACTGATATCTTATTTTGGCTTCTGGTCCTGCTGCGTGAGCCTCTGCGGACATGTGGTCCATTACACACATCTTGGGTCGATTCAAGTCTCGGAAACAGATTTTCCTCAGAGTCTGGCATCCAGGAACCCTAATACTCTGGGGAGAGGTGCTACATATTTTGCTAAGTTGATGAGCTTCCTGAAAGCACCGTGTGAGCCAAATATGTAGTTAAGAGTTCTGTGTCGCCCTTCACAAGAGTTTTTAAAACACTGTCTAGAGCCACAAAAATCGTTCTAATTTATTTTTCACTTGGTTATCTCTCAGAAACCATTATTAAAGTCTGCTAAAACAGGAGCAAGCCTCATCTACTCAGCCATGCTTTGGCTTCTGCTTTGAATTAACAGCGATCTTGGATTTCAGTTCATTAGAATGTTCTGAATAGAGATAAATTAATTAATGAATTTAAAAACCAGAATCCGCGTGCCAATACTTCAAAAGGATTTCACTTTCTTTATGCCTCCAATATCTCATTAGGAAAAAGAGGTCAAATGGAGGCAAACTAATTCAACTCAATTTGTCTCCTTTCAGCTTCGGGTCTTCCAAGATTGTAAAAGCTTACACCTCTACAGATCGAATTTCATGTAAATTTATTGAACTATCAAATTCCTTGCAAACTACACGGTAATGAATGCCTGAGTACATAATATGTTTAATTTATATAAAGGCTGCTTTTGGAAGGCCTTAATCAGTTTCACAAAGATTACTAGTCCTCAGAACAATCTTTTGAATTTGGGAGAGAGAATAAATTACCAAGACACAGGGTAGCCTTGAAAGAAATACTTTTCTCATTAAAAGTGAGTTCAGTAAAATGGTGCAGCTGCTGTGGCAAGCAGTCTACAGTTCCGTAATAAGCTAAATATAAAATTACCATGTGACTCAGCAATTTCATTCCTGCACACATGCCCCAAAGACCTGAAAACAGGTGTTGACACAAAAACTCGCACAAAGATGTTCATAGCAGAACCGTTCTCAGTAGCCAAAAAGTGGACCCAAGTGTCCATCAACTGATGAATGGATACACAAAATGTGGTATATCCATACAATGGAATATTATTCACCCGTAAAAGGAATGAATATAGCATATGTTCATATATGCTATAATATGCATGAAATCATTATGAAACTTTGAAGTCATTATGCTAAGTGAAAGAAGCCACACACAGAAAGCCACATATGGTATGATTCCATTGATGTGAGATACCCGGATGTGGCAAACCCACAAATATAGAAAGCAGATGAATGGTTGCCAGGGATTGTGGGGGGGTGGAAATGAGGTATGACTTCTCAGTGGTTATGGGTTTCATTTTGAGGAGACGAAAATGTTCTGTAACTGTATCTGTAGATAGGATGGCCACACAACATTGTGAACGTACAAAACATCACTAATGGTCAATTTTATGTGTATTCTACCATAATTTTTTTAAAAAGATATTTTTTGAGTAAATTTGATTCTCATGTTTCTGGAAGGGTATTATGACAAGCCTGCCTGAAATCTGAGAGGGACTATTAGCCTCATGGTTCCTTTCCAATCTGGTGTTCCAGAGAAATAAATGAAGCCCAATTTAAGTAATTCCCAAGTTCCATGAAGTGAGCTTTCTCCTTCTAGGTCTAAAGATCTACTAAGTTTTTAAATAAACTACCCTGACATCTCCCACTTCTGTTCCTATTTAGGGGCTGATGTAATACCTAAATAGAGGTATCCTACCATGCCTACATTAGTATCGCCACATTATGTCATAACCGTTTGCTGGCTCATCTCCCTTCCCCACCAGACTCTAAGTTCTTTGAGTCTTGCCTCTTTCTCTGTGGTCCTTGCACTCTGCCTTGACCAACGGAAGGGATATCAGAAATTACTCTACCTCACACATTAAAATGACAACCATATACTGCTGCCAAATTATTAACCTGGTAATGTACCAAATAATCCTTCGTAAAACATCATGTCCATTTCCCTTCAATGAACTGAAACCAGATCTTTGCTGGACAGCTTTATGCAAGAAAAGTAGTGCCTTTAGACATGGCTGTGGTTAATATTATTTACCACCTGGTAATTAAACATGCCGGGAGCAACATGAGATTTTTCGTGACTTTTGTTGATCATTCTTTAACTTTTAATTCTTTGAAAATGAACCAAATACTGACTATACTTCATAAACTCAAACTGCTCCCAGGCTATCGATGCTCATAAAATGTCATGACTTCAATACCATGACTAGAGCAGGCATCAATAAGAACAGTTTTATGATGGTTTGGAGAGAATAAAAGCTATGATGGGGTAAGATCTATGTTAATGTCTTGACATCAATGTAGCATAAGAAGGTCAAAAATGGAGGTGGGGAAAAGGGAGATTACTTAAAAGAATTAAGATAACCATTTTTTTTTTAATATGGAGGAGGCATGGCTTTTACTGGTGTCACCAAAAACTGGCCTACACAAAAAATTGGTCCTTATTTTTAGTTACTGCTCTGTTAGGTCTGCTGTTCAACTATCCTGAAGCCAAAAGTCATCATTTCCAGCAGTTTTCATTGGACCTAATTGCCTTGTGGTTAATGAGCCAATGAAATGAGTTAACTTATTCAGTTCCTAGACACCTATATTGCAAATAATTTGTTTCCAATGGTACACCAGAAATAGACTAGATTATCTTTCCGTTTTTATTGTTGTTAGCTGTTAGAAAGCTTGCAGCTCAATATTCAGCCCATTACGTGCAAATACTCAAGACTTAATATTTCAAGTACTGATCTTACCCTGGTGTCAACTGTTGGCCCTGTTTTAGTTTTCTTCATCTCACTTTTTTCATTTAAATCTTATTCTCTGCCTTTACATTGTGTATATTTTTGTAGGTTGACATAAGTCCTTTTAAAACAAGTTATTTCTTGTACATAAATAGAGGAGACTCAACTATGTTTTAAATGAATGAGGGATTCAATAAACAATTATACTTTGTCATTTTTCCTCCCTCCCTTCCTTCCTTCCTTTCTTTTCTTTTTTCTTTCTTTCTTTTTTTTTCTTCTTTCTTTCTTTTTTCTTTCTTTCTTTCTTTCTTTCTTTCTTTCTTTCTTTCTTCTTTCTTTCCCTTCCCTCCTTCACTCCTCCATTCTTTCCTTCCTTCCTTCATTCTTTCTGTTCGCCTTTCCTTTACTTTGTACTAAGGACACTGAGGAAATCCTAGAGATATTCATTCTTTTTCCCCCCTTATTTATGTATTTATTTATTTATTTAATTTGATGTAGTGTTCCATGATTCATTGTTTGCATAGAACACCCAGTGCTCCATGCAGAATGTGCCCTCTTTACTACCCAACACCAGGCTAACCCATCCCCCTACCACCTCCCCTCTATGACCCTCAATTTTTTTCTCAGAGTCCATAGTCTCTCATGGTTCATTTCCCTCTCTGATTTCCCCCCCTTCATTTTTCCCTTCCTACTATCTTCTTCTTTTTTTTTTTTTAATATATAATGTATTATTTGTTTCAGAGGTACAGGTCTGTGATTCAACAGTCTTACACAATTCACAGCGCTCACCATAGCACATACCCTCCCCAATGTCTATCACCCAGCCACCCCATCCCTCCCACCCCCTACCACTCCAGCAACCCTCAGTTTGTTTCCTGAGATTAAGAATTCCTCATATCAGTGAGATCATATGATACATGTCTTTCTCTGATTGACTTATTTCACTTAGCATAATACCCTCTAGTTCCAAGGGATATTCATTATTTAAGATAGGAGAGCCATGAAGAGCAAAAGCATAAAACAAGTTACAACAATATGCAAGCATTAATATCTTCCACATTCTTTAAGACAAAAATCAAAAAGGAGATTTTCCTAACTTTATATTTTCATTAAAGATGTGGAAACCTGCATTTCCCTCAGTTCCTCAAATATGATTGCTTCAGTTTCTGTAGAACTCTTCCAGATTCTACCCACTGAGTTTTCTAAACAAGTAGGCAGAAATTATGAGCACACCAATAGTATCTCAAAATACTTGGCCAATTATCTTAATGAACTTCTAGAGTTGTTTTAAAAATAACTGATGTAGGGGAGCCTGGGTGGCTCAGTTCGTTAAGTGACTGCCTTCGGCTCAGGTCACGATCCCAGGGTCCTGGGATCGAGCTGCTGCATCAGGCTCCCTGCTTTGTGGGAAGCCTGCTTCTCCTCTCCACTCCCCTTGCTTGTGTTCCCTCTCTCGCTGTCTCTCTGTCAATTAAATAAATAAATAAAATCTTTAAAAATAACTGATTTTTGACTAAATGCAACCATTCACTGCCCCTTCCTACTACGGTGTATGTGGAGACCTGTCTGTGGGCTTCTACCAAAAGGAGTCATTTTTCTCCTATACTAAAATTGGGAGAGTGAAGGGATTTGACGGAGTGGGTTTAAGAGATGATCTTACAAGAGGTCATCCACTCTGTCTAAAAGCAACAAAAAAAAGAAACACACTCACATTATTTAGAATGTCAAAGAACTGAAGTGGTTTCCTTTGGGGCAGTCAGGGTAGGGATACCATTAGGGCGCTGACAGTGCCCTTTTGTGTAAGACTTCGTTATTTTTTGTGCATTACTTACATGTATTACTATCATGAAAGGTAAATTTTAGAATATCCTTTAATGGCTACCCTTGTTCCTAAAGATAATGGAAACCCAAAGAAGAGCCTGTCATCACCTCTGCTTACTGCTCCTGCCATGCTGCTCGACACCTTACCCCTTCCTTCGAAGCTCCAATTATATTAAGATTTTTTTCACCTCCTCTTAGTAGATGATGACTTTGCTCACTCTGGGACTTTCCATGGGCAGTTGTTTTTGCCTAAAACTCTGACCCTTCTCTTCTTTTCCCAGCCTTGGCTATGCTTCTGGAAGCTTTCCCCCTCCCATCAAATCGGGATTAAATGTGCTTCCTATTTACTTACTCCCTTAGCACTCTGAATTTTCCCCCACACAGCATGTATCATCTTATATTATATCTTATGGACTTATCTGCCCCCTCATCTAGAGTGTAAGGAACGTGAGAAGGAGAACCCCATCTTCCGTGTTCACTGTCCTATAGTCAGCTCCTAGCGAGATGTTCATTTCAAAGTGGATGCTCAACACATACCTAGAATAGTCCGTGACACCCAGTAGGCACAATAAAGTTAAAAGACAGGAATAAAGGAAGAGAGGGAGGGAGAAAGAGAGAGAAAGAAATAGAGAAACAAGGATGTTTGGACTGTTACATTCATGCTGTTAATTGAACTTAAGGCAAAATTATAAGGTACAGAGAATTTAAGTTTAGTATCTTTTCTTTTTTTTTCTATTCCCTTCCCTTCTTTAATTGTTCACTATAGACACTCTAGAACTCAGTGTTTTCATATCACCACCCAAGCTAGTTCCCACTAAGGAATCAGTGACAATATTGTATTGAAAGGTGATTTTGGTGAGCGCTGTGAATTGTGTAAGACTGATGAATCACAGACCTGTACCCCCCCGAACCAAATAATACATTATATGTTAATAATAAAAACAAAAGAAGAAGAAAGGTGATTTTAAAAGCATTAGCTAGAGACAATAACGCTTAAACCAGAGAATCTTAAAAGATCATTTTGATCTCAATTCCTTACTTTACAAATGAGGAAATTGAAGCCCAGACACATCAGTGAGTCACCAGACATCACACAGTAAGTTCAGCTCTGAGCTGATCCACAGCGAAGCCTCGTAACTCCCCAAATTGCACTTTTTCCAGGAGGTAATACCACCCACTTAGAGAGGGTGACATCATGGGAAGCAGGCTGAGGGTGATATTTCCAAAATAGCCAGGCAAGCTTTCTTGTTGCCCCCTGAATTTCAACAGCCTCAAGCAACACCTACCTCAGAGGGTTGTTGTGGGTTTAATGAGCTCTTGGCTATGGCAGCACCCAGAAGATTGTAAACTGCAAAGCACTTGGTTATCTAGAAGGCTTGGGGTAAACTGGAAACCATAAAGTCAGTGCAAAAGCTAGGTAGACTCCAAAGGACACTGGTCATGGTCTCAGCAACCTGACAATCCCATCTAGAAATCCTGAGAAATTCCTTTGCATGACAATTCCTAACTGAATCCTGCAGAGGTTTAGAGACACTAGCATCCTCAATACCAATTTAGAAGCAATTTTTAGAGAAACTCGATTCCAGGCTGTTGACAGTTTGCTAAACTTGCCTGATATAAAATTTTAAGTGCTGATGAACAGTTGGCTATGTTTTGCTGCCGCTTCACTCCCGAGACACTTTAAGAAATTATTTCATCCCCACTTCTTTCAATTGCTGAAAACTAAAATGGCTTCTCTGACAGAATTAGATATGTAGTAAGTTCCATAGGCATTTGGATACCCTTAATGGATTTAAAAATTTTTTAGAGTTTATATGAGCAAAAATCGATTTGAATCAGGCAGAATCCAATCTAGCAAATAGAAAGGATCTCCAAGGAGCTGTATAAAATCAAAGACGTTTATAGGCAGAAGGGAGTGTGAACAAGGAAATTATACCGGGCAAGAAGAGTGGGTTGGTTATTGCAAAGTTACTTTCCTTTCGGGGTTGGCAAGGGTCCATCAGGCTGATTACCTAATAGCGCTGATCAGGAGATTTCTGACTGACTGGTTTAAGATTCCATTTCTGGGAGCACCGAAACTGTAAGTCTCAGTTTGGTGATGTGATGCTTAGTTAGCATAGTTTGGGGCTTGTTGTCTTGTTTTTAACAAGTGTGAGAATGAGGAAATGTTTTCAACAGTCAGAACATGTATTGTGGAATTCCAGAGTCTCCTCCACAGGGTTCCAGAAAGGGGTTCCTCTCAGACAAGTCTTCCCCAATATGCTTTAACTGGTCTCCTGTTGCATAAGATGGGTCTTCACTAAAGGCATGTGTGAGATACTTAAACAGCCAGTTGATGTCTCTGGAGTCCTTTGCCCATAGTTTCTGGTGATATCTCCACTTGCAATCAGACAATGCATCATCCTGAACCTTTATCCCAGGAACTTGTTAAGAGTGTCAGTTAGGATGCTCCAGATGCACGAAACTGAATGCCTAAATAAAAGTGGCTTAAACAACTGGATCTTTTTTTTTAAGATTTTATTTATTTGAGAGAGCGAGAGCGAGCATGCATGCACGAGTGGGGGGAGGGGCAGAGGGAGAAGCAGACTCCCCACTGAGCAGGGAGCCTGACGTGGGGCTGGATCCCAGGACCCTGAGATCATGACCTGAGCCGAAGGCAGACACTTAACCAACTGGGCCACCCAGGCCCTAAACAACTGTATCTTGTTATTGCCGCTGTCTCACAGGTAAAGACTAGCCCTAGGGAGGCGGTCTGAGGGGTGGCTCTGCAATTCAATGATGCCATCAGAGACACTGCTGCCTTTCATCTTCCTATCTTCCCATCCTCAAAGTGCCCAT
Source organism: Callorhinus ursinus (assembly GCF_003265705.2). Lineage (NCBI taxonomy): Eukaryota > Metazoa > Chordata > Mammalia > Carnivora > Otariidae > Callorhinus > Callorhinus ursinus. Next base: position 60,755,571 of record NW_027397067.1, on the reverse strand, counting down.
AGATCTCCCACATTGGTCACAGGGTGGTTGCAGCAGGTGCAGCTTTACCACCTCACGTGACAAGGTTCCTAAACCAGAAAGGAAGAAGGAGGAAGAGAGCTTCCCTCCCGTCTCTCCTTTTGTAAGGAAAGCACCTGTTTCTCAGAAACCCCCCGGCAAACCTCCCCTTATGTCTTTTTGGACAAAACTGGATTCCATCGCCATCCTGAGCTGCCGAGGGGCTGTGAAAAGGGAAACTGTCATTCTCAGTCTCTGTCTTAGAATTGGGCTCCTCCAATAGGCAAGAAGGATGAGCAAAACGTTTGTTGGGTAGGCTATCATCACAGACGCTACTTGAGAGTGTTCTAAGCACTTCACGTGTATTAATCCATCAGATCTTCACAACAAGCTCACAGGGTAGGTGTAATTATTACCATTTTACAGAGAAGCAAACTCCACCCGGAGACAGGAACAGAGCAAAGCAGTGAAGCTCAGATTCGAACTCCCATCACCCGACTCCGGAGGCTGCACTCCTAACTACACGTTACACTGTTCTGGGCTTGCCACAGCAGGCAATCCACCAGTCTGCTTCCAGAATCTCACACATGAAAGGTCTGAGCAGTGCCTGTCTCCCTCTGAAGTGCAAATGTGCCATTTCCCCTGGCTGCAGTCACAGATGGGTGAGAAGAGCAGAGAGGCTTCCCAGAGTGACAAGAATTGCTTCCTGTCATCATCAAGGCTGCAACAGCTGGGGCTGTGATCAGGTCAAGGGCTGGGGCCAGGAGAGTCCACTTCATGGCTGGGGCCACTGATGGAGTCCGTGACCCACCGGGCTATCAGAGGTAGCAGAAAGTCAAGGTGAGTGATTGAAGAGTCCAGTTCCAACAGGCAGGATTAGAATAGAATGGTTTCTAAGTTAGAGGGATGTTTTACAGGCCACTTCCATTCTTTCATTTTTGAATGAGAAGAATGAGTCCCATAGAGGGTAATTTGTCCAAGATCCCACAGCTAGTTTGTGCTGGGGTGGGCGGGGGCAAGTCTTCAATGATGGCTTCTTTGTCCCTTGCAAAAAGCATCCCTTGCACTTCATACATGCTTGTTATAATTTCCATTACACTGCTGCATTTATTCACGTGTGCGTGGGTCTCCCCCATCACTTTGGAAGGGTCTCGGTAGCGAGCCCACAGCCAGCCCTGGACCCTCATCTTGCCTGCGCTGCCTGCTGGCTGAGTGACCTGAAGTTGTATAACTTCTCAATACTCACCCTCCTCCTTCTACAAGATGGGAGAAGCAGCAACTCCGACTCGCCATGCTGCTGAGACACTTAAGTTTTAAGCTGCACATAGCACTGTGTGCCAGGCAGAGTTGGGGCTTGGTAAGTCGCAGTTACTATTCGTTTTGTATCTCCCTGGTGTCCACGCCCAAGCTTGGTAAATCAACTTATCGATCACCAGAGGGGACGAAGAGTCCGTGTCCTGACAGAGGGCGGGCAGCACAGTATCCGAGAGACACAAAGGTGCAGTGAAGAGAGAGGCCCAGGAAAGGTCCGAGTCCCCGAGGGTGGGAAGGCCATGCACAACTGAGTCTGTGAAAGAAACACACAGGAAATAGAAATGCCTTCACTCACTCAGTCTCCCCAACCTGCGCCTCCTCACGGTTTGGGCTCCTCGTGGTTTAAATAAGAAGGGTACTCTTTTCACTATCTTTTTCAGATAGAGCTAAAGAATTAGCTTTATTTAGCTCACAGAGTTGGTGCCAAAGCCAAGACTGACTACCGAGGCCAGATGACTCCGAAAATAGGTTCTACCTACCTACAAATCATGCTGAGGATTAACTAAGCTAACGCACATGCAGCTCTTGACACAACGCCTAGCACAGGAGTGGTGGCTCCTATCATTGCTGGTTTCATTGTCATCCTTACCTTGCACGGCTTCTCCTGCTCCGGTCCCTGCAGAGACAAGTGGTCCTGTTACTCCTGACCCTCATCCTTCATCAGAGCTGGCATCAGGAAGCAGCAAGAAGGACACGGCCCTCTGAGAAGCCGTGCCTGACTCAGGCCGCTACACGGGGTACGCAGCCATCTCAGTTATACTGCCCAGAACTTGGTTCAGGTGAGACAAGAAGAGGCTGCCAGGCGCAGAGGTACGCAGGGAGGCAAAGGTTCAGCGTAGACCTGCACCCATCTCTAATCCTCCCATAACCCTCGTTAATCACATGGCCAAGAGGTGGGAGCAATGGCCGTGGTAGCCGGGGGGTGGGGGGGGGGCAACACTAAATGCATCAAGAGAGAAAGCAGCAGGCACGGGGGGGGCCCTTGTGCCAGGCCCAGGAGAGACTCCGGCAGTGATTATAGTGGTAAATAAATACAGCTGATGGCCGCCCTGGGGCCCCGGACCCTGCCAGGGAAGGGACCAGGGGACACGGGTTTCTTGTAATGACACTGGTATAGGCTCAGCCACCATGGGTTTACTGCAATCTGTCCCTAGACTGAGTGCTCCAGAAACACCTGTTACAGAAGCCATCATTTGGCAAGCCAAACAAAACGTGGATTCATCCAGGCCACCTGCAAAGAGATTTAATGCCTAACAACCTGTGCAGTGCTCCTAATTGTCATAATTCATTTGGCACCTCTTCACCAGTAGGTGCTAACCAAGTATCATCCTCTGTCTAGGGAAAGCCCATTTCCTGCTAACATGGTTTTTCCCTCCATAAGGAGAGCTGTGAGAAATTGTGTCATTTGAAAAGAAAAAAAAAACCACCATATTTTCCTCGCCAAACTGTTTAAGTTGCTCTTCTTTTGGCCCTCTCCATCCACTATTGGCACGAACATCTTACTTTCTTTGGCTTATCCCGTTACTGCTTCCCTATTGCATAATTGAGGTTATCATTATTTTCTCATTTTCCCCTCCAACTGGCAGCAGTTGGGTCCCTTCTATCTCGTATTTCCTTAAAATGCCACACTGTTGCTCTAACTTATTTAAACACTCTGGAAAGCCAGGGAATGTAGCCATTGTAGGCACATCCCCACATCCCCCAGAAAAGTGTCCCTGCTGTCCTTCGGTGTGCCACAGCAGGTCCAGAATCCAGCAATCGAACAACAGCTGAGTGCCACTGTAACAAACAAATAGTAAAACGATCTGCCTTCTGCTACTTTTAAAAAAAATCAAACAAACCAAAAAAAAGCAAGGGATGTCATATGAGAACAGAATTCAGTTTATGAGGGGAAACAAAACAAAAACATTGAATAACAGTAGTGTCCCACGTATCAGGCTCTCATTGAATCTCCGTATTGACAGCGAAGATCATAGTCCAATTCCGCTGGTTAGGGCTTCCCCAAATCAGACGCTTTAGAAACAAAGAGTTTCTTATTCGGTTTCTGCATCTGTCACTACTAAAAGATACAGGGATCCAAAGCTTATCGCTAGAAGATAGGGAGGGAAAGTGGGGACCGAAAACTTTACAATGAACTGATTGGCACTTTTATATCTGAGAAAGGGAAAAACAGGGATCCATTTTCAGAAATTCTCCTTTAAGCTTCTCTTGATTCCTGATAGAGCACATCATCAGTACAATCGAATTTTTCACATGAAAACTAACCAGTGTTGGCTTCTCTGTATTTAAGGAACGGAGCTTATAAAATGAATCATCTTGAGTATTTTCTAAATACAAAAATCACAATTTATAAATATTAACTTTAAAAATGTACTTGAGAATGACTGGCCCAACATTTTGTTATTTAACGAGGATATTTTTCAAAGAACAGATCACAAGGAATTCCACTAATTCTTCAGAATGTCTATAACTGTGAGGGAGAGACATATAGGAAATCTGTTTTACAAATAATATTTAAGAAATCAGTCTTTATATTTATAAGCCAAGAGCTCATATGCAGAATTTCTCAAAAAAATCCAGAGGCCAGATAGAATGCCAGCCACAGCTCATTGACAATATCCTGTAAGTTGAACATAGTAATACCTCAGTTTTACAGAGGAAAGAAAGAAAGTACCAAAAGGCTTGAATAATTCACTTCTAATGGAAAAAAAGGTAAGGACAAACAAGACATGATCCAGATAATCCTCAGATCCTCACACAAATAAAACAACTTGTATTTACCTTAAGAGAAAGATCATGTCCATTCTGTTCTTCTTTGTCTTCAACAAGTAATTTTTATTAATTGAATGTTAAAATTACATGTCTTATAAATTAATTTTTATTTTTACAGATAATGGCCATTATGAATATCACTTAGATCTACCACTATTTTTTTTAAATTAATTTTATTTTGTGCATTACAGAGGCAGTACTTTTAGGGTAAAAGATAGATATTCTAACTCAACATGAATCATCTAACTTCTAAAAACTTAACAAAGGAATTGTGTTAGGAATCTTTGGGGTACAAGTCATAAAAATCCAATTGAACTGACAGGCAAAAGGAGATTTTATTAGGAGGATATTAGAGTATTTTCATGTATCCAAATGACAGCAAGCGCTGGGATTTTATGCAGCTCAACCCCAACAACAAGGAAGATCAGCTCTCTCCCTGACTTTTGTGGACTCTGGTATGGTTTCAACCTCTTCTACTGGAGCTGGTACTTTTTCACATGGTGGCCACCAGCAGCTTTAAAGCCCCCCAACCCAAGGTTTCTACCATCAGGGAATACTTACCCACTCCCTTAGTTCTACTTCAAAAATTCCTAAGACAAACTGATCAATCTCCCTTGATCTGCATGACTATATCCAAGGGGGGTGGGGCAGCCTTACTGGCAGACTCAACCCTAAGGGTATAGTTAGAGTAATTCCCAAATAAAAAGGGGGGGAGGGGTGGACACTGAAAGCTAACTAGACAGACAAACCAAGAATAATCAAGTAAAAAAAAAAACGTGCACAGATTCTAAAGTTCAGGTAATGCAAGATGAGGTGGTACAAGATAGAAGGCTAAAAACCGGCCTTAGGCATTCTTTAGTATATTTTTTCACTTGTATTTCCCAGCCAAAACTATGAATATATAACTTTAAAACTAGATAACACACCATTTTCTCTCTCCCTTCTCTTCCATGCTTTCTGTCACTACTCGACAGCATCTAAGTTTTTGGCCTACAAATTGCCCCTAAAATCTTATGCAAAGCATCCATAATGTTACTGTCAGAATTGTTTTGGAGTTGTCTGTGTTATTTTTAGGGTTCAGATCTTCAAGTGTGCACTTCCTTATTCCAGATTCACATTATCTTCAGAGCTTTGAGATTCAGATGCAATTTCCAGTTCATGCTCCTTTTTCAATTGCTGCATTTTCATGTTTAAATCCAGTAAAGTTCTGGCCAGCTGGTGGTTTTGGAAATGCATTTCCAGCTAAAAGTTAGAAAAAGAATAAGGATTTTTATTAGCCTGAGATAACGGATCAAATGAAACCACTCTCTGCACAGGAAAAATAAGGACTTTGTGGCAAAGGAAAATAAGATATCAAGAAAGATGTATTTCTCATCTGAGTCTCCATTTCTGACTGTTTGGCCTGGCTATAAAACTGACTTTCTATGAGACAAGGTAAAATCCAGATATACAAATAGCTTTTGAAATGGCCTTGAAATGAAAACAAAAATAGCTGACACACAAAGCTGTCCACATGAAAAATTCCTGTGCATGGAAGGCTGTTTTCAAGCAATGGCATGTGATCTGCAATGAAATCATTTATCTTTACGAGCTTTCTGAGCTACAGGATTGCCCAGGGCCACCTGAGCTTTCAAGACCTAGGCCCATTTACTTGATTACTTGTCATTTCAAGTTTTTAGGATTTTAAATGGTCTCCCTGTTGAGCAAAAACATTTAATGACACCTAGAGGCACATGTACAATTATATGTACTTATATAATCTAACAGTTTTCACTCTAGAGTGAAATCTGTTATACAGTAAGGCTGATTTATACCCCCCTCCAGTGGGGGTTAATGAAAGTCCTCATGTATTAAAAAATAAATCTCTAGGGCAGTTTACCTAAGAGACTGCCCAACAAAGCTTAGTCCAACATATTCTTTGTTTTGTAGTTGAGACCTAATAATTAAATATTTGCAAATTTCTTCAGTTAGGGTCTTGCTTAATACATGAGGACCCTGTTCCCTCTGCCTAAAACTCTTCATCAACTCATCAACAGAAACCGCCCCCCCAGGATGAACCCGGGTGTTCCATTAGAGAAAAGGCAAATACTGGTCCTCCCCTTCCCCGATTTACAAAGTAAAGTCATGGGATTAAAATTTTCTTTCAGTTTTCCTTTGCCACATTTTTCTTCGTTCTTCAGCACCTGGAACCACCTTTCTAATAGTAAGAATTTGCAAAGAATAAAGCAAATGAACATCGGGCCATTAAGGGTAACAACACGTAACCACCAGCACAGAAAGCCCCTGGCCCAGGCCTCCAGGGAGCTTCAGTCCTCCCTAATGGCAAAGATGCTCTACAGTCCTGCCCTGCTCTTCCAGCTTCCTTTCCTGGCACCGTCTCCGAACCAGCCCCCACCACCAGCTGGTCAGTTGCTCCTTATGCATGTACACATTTTCCGGGCAACTTAAAAGTATATGGAACTCCTGAAATTCACTCACAGACCCTAGAAATCAATGCATCCTATTAAGACCAATTCAAACAACAAATAATAGCATAAATGATATAAATAGCAACGTCTCTAAATTAACTGAACCTGTTCATCATTGTCCCTTACACAAGGACGACCCTAACACATGATACATGGACATATGTGTATGGTTGTGTGCGGATTCCTACCGAAGTCTGGTTAACAGCCTTTTATCAGAAACTGCTGCTTCTAGCAGTCATGGTGTTAAGGTAAAGAAAGCCTCCACACTTTTCTGCCTCTTCCTTATGTCCAATCAGACACCATGGTGAAAAGGTTGACCAAGATGTTGACCATGGTCTATAGCCCAGGAACAGAGCATCTGTGTATGTGTGACATTCCACAGCTCCTTTCTGGAAAAAAACTTTGATCTTTCATACCTGTGTATTTTGTCATCTTTTCTTTTCTTTTTTTTTTTTGGCTACAGTCTTCAAGGTCTATAATAATAGTTATCATCATAATAAAAGCCACTGAATAGTGCCTATGTTCTAGGTTCTTTATACATTATCTCGTATAATCCTTACAGCAATCCTATGAGGTAATTTCTCTCTTTTACATATGAGTAAACTGAAACCCAAGGTTGCTCATTACCATTCCTAAAGTCATAGGGCCAACAGGAATTAGGAGAGCATGTAAATGTTAACGCTGGGATTTGAACATTTGTTTGGAATTTTATTCTCCACCTCCTCCCCACCCCCACAGGCAACTTTCTATATGGTAGAAAAATACAGATGGTAGAAAAACACAGACCAAGTTGGGGAGGGGTTGGTTACTGGGGTCTTGGGTGCGTCACTAGTAGACTCCGCCCCCGGACAGGAGTCAGCACGCCGGGTCCTGCACGCTCCCTTCCTTCCCGGATGCCGCTGGGGAAGTGGGGGCGTCAGCACTGTGTCGGGACACGAGCAGGCGAGTGGCCCAGGAAGACAGACAGCCAGGGCCCAGCTCACTCTGTGCGCTCTCATCGCTTCCTCCCCGGGAAAAGCTCCCCGCGGCCTCGAAAGTCCTCGAATGGACCACGCGGCTCTGGAGCCCCAGCAGAGGAGGAAGGCGACGGTGTCCCCCAGAGCCCGGCGCGCAGCCCGGCCCGGCGTTCTCGACGCGCGCCGGGCTCTGCTGCTGCCGCCGCGCCTCGGCCTCGGTGTCCGGCCCCGCCTCCGCCCGAGGGCGCCTGGAGCTCCCGAGCCGCACAGTGCGCCGCAAGGCCGCGCCAGCCGCCGCCTGAGGTCTTCCATCAGCGGGCTGGCGGCGTGGGCCTCCTCCTGGCGGTCCACGCTCTTGCTGCCCCCGGGGGAGCCGTGCGCGGGACCAGGGGCTGGGGTCCACAGCCCGACACTGACTGGGACTCCGTGGGGTCCGGGGCCGGTTGCCTCTTTGCGGCGGTCGGAGTTCTCGGGGCCCATCTCGGAGAGGCCAGGGCCCACTCCAGGCATGTATTGCTCACCATTGGTTTCCAAGTGCGAGAATTAGGGCGGGTGAGGACGGGGACTGGGGTAACCAACAGAACCGGCGGGACCCCTGCTAAGTGGGACGCCGCTGTGGCTCAGCCACTCACGAGGCACTCCACTTCCCCCAGCCTCATCTTTGGCCTTTTTCCCATCTTTAGCAACAACTGAAGGAGGTGGTCCCTGTGACTCCCAGAAGAGGTTTCCACTGGATCATTTTTTTCTAGCTCCTTGGAATGTCTTCCTAAGAGAAAGACTTTTATCTATCCAGGTAGGTGGAAGCTGAGGTACAGATGGAAAGGTTGAGACCAAAGGCAGAATATTTTGTCGCAAAGGCTGCCCCGGTTGCCTTGATTATTTAATACTCCCATTCCTTTGAAATATTTTTTTTCTAACTTTCTTCTGTCGGTTAGGCACTGTGCCAGGAGTTGGGGATTTGAAGTCTAATTAGGCCCCTTCTCCACAGGTGTTGCTCACAGTCAAGTAAGGGAAGCTTGTCTCTCTGAGCTAGAAAGAATAATCTTTCCCTGTGCCCAACGGGGCGGAAAGCATTCTGATATTCAGAAACTCTGTGCTTTTTATATTTGACTCCTTTCTGCCACTTTTGCATTTATGAAGGGGTTAAAATGGAAAAATAACCCTCTTACCCCAAAGTGTGCTGTCTTATAATTCCTAATTCAGTGTAATCATATGCCAATATTGCTTATATATCCTCTTTCAATAAGTATTATCAACTACCTCTTTTTGATCTAATGGAGAATTTCTAAAAAGGAATAAACAAAACTTTTGTGTTTTCATGAATACAATCCCCCTACCCCCTCCAAAACGTGGCAGAGATGTTCATACAATACTCTTATCTTAGTTACTCATTTGTTTAGTAGAGATCTACAAGTCCCCTGCAACATTCTAAGTCCATGGTAGGCATTGAAGGCAATAAGGACTAATTTTTATTAGTGGTTACTATGTGCCAGGCACTTTCTTTCTTTTTTTAAAGATTTATTTATTAGAGAGAGCAAGAGTGGGGGAGGGGCGGAGGGAGAGAGAGAGAGAGAGAGAGAGAGTAGACTCCCTGCTGAGCACAGAGCCTGATGTGGGGCTCGATCCTACAATCCTGAGATGAGCTGAAATCAAGAGTCAGTCACTTAACTGATTGAGCCACCCAGGCACCCTAGCACTTTCCTTGTACTAAACCATTTGATCTTCACAACAATCCTGTGAGGTAGGTACTATTAGTTTCTGCATTTTACAGATGAGGCAACTAAGGCAGAGGTTAAGCCAAATGGCAAAGATCACAACACTGGTTAAGTGGTCTAGTGAAGATTTGCACCTAGGAAGTCTGGTTTGTGCTATAAACCACTGGGACACGCCTAGGTATACACTACCTCCTCAAGAGGGGAAAGTAGTTGCTCAATTTACATGTTGTGTGAGTGTTCAAACTCCCTATGCTCATAAAACTCAGCTCTACTAAAATGTTCTAAGCCTTGACCAGATAAGGAAGAATTCAGATTACCAGGCCTCTGCAGCTCACTTGCCAAATTCAACACCTTATAATAGTTTACAACTTAAGCACAATCAAATTGTTTCATAAAGATTCTCTAGAAACATTTGAAGACCGGTTCTATTGGTGGAAATTATAAAAATCCATAAAATCTACAAGGAGCCAATGGAGTATATAAATCTAGGGGTTTTTTTGTTTGTTTGTTTTGGTGATAGGGACTTCAAAATAAGCCCTAGTTAATGTGCAGTATAAATGTTTAAAATGAGTCTTCTGCCATGACTTTTCACTTATGTTTCTAGATTGTTTACTTCAACAAGAACTTCAATTAAGTTTGATTTAGTTCAACAGTGATTGCGACCTGTTCAGTGTCAAGCATTATACCATGTGAGGAAGATAAAAAAAGATGAATAAGACATAGTTTTTGCCCTCCAGAAGCTAAGAGCCTAGAGGAGCAAATTCATTGATTCATTCAGCAATGTTTATTTAATGTCTTGTTATATACCAAGTATTATACAAGGTGCTGAGGCTGCAAAGGTAAACCAGAAAGATGAAATGGTATTTTAAAATAGACTGGTGTTACCAAAAATTAATCATTTTCTTCCATAGATTGATTTTTTTTCCAGCTGTGGTGCATCTTAAATTTTATATTTTTTTAATAGAAGTGAATTGAAGCATTGGTGAATTAGAGTGACTATAACATGTAGAGACATTTGAGTTAGGAAATGTAGTTATCCATTGCTATATAACAAATTATCCCAAAATTTATTGGCTTAAAACAGCAATTAATGTTTATTATTTCTCATATTTTCTGTGACCAAGAATTTGAGAACAACTAAGGTTATGACCTGGAACTTTCATAACATGGTAGTCAAATGTCACCAAAACTATGGTCATCTGAAGCTGATTGTGATTGGGGCTGGAGGATCTACCTGGAAGGTGTATCACTCACATGTTGGGCATTGGTGCTGGTGGTGGGCAGGAGGCCTCAGTTCCTCTCCTTGGGACCCCTTTACCAGAACTGCTTGAGTGTCTGCATAGTATAATGCCCACCCTCCCTTAGAACAAGACAGAGAGACAGATCAAGAGAAAGCCAGATGGAAGCTCTTTATATGTGTTCTGAACCACATTTTTATGACCTACTCTTAGAAGTCACACAGCTTCACTTCCACCATATTCTGTTTTTTAGAATCAAGTCTTAGTCTGGACTACAGTCAAATGGAGGGGAATTAGGGTCCACCTTTTGAAGTATGGAATCTCAAAAACTTTGCAGATATATTTTTAATCTTCCATGGGAAAAATATGATATATTACTTATATGCAAACAATGATTCAAATGACTGCTGATTTCCTGTTAGAAAAACTGAAGACCAGAAGATAGTAGGACAATATTTTTTAGATTCAGAAAGGAAAAATTTAACAGATATTTCTATATCCAGTAAAAATATGTTTCAAAGGCAAAATAAACGTGTTAATATAGCAGAAAATTAAGAAAATTTGTTACCAATCTACATAACTAGAAATACTGAGGGAAACACCATAGACTGAAGTAAAATGATAGGAGAGGAAAACTTAGATGTTTATAAAGGAATGAGGGTTATAAGAAATTTTAAATGTCAAAAAACTAATGATGTATGGTGATTAACATAAAAATAAAAAAAATTTAAAGAAATTTTAAATGTCAGGTATATATATGTAAATGATTCTCATTCCTCTAAAAAAACATATGACTTTAAAGTAATCTCTATACCCAATGTGGGGCTCAAACTCCTGACCCTGAGATCGAGTCACATGTTCCACCAACTGAACCAGCCAGCCAACTCATGGAAACAGTCCAAGTGTCCATTGATTGATGAATGGATAAAGAAGATGTGAGCTATATACACAATGGAATATTACTCAGCCATAAAAAAAGAATGAAATCTTGGACACCTGGGTGGCTCAGTCAGTTAAGTGTCTGCCTTCAGATCTGGTCATGATCTCAGGGTCCTGGGATCAAGTCCCGCATCAGACTCCCTGACTGGTGAGGAACCTGCTGGGTAGCCTGCTTCTCCCTCTCCCTCTGCCACTCCCCTGCTTGTGCTTCTGCTCGCTCTCTCTCAAAGAAATAAATAAAATCTTAAAAAAAAAAAAAAGGAATGAAATCTTGCCATTTGCAATGACATGGAGGGAGCTAGAGAGTATTATGCTAAGTGAAATAAGTCAGTCAGAGAAAGACAAATACTGTATGATTTCATTCATATGTGGAAGTTAAGAAACAAAAATGAGCAAAGGGAAAACGAGAGAGAGAGGGGCAAACCAAGAAACGGACTTAACTATAGAGAACAAACTGATGATTACCAAGAGTCTTGGGGATAAATGTAGCTATATATTTTATGTGCAGTGATATGGTATTCACCCTAAGTGCACTGTAAATGATTAAGGGCATATATTTTAAAGTCTAGCACAATCACTAAAAAGTAGTGCAAAAAGGTAAAGTTAAAAAACTTGTAGAATTAGTGTCTATGTAGAAAAATCTGAAAAAAAAATCAAAGAACCTCTTGGAACTAAGAAGCAGTTACATCAAGTTTGCAGGATGCAAGTTGAATGTACAAAAGTTAATCACTTTCCTATATACCAGCAATGAACAAGTGTAATTTGAAATGTAAAGCACATATTACCAGTTACTTTAGCACCAAAAAAAAAAAAAAAAAAGATATACTTAGGTATAAGTCTAACAAAATATGTACAAGATCTATATGGGGAAAACTACAACACTGCTGAAAAAAATCAAAACTTAGCTAAATAAATGGAGAGATATTCCATGTTCATGGATAGGAATACTCAATATTGTCAAAATATCAGTTCTTCACAACTTGATCTATAGAGTCAATGCAATCCCAAACAGCAAGTTATTTTGTGGATATAAACAAACTGATTCTAAAGTTTATACAAAAATTCAAAATACTCAGAATAGCCAATATAATATTAGAGGAGAAGAGCATAATTTGAAGACTGACACTCCCTGTCTGTAAGACTTAATATAAATCTACAGGAATCAAGAGGGTGTGGTATTGGCAAAAGAATGGACATACAAATCAGCATGACAAAATAGCCCATAAATACACCCACATAAATATAGGCACCTGAACTTTGACAAAAGAGCAAAGGCAACATAATGGAGAAAAAACAGTGTTTTCAATAAATAGTGCTGGAACAACTAAACATCCATATGCTAAAAGAATGAATCTAGACATAGACTTACTTCACAAAAATTAATTCAAAATGGATCATAGACCTAAATGTAAATTGCAAAACTATAACACTTTCAGAAGATAAGATAAAACTTATATGGTTTTGGATATGGTGATGACTTTTTAAATACAATACCAAAGATGTAATCCATAAAAGAAATAATAACCTGAACTTTATATTAAAGTTAAAAACTTCTTTGTGGAACACACTGTCAAGAAAGTGAAAAGACAAACCACAGACTGGGAATAAATACTTGCAAAAAAACATATCTGATAAAACACTGTTATCCAAAATACACAAATTACTCTTAAAACTCAACAATAAGAAAATAACCCATTAAGAAGTGGGTAAAAGATCTGGACACCCCACCAAAGATACACAGAAAACAAGCATATAAAAAGATACTCATCATATGTCATTATGGAATTGCAAACTAAAACAATGAAATATCATTACACACCAGTTACAATGACAAAAAACTAAAACACTGACAAAACCAAATGCTGGCAAGGATGTGGAACAATAGGAACTCTCCTACATTGATGCTGGGAATGCAAAATGGCACAGCCACTTTGGAAGATAGTTTGGTACTTTCTTACAAAAGTAAGCTCACTCTTACCAAATGATCCATCAGTCATGCTCCTTGGTATTTGTATAAAGGAGTTAAAAACATGTCCACACAGAAACCTGAACACAAATGTTTATAGCAGCCTTCTTCATAATTGCAAAAATTTGCAAACAGCCAAGACATCCTTTAGTAGGTGGGTGGATAAATTGAGGTACATCTGAGCAATGGAATATTATTCAGCTGAAAAGATATGAGCTATCAAGCCATGAAAAGACGTAGAGGAACCTTAAACACATACTGCTGACTGAAAGAAGCCAAATTAAAAAGGGTGCATACTGTTATAATTCCAATTATATGACATCCCGAAAAGGCAAAATTATGGAGACAGTAAAAAGATCAGTAGTTGCCAGGAGTTAGGGGGGAGGGATGAATAGGCAGAGCACAGGAGTTTTAGGGCAATGAGACTATCTGTATTATACTTCAGTGGTGGATGTATGTCATTATACATTTGTCAAAACTCATAGAATATATAACACCAAGAGTGAACCCTAATGTAAACTATGGACTTTGGATGATAATGGTATCAATATAGGTTCATCAGTGGTAAAAAAAATGTATCACTCTGGCGTAAGATGTTGACAGTGGGATGTTTATGTAGGTGGGGAGAGACAGGGGTACTGGAAACCCTCTGTACTTCCAGCTTAATTTTTCTGTGAGCCTAAAACTGCTCTAAAAATATATTTTTTTAAAAGCCAGTAGGTAAGCTAAAATATTCTTCTAAAACATTAAAGTAATCCAAAAGGAGGCAGGAAAGGGGGTACAGAGGATCAAAGCACCAAGGGGACAAAAATAAAATAACTAGTAAAATGGTAGATCTAAATTAGATCATATCAAAATAACATTAAATATTAATGTACTAAGTATTCCAACTAAAAGGTAGAGATATTCAACTAGATTAAACAAAAGCAGGAACCAAATATATTCTTCCTAAAAGAGATGCATATTAGATACAAAGACACAACTTCTGTGCCTTGTGAAGATAGAGCAACATGAACTAGATTTATCCTCTATTCTGAAACAACCAAGAAATGCTAAGTATATATGATAGAACAGACTTTAAGACACTGGATAAAAGGCAATGAAGGACAGTGGTTTCTGAAGGAATTTTTTCCCAACATCCTTCTCAGCCTTGCCTACTGATTCCTCTCAAGCTTGAATTCTTAATATTTAGAATGCCTCGTGGTCTTTCCTTGGACCTCTTCTCATTTCTGTCTCCCTTCACTGCAAAGTGATTTCATCTTGTTCTATGGCTTTTATTACTATCTAGATGGTATGCTGACATCTCAAAATTTTATCTTTAGGTCGAATCTCTCTTCTAACTCTACTTTGATTTTCAACTTAATATATCTCATTCTTAAATCCTGATTCCCCACATCCCTTATTGTATTCTTGTTTCAGTCCTGCCCACCCCAATGGAATGGAAATTCCATTCTGTCAGTTACTCAGACTACAAAATTTGGAATCACCCACAACTTGCTTCTCCCTCTTTCACTCTACATGCAATTCATCAGCATGGCTGTACCTTGTGATATATCCAGATTCAAAGAACATCTAACTCCTACCATTTTAAACTAATCTTCCCACTCCCTTTTATCTAGACTATTGGCATAGGGTCCTACCAGATATCCCTACTGCATAATTCCCCTGTTTTTCTTCTCTACCTTGAAGCACTTCTTCATTCAAAATCTCCAGTGTGTTCCCATCTTAGAATAAAGTCCAGTGTTCTGTCATAGCCTACAGGTTTCCTCCTAATTCACCGCGTATGGCATTTCCTTCATTTCTCTGATCTCACCTCCTTCCCTTCCTTCCCTTACTTGACCCCAGCCACCTTGTCTTTATGCCATTCTCATCTCAGGGCTTTTGAATTTGTTCCTTTTGCCTAGAATTCTCTTTTCCCAGGTATGTGGATGGCTAGTTCCCTGTGTTCAGGTCTCTGCTCAAATGTTGCCTAATCAGAGAGGCCTCCCTGATCTAGTATACACACATTCCTCCATTTCTGTCATTCTCTGTGTCTTTATCCTGCTTTTTATTTCTTAACATACCAACTGTCATATATTTATTTGTTTCCTATTCTGTTGTTTATTTTCTACTAATAGAACATAATCTCCATGAGAACAGACATTTTCTTGTTAACTACTGTGCCTAAAATGGTGTCTGGCGCTTAGTAGGCACTACATAAAATTTTGTTAAGTGAATGAAAAGAAGAGAGGGAAAGAGAAAGAAGGCAGCAGAACAATGGGAAAGGAAGAAAGGGGAACAGAGAAGGAGGAAGGACCTGACCAGGCAAGCACCTGAAGCAAATATGGAATGTCGTGTATGTTAATGCAGTTCTCCACAGTGACTCTAAAATGGTAAGTCAGCCTTGCTTGAAAAGAGCACAGTATCCTCTAATGAAAAGAAAAAGAACTGTCCTTTATAGCATATTTTATCAATGCATTTATACAAAGTGGATCACATATTCATTCACAGGTCATGACATCAACCCCAAATACAGCAAGCTGTCAGTCCCTGAGCCCAGCAGTCTCACCAACTTTCTGAAACCATGTCATATCTGGAATCATGTGGTCTCTATGTCCCTTTCTCCCTTTTTCTTCTTCTTCTTTTTTAGGTTTTATGGTTTTATTAACACAAATATGACGTGCACAACAAGCTGTCAATTCATTTTCTTCGCTGCGCAGCTTGGCGTTGGGATTGGTGACTCTGATTGCCAACTGGGCTGCTCTTTCCACAATAGCTTTGCGGTTCTTGGAGGAGACATTGTGAGCAATCTCTGCATAGTAAGATGTGTTGCACATCAGCAGCACTTCAAGCTCCTTGACGTTGTGGACTAGGAACTTCCGGAAGCCACTGGGCAACATGTGCTTTGTTTTCTTGTTGCTCCCCTAACCAATGTTGGGCATCAAGATCTGGCCCTTGAATCTTCTGCGCACCCTACTGTCAATGCCTCTGGGTTTCTGCCAGTTGCGCTTAATTTTGACATAGTGGTCTGACTGGTGCCAGATGAACTTCTTGGTCCTCTTTTTAATGATCTTGGGTTCACCAGAGGTCTGAGGGCAGCCATGATGCCCGGTAACAGATGGCGTCCACCTCCGCAGGCAGTGCTGAGGAAGAGAGAGGAAGGTCTCCCTTTTTCTTCTTAAAGACGGTGTCTGGATCTTCATCACCTTTTCATCATCTCTAGAAACTAGCACAATGCTGGCATAGAACAAACACTTAAATACTGGTTAAACTAGTTAATTGATTGATACAGTGGGGGAGAAGGCAATTAACATTCATAGAGCATCTCTTAAACATTAGATGTTGGCATAGATACAAGTACGGGTGTATGTGTGTGTGTGTATATATATATATATATATATATATAGACATAGATACAGCGGAGGCACAGATGTGGCATAGATATACATAGGTATACAATTTATTTAATCTTCACAAAAATTCTGCATTAGATTTGTTTTATTTTGTTCTCAGATGGGAACCTGAGTTTCAAAGAAGATAAGAGACTTGTCTAAGGTTATAGAGTAGGCAGGGGAACAGCTGAGGTGGGATTTGACTCCAGATCTATGTGGCTCCAAGGGTTATGCTCTTTCCCCTATAGCACATCAAGCAATATACAGACGCAGAATTCTTAAAACTCAGCTAAAGGGGGTTAAAACTTAAACTCGTGTTTATTCCAGCTACCTAGACCAGTTCTTCCCTAGCTCAAGTGCCATCTTGCTTCCACCCTTACATTTAACAAGGCTACCTTCTCTCAGTCTTTTTGACACCAGAAGGAGGTTGAATGCACAGATTCTACTCCTAATTCATGTAGAACACCAGCCAAATAAAAGCCTGAAACTCCTTATGCAAAAGCCTAGTTGTCTCTCTGAATCTCCTTACATAAATTCATCAGTTAATATTTACCTTTGTTGCCACTCATTCTACCTTTTTTCCTGCCTATTCATCTTTCCCTAGGAAACCTAGTTCCCACTTCTTATATGTGTTCTTTAGCTGTGCCCTGGGAACTTTAGAGCTAATTCCACTTCTTTGCTTCCTCTTCAACAATCCACTGACAATTATTCTTTTGAGCAATGAGCTCTGTTTGTTCCCACTGCAACAGAATGCCCCTAAGTGCTCTGTGCAAAAAGAAAGAAATACTTCTCTAGGCTTCAGGGAGAGGAGATTTTCCTTATACTTGTAATTTTTTCAGCGAACAGTTTACAGTCCTGAGTCATTAAAAAGTCTGTGGGGAACCATGGTCATTTTGTATTCTGGCTAAACAAATGGCTGGCAATGTCCAAACTCTAGTCATTGTCTTTCTAGCTCAATTTTCCAGAACTCTGTAGTCAAAACTATGGTTTCAAATCCCAGTTTCACATGTTGCTGGCCATGTGACTTTGTGTCAGCTGTCTGGGTTGATTTGTTCACAAGTAAATGAGAATAGTCTTTTCTTCCTCACTTGGTTGCTGAGTAGATTAACTAAAGCACCCAAGAGTACACTGAACCAAATAGGACCTTCATAAATGTGACTCTTCCATCTCACATAAGGGATGTGATTGGGGTTCTTGACATAGGGACATGTTTCTGTACCTTGCATCAGTGACTATCACAATACTACATAATCTAAAAATCCAGGGGAATTAGTGCTAGGATTGCAAGGGAAACTGAATCAGGTCTGAACTACAACAGTGAAAACAGGTTGGACAATGCCCATTCCAGTGGGTTGGATGATGGTTTTAAATTGCCAGTGGTCACATGGGACCAGTTTAATCATCTCAATCACATCACATCTTCTAAGTGTGTATGCTGAGTTGTTATTGTTAAAATATTCTCTGTCTCTTGTGGTAGGAAGATTGTATTCCTCCACTCCACTGACCTTAGGCTTGGCCATGACCTGCTTAAGTCAGTAAACTGTGAGTAGAAAGGACATGTGTGGTTTCCCAGGCCACCTTTTCTTTTCCATCAGTGTCCCGAGGCAGGCAGTTCCTTCACCCCAGCCAGGTCCTGAAATGAAGATATTATCAAGCAGAGGGGAAGCTGGCCTGGCATGAATATATAGTTTGAGTAGTAAACATATGTAGTAATTCAAGGAGGCTAGTGTGTTTGCTTTCTTGAAAGCTCTGATATTAGGTTCTCCTTTTGATTTCTTTCCTTTTCTGAGGTGTACAAAAGTAAGCATCCAGAGGACTAGTTCTGGTAAATAGGTTTTACTGGATAATTGCTGAAGAGGGGTACAGAAGCCTATTTGCCTCAAACAAGAAAAATCTACTTGTTGTAAGGTGCAAATAATGTCTAGTATCCGTCTAAATACACTTGCTCTTTTGTTAGATGTATTTAAATGACTTGTGAAAGTCATATAGGAAATTTACATAACAGTAACTTGTTTTTATTGACAGAATATATAAAAGTTTGTATACAGGATACTGTATAATGCTAGACTGTCAGTTTATAGTCTGAGAAAAATATCACAACTTCATTTCTACAACAAGTGTAAAAGGGGGTATGTTTATTTTAATATAGCTTTGACTGTTTATCTTATCTTCATGCTCTGGATCTTGAAGACATTTCAATTACAGCCTTCTTTTAAGATTCAACTAAACATGACACCAGAAAAGCATAGAAACTAGAACACTTATGGCACTTTTCTGTAAGGCCTTTTATGTACTGTGATATTCAAGACTTTTGAGACATAGAATAAATGTCAAATTTTTCCAAACAGCTTTAATAAATATATTTATATTTTAGCATAAGATACACAAGTTAACTATTTTCTTTGGCAATGTCAACTCTAAGAATGGTCACAAGTACTCAAGAAGCACTATCTGCTGGAAAACATTACTACCTTCTTTTAAGATTTAACTTTCTTTTCAGTAAAAATCAAAATATTATCCAATCGGCATATATTTGTTGAACTCTACTTAGTGCAATGCACTGTTCAAAGAACACCCAAGCAAGGAAGTATGTTAACAAATGCATTCCTTTTATGACTGATGACACAATTTAAATTGAAATGATGGTAATTGCCAGAAACCATTTTAGTACTTGAAGGAGGCAGCCTTTAAAATGGTCCCTTGGAATGGGATGTCATTTCTAAGATTATGTTACAAAAAGACTGAATTTCTTCTTGCTCACTCCTTTCTTGCTTGCTTCTTCTGAAGAAAGCCAGCTGTTGTGCTGTGAACTAACCAATGAGGAGGCCCATGTAGCAAAGAACACAGGGGGGCCCCTGTCAGCAAGCCACTGAGGAACAGATGCCCTCAATTGAACAACCATATGGAACTGAATCTTGGCACAACCATGTAAATGAGCTTGAAGGAGAATCCTCCCTCAGTCAAGCCTTCAAATGACATTGCAGCCCCACCCAACACCTTGATTGCATCCTTGAGAGAGACTACTATATTCCTGAACACAGAAATTTTGAGATAATAAATATTTTTTAAGTTCGTAAGGTTTCTTTTAACTTTTTTTATTAAAAAAGAAACTTGATATGTGATTGACATGCAAAAAGCTGAACATATTTAATGTGTACAACTTGATGAGTTTGGACTTATGTATACACTCAGGAGACCTTCACCAGAATCTATGTCATAAACATATCCATGACCTCCCAAAATTTACCCCTTTCCTCTTTCTTTATTATTATTATTTGTGATAAGAACACAACATAAAATCTACTCTCTTAGCAAAATTTTAAGTGTATCATGCAAGATTGTTAACTGTAGGCTCTATGCTGTACAGTAGATCTTGAAGACTTATTCATCTTATATAACTGAAACTTTGTATACTTTGATTAATACATCCTCATTGCCCCCTCCTCCAGCCCCAGAAAACCACCATTCTCCTCTCTGTTTTTATGAATTTGACTATTTTAGATTTCTCATATAAGTGGTATTATGGAGAATATGTCCTTCTGTTTCTGGTTTATTTCACTTAGCATGATGTCCTCTAGGTTCATCTGTATTGTCACAAATGGCAGGATTTCCTTCTCATGGCTGAATAATATTCCAGTGAATATGAGTGAGTGTGTATGTGTGTGTGTACACTACATTTTCCTTATCTATTAATGGACACAAAGGTTGCTGCCATGTTTTAGCTATTATGAAAAATGCAGTGAATATGAGAGTGCATATATCACTTTGAGATCTTGTTTTAAATGCCTTTGCATATATATACCCAGAAGTGGGATTGCTGGATCACATGGTAGTTCTCTTTTTTAATTTTTTGAGGAACCTCCATGCTGTTTTTCCATAATGGCTTTAACAATTTACATACCCACCAACAGTACAACAGTCCCCTCTTCTCAACATTCTTGCCAACACTTGTTATCTTTGTTTTGTTTTGTTTAGATACTAGCCATCCTAACAGGTATAAGGTGATGTCTCATTGTGGTTTTGGTTTGCATTTCCCTGATGATTGGTGATGTTGAGCACCTTTTCATATACTTGGTCATTGGAATGTCATCTTTGAAGAAATGTCTATTCAGTTCCTTTGTTTATTTTTTAATTGGGCTATTTGGGTTTTTGCTATTGAGTTGTAAGTTCCTTATATTTTTTCAATATTAATCCTCTATCAGATGTATAGTTTGCAAATATTTTCTCGGATTCCACAGATTTTTTACATGCAGTCTTTACATACTGTTGATTGTTTTCTTTGCTGTGTAGAAGCTTTTCACTTTGATGTAATCCCACTTCTCTATTTTTGGTTTTCTTGCCAATGTTTCTAGTGTAATACCCAAGAAATCATTGCCAAGACCAATGTCAAGAAGCTTTTCCCCTATGTTTTCTTCTATGAGGTTTGTGGTTTCAGGTCTAACACTTAAGTCTTTAATCTCTTTCGAATTAATTCTTGTGTATGGTATAAGGGTCCAATTTTATTCCTTCACATGTGAACATCCAGTTTTCCCAACACCATTTATCGAAGAAATTATCCTATCTTCATTATGTATTCTTGGCACCCTTGTGGAAGACAAGTTGATATACGTGTTTATTTCTAGGCTTTCTATCTGTTCCATCAATCTATATGTCTGTTTTTATCCCAGTTTTGATTACTGTAACTTTATAATATGTTTCAGTATCAGGAAATATGATGCCTCCAGTTTTGTTGTTCTTGTTCAAAAGTACTTTGACTATTTTGGGTCTTTTGTGATTTCATGTGAACATTAGAAATTTTTTTCTTCCAAAAAATACCATTGGAATTTTGGGGGTTTTGTGTGTTTTTTTTAAGTTTTTATTTAAATTTCAATTAGCTAATATAGTGTAATATTAGTTTCAGGTGTGCAATATAGTAATTCAACACTTCCATACAACACCCGGTGCTCATCACAGCAAGTGCACTCCTTAATCACCATCACCTATTTAACCCATCCTCCATCCCTTTCCGCTCTGGTGACCATCAGTCTGTTCTCTATAGTCAAGAGTCTGTGTCTTTGTTTGTCTCTCTCTTTTTTTCTCCTTTGTTTTTTTTTTCTTTGTTTCTTAAATTCATCAGTTTATTCTCTATAGTTGATTGTCTTGGTTTGCCTCCCTCTCTCTTTTTTCCCCCTTTGTTCATTTATTTTATTTATTAAATTCCACACATGAGTGAAATCAAATGGTATTCATCTTTCTCTGACTGAGTTATTTCACTTAGCATAATACACTCTAGTTCCATCCATGTTGTTGTAAATGGCAAGGTTTCATTCTTTTTTATAGTTGAATAATATTCCATTATATATACATATGCCACATCTTCTTTACCAATTCATCAGTTGATGGACCTTTGGGCTCTTTCTACAATTTGGCTATTATAGATAGTATACTATAAACATCGGGGTGCATGTATCCCTTTGAATTAACATTTTTGTATTCTTTTGGTAAATACCTCGTAGTGCAATTGCTGGATCGTAAGGTAGTTCTATTTTTAACTTTTTAAGGAACCTCCATACTGTTTTCCAGAGTGGCTGCGCCAGTTTGCATTACCACCAATAGTGCAAGAGGGTTCCCCTTTCTCCAAAGATATTAAGCATCTTTTCAGGTGTCTGTTGGCCATCTGTATGTCTTCTTTGGAAAAATATCTATTCATGTCTTCTGCCCATTTTTTATTGGGTTATTCGGTTTCTGGGTGTTATGTTTTATAAGCTCTTTATATATTTTATATACTAACCCTTTATCAGATATGTCATTTGCAAATATCTTCTCTCATTCCATAGGCTGCCTTTTAGTTTTATTGATTGTTTCCTTTGCTGTGCAGAAGCTTTTTATTTTTATGAAGTCCCAATAGTTTATTTTATATTTTGTTTCCCTTGCCTCCAGAGACATATCTAGAAAGAAGTTGCTATGTCAAAGAGGTTACTGCCTGTGTTTTCCTCCAGGATTTTTATGGCTTCAAGTCTCACATTTAGGTCTTTAATCTATTTTGAATTTATTTCTGTGTATGGTGTAAGAAAGTGGTCCAGTTTCATTATTTTGCATGTTGCTTTCCAGTTTTCCCAATAGCATTTATTGAAGAGACTGTATTTTTCCCATTGGATAGTCTTTCCTGCTTTTTTAAGATTAATTGACCATATAGTTGTGGGTGCCCTTGGGATTTTGATAAAGACCGAATTGAGTCTATAGATCATTTTAGGTGGTATTGGGCATTTTTAAAATATTAATTCTTCCAATCCATAAATGGAAAATATCTTTCCCTTTATTTCTGTGTGCTTTAATACTTTCATCAGTGTTTTATACTTTTCAGTATACAGATATTTCACCTTGCTTAAGTTTACTCCTAAGTATTTTTTTTAAATTTTTAATGCTATTGTAAATGAGATTGTCTTCCAAATTTCTCTTTCAGATAGTGCGTTGTTACTGTGTAAAAATTCAACTGATCTTTGTATGCTGATTTTGTATCCTGAAACTTTGCTGAATTCATTTATTAATTTGAGTAGTTTTGCGTGTATTTGTGGACTCCTTAGGGTTTCTACATGTAAGATCATGCCATATGCAAATGGATAATTTTACGTCTTCCTTTCCAATTTGGATAATTTTCTTTCTTTTTCTCATCTAACTTCTCTGGCTAGGACTTCCAGTATGATGTTGAAAAGAAGTGGTGAGAGTGGGCATCCCTGCGATGTTCCATTTCCTATAGGAAAGCAATCAACTTTTCACCATTATCATGTTTGCTGTGGGCTTTTATGTATGGGCTTTATTATGTTTAGGAAAGTTCCTTCTATACCTGATTTGTTGAGAGCTTTTATCATGGAAAGGTTTTATATTTTGTCATGCTTTTTCTGCATCTATTAAAATGATCATATTTTTATCCTTCATTCTATCAATGTAGTGTATCATATTGATTGATTTGCATATATTGAACCATCCTTGCTTCCCAGGGATAAATCTGCTTGGTCATGGTATATAATCCTTTTAGTATGCTGTTTAATTCACCTTGCTAATATTTTGTTGTGGATTTTTGTATCCAGGTTCATCAGGGATATTGGCCTATAATTTTCTTTTCTTGTGGTATCTTTGTCTGGGTTTGATATCAGGGTGATTCTGACCTCATAAAATGAGTTTTGAAGTGTTCCCTTTTTTCTATATTTTATAAGAGTTTAAGAAGGATTGGTATTAATTCGTCTTTAAACATTTAGTGGAATTCACCTGTAAAGCCATATGATCTCGGCTTTTCTTTCTTGGGAGATTTTTGATTACTAATTCAGTCCCCATATTTATTATTGGTCTGTTTTGACTTTCTATTTCTTCTTGATTCAGTCTTGGTAGGTTGTATGTTTCTAGGAATTTATCTATTTCTTCTAGGTTGTCCAGTTTGTTGGCATATAATTGTTCATAATAGTCAGCTTATGATCTTTTTTATTTCTGTGATATTGGTGTGATGTTTCTTCTTCCATTTCTGGTTAATTTATTTGAGTCTTCTCTCATTTTTTTCTTAGGGTTTGTTTTGCTAAGGGTTTGTTAAATTTATCTTTTTCTTAAGATTTATTTATTTATTTTAGAGAGAGTGTGTGTGAGCAGGGGAGGGGCAGAGGGAGAGAGAGGGAGAGAAGCAGATTCCCCGCTGAGTGGAGAGCCCAACAATGGGCTTGATCTCACAACCATGAAATCATGACTGAGCCGAAATCAAAAGTTGGACACTATACCAACTGAGCTACCCAAGTGCCCCTATTGAATTTATCTTTTAGAGAAAGCAAATCTTAGTTTTGTTGATTTTTTTCCTACTTTCTGTTCTCTTCCATTTTTCTGCTTTAATCCTTATTATTTCCTTCTTTCTGTCAAATTTGGGCTTGATTTGTTCTTTTCCTTGTTCCTTGAGGTAAAAATTTAGGTTATTTTGACCTTTTTCTTTTTTAATATAGACATTTATCACTATCAAATTCCCTCTTAGAACTCCTTTTCCTTCATTCCCTGTTTTTATATGCTGTATCATCTTTTTCATTTTTGTTGAGATATTTTCTAATTTCCCTTTGATTTCTTCTTTGATGCATTGGCCGTTCAAGAGTGTGTTAATTTCTATGTGTTTGTGAATTTTCTACTTTCCTATTTTTTTTAATTTCTAGTTTCATTCCATTGTGATCATAAAAGATATTTGGAATGATTTCAGTATTCTTAAATTTGTTGGCTTGTTTTATAACCTAGTATGTGATCTATTCTAAAGAATGATCATGTGAGCTTGAGAAGAATATATATTTAGGGGGTGCCTGGGTGGCTCAGTCGTTCAGCATCTGCCTTCAGCCCAGGTCATGATCCTGGGGTCCTGGGATCAAGCCCTGCATCGGGTTCCCTGTTCTGCTCTGCGGGAAGTCTGCTTCTCCCTCTCCCACTCCCCCTGCTTGTGTTCCCTCTCTTGCTGTGTCTCTCTCTGTCAAATAAATAAATAAAATCTTAAAAATATATATATATATATTTAGAACGTTTCCTGTATGTCTGTTAGGTCCATTTGCCTATTGTGCTGTTCAGTTCTGTTGCTATTGTTATATTCCAGTCTGTTTCTCTCTCCAGATCTTTAAATGTTTGCTTTAAGTATTTAGGTGCTCTGTTGTTGGATTTATACATATCTATAAGTGTTACATGTTCCTCTTGAATTGACCCTTTTATCATTGAGTGATGACCTCTTTGTCTCTTGTGACAGGTTTTGACTTAAAGTCTATTTTGTCTGATATAAATATAGTCATTCCTTCTCTATTTTGCTTATCATTTGCCTGGAATATCTTTTTCTACCCCTTTATTTTCAGTGTATATGTGTCCTTAAATCTAGAGTGAGTCTCTCCTAGACTGCATATAATTGGGATCTTGCTTTTCTATTTCCATTGATCCATTCTGTATCTTTTTATTGGTGAGTTTAATCCATTTATAGATAAAGTAATTTTTTATTAGTAAGGACTTACTATTGATATTTTGTTGATTGTTTTTTGTTTTGTCATTCTTTTGTTCTCTTCCTTTTTTGCTGTCTTCCTTTATCTTTATTTTTGTTGTGTTATGCTTTGATTTTTCCTCTTTATCTTTTTTGTGTCTATATAGGTTTTTTCTTTGTAGTTATCAAAGGCTTGCATAAAACTTTTGGTTGTTATTAAGCTGATAAAAACTTCATTTATATTCTAAGATACTACATTTTTACTTCCCCACACACATACTATATGTTATCAGTGTCATAATTTATTCTTTTGGTATTGTGTGTCTATTAAATTGTTGGTGGTTATAGATATTCTTAACATTTTTGTCTTTTAACATTTATACTAGTGTTAAAAGTGATTTACACACCACTATTACACTATTACATTATTCTATATTTTTCTGTATATTTACCTTTACCAGGAAGATTTATACTTTCATAAGTTTTCATGTTGTCATTTAACATCCTTGTTTCAACTTGAAGAACTGCCTTTATCACTTCTTGTAAGGAAGGTCTTGTGGTGATGAACCCCCTCAGATTTTGTTTACCTAGGAAAGTTTTTATCACTCCTTCATTTTTTTTAAAGATTTTATTTATTTATTTGATAGAGACACAGTGAGAGAGGGAACACAAGCAGGGCAAGCTGCAGAAGCAGAGGGAGAAGCAGACTCCTCGCTGAGCAGGGAGCCCGATGAGGGGCTCAATCCCAGGACCCTGGGATCATGACCTGAGCCGAAGGCAGACGCTTGATGACTGAGCCACCCAGGTGCCCCTCACTCTTACATTTTTAATAGGGAGTTTTGTTGGGTGTAACAGTTTCTTTCAGCACTCTGAATATATCATCTCATTCTTTCCTGGCCTGCAAGGTTTCTACTGAGAAATCTGCTTATAGTCTCATAACGATTCCCTTGTATGTGACTAGTAATTTTCTCCTGGCTGCTTTCAAAATTCTTTCTTTGTCTTCAATTTCTGAGAACTTTTGCTCTAATGTTTATCATTATAGACCTTTTTAGGTTCAACCAATTTGGAACCTTTGTGCTTCATGAATACAAATAACTATTTCCCTCCTCAGATTTTGTGGTCTTCAGCCATTATTTTTTTTTTTTTAAATAAGCTTCCTGCCCCTTTCTCTTCACCTTCTGGGAATCCCATAATAGATATTTTGAGTCTTTTGATATTGTCCTATAAGATCCATAGGGTTTCTTTACTCTTTTTTGTTCTTTTTTCTTTTTGTTCTTCTGACTGAATAATTTCAAATAACTTGTTTTGAGTTTGCTGTTTCTTTCTTCTGATTGATCCAGTCTGCCATTGAAGATGTCTATTGCATTTTTTCAGTTCAATCATTGTATTCCTCAGCTCCAGAATTTCTTTTTGGTTCTTTTTTATGGTGTCTATATCTTTGCTGAACTTCTCATTTTGTTCATGTATTGCTTTCCTGTTTTCACTTATCTGTTTTCTCTTGTAACTTACCGAGCTTCTTTAAGAATTTATTTTGAATTCTTTGTCAGATAGTTTGTAGATCTCTATCTCTTGAGGGTTGGTTACTGGAGCTTTATTTGGTTTCTTTGGTGATGTCATATTTCTCTGATTCTTCACGATACTTGTAGCCTTGCATTGGCGTTTGCACATTTAAAGGAGTAGTCACCTCTTCCAGTCTTTACTGACTGGCTATGCAGGGAAAGCCTTTTACCAGTCAGCCCAGCCAGAGATTCTAAATGGACCACTTGGCAAGGTTGAAAGCTGAACAAGCTGCAGGGGCCACAGGCTAGCTGCTGAAATCTTCACATCAGTTGTTGAGAGCCTCTGCCCTTTATTTTTGTTCTTAGATAACCCCAGTTCAACCTAGCCATTCCAATTTTCTCCATGTTCTGGGTGAAGTATGACAGAAGTGCAATACTCAGGTAGTGCTCTAAAATGCTAGAAAAGTTGAACACTCACTTTACCCTCTTTTTCTCCCATGGAAGAATTCATGGGCTGAGGGAATCTCACTTGGCACTGTGCTGTGCTGGCTTGAGAGAAGGGTGATATGGAAAAAGTGAAACTGTTCTTCTTACCCTTTTAAATGTATCTTTTCTCATTTTTGCCTTCCACTAGGATACTATAACCCCTTACTTGGATTTCAGAACTCTTATAGAGGTATTCCATCCATTGATGGTTTTATTGTTTCTGCAGGGGACAAGGACAATCTCATATTCTGACATCTTGCTGACATCACCTAAGCTTCTAAGTTTTAAGATAATTTGTTTCATAGAAACAACTAATGTACAGTTGACCCTTGAACAACATGGTTATATGCAGATTTTTTTCAGTAAATGCAGTACAGTACTGAAAATGTATTTTCTCTTCATTATGATTTGCTTTTTTTTTTAAGATTGTATTTATTAGAGAGAGAGAGCACAAGCAGGGGAAGGGGCAGAGGGAGAGGGAGAAGCAGACTCCCCACTGAGCAGGAAGCCAGATGTGGGGGTCAATCCAGGAACCCTGTAATCATGACCTGAGCCAAAGGCAGACACCTAACAGACTGAGCCACCCAGGTGTCCCATGATTTTCTCAATAACATTTTTTTCTCTAGCTTACTTTATTGTAAGAATACAGTATATAATACATAAAATGTAGAAAATATGTGTTAGTTGACTATGTTATCAGTAAGGCTTCTGGTCAAGAATAGACTATTAGTAGTTAAGTTTGCAGGAGGGAGTCAAAAGTTACATGCAGATTTTCGACTGTGCAGGGCATCAGTTCCCCTAACACTCAGGTTGTTCAAGGGTCAACTATAGTATGTCTAAGTATCAAAAAATCTTTTTTTCTCTCTCTCTTTTTTTTTTGGTGATAATTCAAATGCTAATTTAGGTACTACAGTGTGCCAAGACTTCAAAGGGGATATAAAAAAGTATGGATCTAGTCCCTGCCCTAAAGGATTTCAGAGTCTAGTGATGAAGGTAGGCATGTTAACAACTCACAGTATTATATCCAGTGTTCTACAATCTGAGTTCATCAACCTCTTTTTGAAGATATTGTTATACCATCTTCTTTGTCACTGTCATGCACTGGCTTTTAGGCCATTCCTCCACATTCATTGCAGACTTTGGCTCTTTCCCCACTGACCTTTTCTTGTCTGTTTGTAGTGTCCTTGAGTAATTATAAATTCCACTTCATATTTCATTCACCACTCTATCCTCCAGTGTGCCAAGTGGTAAGTAAATTGCGGTTAAAGAATGTGTTTATTTTGTTCACAAGAATACAGAACACATTCACTGGCATATACGAAGTGGCCATTACCTGCCAAGTTAATTAAACTGAGTGGAATCATTGATTTTTCTCTATTTCCCTGATGCTCACCCCTGGCATTTGTTTCACTTCAACAATCTACTCACATGAACCTGCTAGGAATTTATTATCACTCAGAATGATACCTTTAAAAGCCTGAATTCTACAAATTTACTCAGCCCATATCCTTCTTTCTATCCATAATTTACCCTACCTCTCAATTCAAGAGAAATCAAGTCATCTCCTGCCTTCATATTGCTCCTTCCCCAGCCAGACCCCATGGCAAGTTTTTTCCTCTAACTCATATCAGCACCATCTAGTGTTCTATACTCCTGGCCTTCTGCCAACCCTACTTAGTCAATCCCAACCCTAATTTTATCTATTTGTCTATTGTCTTCACTCCTGTTCCTATGCAGTCAAGTACTGCCATGTGCCCATGTTCATCACAAATACATAATTCCCAACCCTAGCTGTCTTTTCAATATTGCTCAACAGTCCTTTAACTCACTCCATTTTGGCCATCTCAGACCCCTCAAAAAAACTCTTCTTGTCTCTGAACACCAGTCACCTTCTCTTTGTGCCTGCATTTCCATCATCCTACATATAAACTATTTTTTTTAACTTCACTGAGACAACAGTTGACAACCGTTAAGACACATTGCACGTACTTCATACCAGCTACTATTCCAAGTGCCTTACTTTCAATGCGCACACCAACCCTATGACTTAAGTGCCAAAATTAACAACATTTTACAGATGGAAAAAATAAGGCACAGGGAAAATCAGAGAGCTAAAAAGTTATACCCAGTCTGTGCTCTCAGCCATTGGACTACCTTGTTAGTTAAATAATAAAGGCCAGGTGGGGACACTTTCAATTTATCATTCTTTCATGTACAAACATCAATATCTTAACCTATTATTCTGTTTTTACCAAATAGGGGGGAGCTTAAATAGGGGAAGAAAGGGAGTAAAACTTAGAAGAAATTAGGATACTTGTGTTTTTGAACGAAAAACAGAAAAATGGGTGAAGTTATAAATAATGAAAGAATATAACATAATCGAAGATAGTTAATAGACTCAAAGTCAAAAATAGGAGTTACAGGGAAAAAATGAAGCAAATGCCATAAAAAGAAGTATGTTCATGAATATTCTTTGCAGCTCCATTTGCTATAGCAAAAACTAATAATAAATGTGGTAGTAATTGCTTAGGTACCCACTCAACCTTCATTCTCCCCTTCTTACTTAGTGAAAGAACCCTGATTGTTGGAGGTGTCCACATGACCCCCTAAATACTACGTTTCCCTTAAGTCCTTGTAGAAAGGGATTCTATGTGTTAAGATCTGGACAATAATATATAAGCAGAGATTGTTAGAAAAACTTTTATAAGAGTTTTTTAAAAAATAGACTGACTTCCTGGCATTTAACTTTTGTTCCTTGACTTCCACTTCTTCCTGCCTATGTTAAAGATCTGATTGCTAGAGCTCCAACAGGTATTTTTGGGACCCTGATGTTACTTTGAGGATGAGAGCCCCACACCCAGTATCAGAACACTGAAAGCATTCTAGTCCTAAAGACATCGTGGAGTTATCACATCTGCAGGACTGCTCAGCTCTTGCTATGAGAAAGATGAAATTTCTCATGTTTTTGTGACACCTTTTTTTTTGAGTCTTTGATACTAATAGCAGAAGTAATTCCTAACTAACATAATGGAGAGAAATATTTAATAAATTATGGTATTCAGGTACGGTATATTCAGAATTCCATAGATCTAAATTTTTAAAAGATAGATCTCTGTGTTATCATGTAAGAAGTCATAACATTATCAAAAGAGAAAAGTAATCTGTGGAATATGGGTCATATGATATCTTTTTTTTTTATAAATTATTGGTAGATGTATTTTCATATGGATTTAAAAGGAAGTTTAAATAAGTAAATGCAAAATCATCAGCAGTGGTTCCTTTGGGGGCTAGGAGCTAGGGTAACAAAGGCAGGAGTCTTTCATTCTTTAATTTGCAGATCTCTTTATTTCAATTTTAACAACAAATACATGCTGCATTACTTGTATTATAAAAATAATAGGGATGAAGAAAAAGAAAGAGAAGTCAATCAGAATCCATTCTATTCTAACTCCCTAGGATTTCTTTAGACAGAGTTTTATCTCAGTGATAACAGGAGGTAGCTTGTAACAAATGTTTGTGTAGTAGTCTGAGCACATCAGTGCACTACATTGAAATAGTCTAAGGGCGCCTGGGTGGCTCAGTCGTTAAGCATCTGCCTTCAGCTCAGGTCATGATCCCAGGGTCCTGGGATCGAGTCCCGCATCGGGCTCCCTGCTCAGCGGGAAGCCTGCTTCTCCCTCTCCCACTCCCCTTGCTTGTATTCTCTCTCTCACTGTCTCTCTCTCTCTGTTGAAAAATAAATAAAATCTTAAAAAAAAAAGAAATAGTCTAAAAGTTCAGATTCATTGTTCTGACATTTCACTGAGTGTCATTTCTCTTTGGAGTTTAATTAAATATTATATATAAACATAAAATATAAATCTTTAAGCTATTCAGTATCCTGTATTTTTTTTTCTTCTTGAATGGGTCCCAAATTTACATCTTTTAAATAGGTATGTTCCAGAAACTTGGCAGCTACATGCTGCAAGACCTCCTTTCCACTGAATCATTCATCTTTGGCATAGACACCAATATAAACAATCAGAGAGGTTTACCTGATGTGGAAAACTCATCTAAAGTGCTGTGGGCTTGGTAGGAAATGTATGTAAATGCATCCCTTGTGGATTATTGGTAAATACAGGAAGCCAGGAGAAACTTTCAGCTACATAAAGCCAAGCCCCATTGTTTAATCCAAACACAGACACCCACAGTATTTATATGAGTTTATCTTTTTTTAAAGAATACCACATATACTCTCTCTGTCTGCACAAGAACATTTTCATAATGCTCCTTTACCATTTATCAAAAGGAGGTAGTGAACCCCCAAGACCTGAGATTCTCTTCATGAAGCTCTGAATAGAGAGGGAAACATAACTTCTTTGTTTTTTTATTATATTCTTTATAGAATCTATCCTGATTGAGAAGTAATAATCAAATTATACAACCCTGAACATAAGATTTTAACCAAAAAAATTCCTTTTCATTAATGTAACACTATACATTAAATTAAAATTAAATAACATTAATATTAAATGTTTAAAAATATAACATTAAGTTTCTAGTAGGAAAAATAAGGTAACATTTAGCTACAACTTACCTAGCAATGCTCATATATCAACAGAACCAAGTAGGTTTTATTGGGAACACATAAGCGTTCTCCATTTCTCCATCAGGCCTCTCCAAAGGCCATTTCTTCTACCCAGAAAGACACTTCCATCTGACTATATTGAGTTGATCAGGAAGAGAATCCAAATTTCTAAAAGAATTCTAATAGTCATTCTTTTCCTCCTATGGAATGGAGAAATGAAGGGCATTGCTTCTTATACTTGATTTACACATCTGTATTACTTTTTATGGAATCCCTCTGTTAAAGGAAGAGTTAACAAAGTCCTAACCACACTGACTACTTCTGGCAAACACAGAATAGAAAAAGACCTAAGACATGGCGATGCATAAACAGAGAAAAAGAGCCCGATATTTTAAATGGTCATGAAGATAAAAAACAAGTTGTACTTCAACTTACAGTTTGTTGTTTTGAAAAAACACCAGGGCTATCAAGCAGGGGCTTGGTTTCTATGTAACATTGAAACAGCCTAGCATCTAAAGTAGTGTGCCCCCAATCACACTGACTTTAATGTTTATGGAGGTAAGGGGCAGAGAATCAACATTCATTCATTCAACATTCATTTATTCAAGTATTTTTGGAACACTTATTATCTGCCAGCCACAGTGCTCTTGATGCTAGTGTGAACATTTTTCTTGTCACTGTTGCTTTTTTTTTATTATTAACTAGGTTGTCCTTACTAACGTTTTATTTCTTTCCATCCCTTCAAATCCACACTCAGTGCAGAACAAATGAATTTCCCAGTCTTGAAAAATATTGATCCTCAAAATTAACATACATGTCTAAAACTACTCCACTAATAAAACAAAAACAACAGCATCTCTTTTGCTTTAAATTCATCTAAGGATTAGACTAAAGTTTTCACAAAGACCTGGCTTCTTGGATAAGTTAACTTCTTTGGTTACAGGTACACTCAAATTGCTTAGGATAGGTAAGTGCTAAATGTGAACAAAGAAAATGAAAAGTGTGTACCTGGAGTGGATACTCCTTGTTTGCTATTTTAGGTTAGGGTAAGACTATATAGATACCCACTTTTTAAAAACTTCCTTTTTTTAATTACAGAAAAAATATTAAATAAAAAATGTGACGTCAAAGTTAGAAAGAGAGAGAAAAGTCATGTTCTGAGACGTGACTCTTTGAATGAGGAAGAAAAGAATTCGTAACTGAAAAATATGCTGATAGAAATACCACATCTAGAATTGCAGAATCCGTGATTTAGTGACCCATAGCTCTGTAACCGTAGCTCTCTACAAAACAGTGATGTGAAGGTCACAGGGAACGAGAAATATACAGACATCTGCTCTTTATTCACTTGAATCTTGACGTCTCTTTATCCTGTTTGTTCCTTTTCTACAAACTACATTTGCTGCTCCTGGAACATTTCTCACACGTTTTCATTCCTCCACGCCTTTGCACACGTGCTGTTCCTATGCATAGAATGTCCTTCTCACCTTGCCCAGCTCCTATGATGAGTGGTCCGCAAATTCCCTACAGGCAGGAATACAACCTCCCTCTTGTGTGTTCCTCCTGCTGTATCTGTAACTCCAGCTCTTACTCCTTTTTATGCTAGACTCTGTTCCTTTGTTTTCCCCTTTAACCTGTGAGTTTCTGATCCAGGCATCTTGTCTTATTCATGGGGTCTAGCCCACTATTCCATAAATGCTGTGGGAAAGATGGATGGATGGATGGATGGATGGATGGATGGATGTTAAACTACAAGCTGAGATACACTCCAACTGTATAAGGTTCAGTGGGTGTCAGGTACCTAAGAGAGAAAGTTATGCACTTATGATTCTAGAATTATACTACTTCTTTTTAACCATGGCATCAAATGAGACCAGCTCGCTTTTGCCAGCAGAAAGTGAACTGAGCAAAGTACAGAAAACAATAGATGGGCTTACCGCTTCCCAGGACCTGGGAGCCCCCTGCTGTCCAAAAAAATAAAAGATACTGCAACCTCCCCAGGCCAATACGGCAGTGTTAAGACACTTAACATACAATCTTAAAAACTTATTTTCAGGGCGCCTGGGTGGCTCAGTCGTTTAAGCAACTGCCTTTGGCTCAGGTCATGATCCTGGAGTCCTGGGATTGAGTCCCGCAGCGGGCTCCCTGCTCAGTGGGGAGTCTGCTTCTCCCTCTGCCCCTCACCCCACTCTTGTGCTCTCTCTCTCTCTAAAAAGAAAAAAAAAAAGCTTACTTTCACCATTTCATATGCCAAAGCATCATTATCAGCTGCTTTTATTAAACATCTTGCATCAGAATCATCCAAGTCCTCTTTATGAGTGTTCAGGTTTTCTTAATGGTACCACCATCATCCACATCATCCTTCATCAAACCTTCCTTTCTCCTGCCCCTCTTTCTCAGCATTCAATGTCATGTATTGAACTTTCACTATGCACCAGGCACTGCACTAAGCTCTTCACATGCATTGCACATCATTTAATCTCTCAGTAGCCCTTATAACCAGGCTGTTATGTTTTAGAGGAAAACTGAGGCTTAGGATGGTCAAGTAACTTGCCTTAGGTTATAAATATGGCAGGGGCCAAAGCTGGGATTGGAACCAAGAATTCTGGCTACAGAGCTCCTTCCAACCCACTGCTTCTACATCCAGCCTGAGCCCTCCTTTTAAAGCTTTCTGCTGCTTCGGTTCAGCTCCTCGTTATACCATCTCTGAACCACGATCGGAGTCATGGCTGTGTTCTTCACCTCTCGCCTCATACTGCTGACATCTGATATTTCATCATTGGTGTTATTAATTTGGTTAACTAGTTTCCAAACATTAGAGAGGTATCCACTCTTTCTAGACTGCTAGACCTTTAACCTTTAAAGTCATAAGGCCATGTTTCAAGTCTAAGAGAGCTCCCTGATACCTTCTTCCCTTCATTGTTGTGAGTCAGCTCAACAGACTTCTTTTCTTCTGATGCTGACAACACTGCTCCAACCCTTGTATTCTTCTACATCAAGACTGGGGTACCACTGGGAATAATAATTAGAAGAGTTGATTTTGGAGACACATGGTTTCAGCCCCTGCTTAGCTAACTACCTGGTAATTGCGTGAGGTTGAACAAGACTTACTTTCTAGCCTAATGTGACAATAGAACTGAACATTTAAAATGTTTTCCCCCAAGTCATTGTACAAATAGTAAAAATGAATTTTAAGGATTCTTTCACTTTATACTCTTAATATTCTTTACCCAAAAACTTTAAAATAATAATACCTATAATTAATTGACTGTCTAATTTACAGCAATAGCATTCACTAGGTGTTTTGTGAAAGGTAAGATATGAGCATATGAAATAATCATTAGATAAATGAATGCTGTAAGAGCAAATAGAAATAACATTAATAATAGTTTATGGTTTTAAATTATTAAAATATTTTACTAGTAAAATGAATTAGTAAAGCATGCTGGTTGAATATAAATTGAACAGTTGTTCACTTTGCTAATTTTTAACCTAACATCTTTTAGCGGATAATTTCAAACAAGTAAATAGCACACACATTTGAGCATTTTGATTTAATTTTTGCTATTCCTACAGAAGCTACATTTCAATGCACTTGAGTATGCAGAGCCAGTTCTCCTTCCTCCCCCAGCTGTTTTCTCCTTCCCATGATATACACTAAGATGGCTTCGAATTTCTCACATCTGGCCAGATACAGACATGGGGCACAGGAAAGAAGAGAACAGGTAGGTACAAAAATGGTCTGAGCCTCCCAGATTGCAGAGCCCTTTCCTGGCTGCTGATAAAGGTTTACTTTAGAAGCCAAAACCAACCTGAGAAGACCTCATTGGTTCTAAGGTTGCTCAAACACTTTATAATGAAATGGCTAATACCTCATCTAGCTCTTCCTTCTCTGGATGTCTATTTTATACCTAACTTTTGTTTTCTTACAGACTTACTCCAAAGAAAAATGTATTGAATGAAGAGAATATTGGGCAAAGCCCCAATATGCATGTGAAAACTGTGTGTTTATTTGATGATTATTTTGAGAAATATCTTCTTGTTGAGCATGTTATAGGAATAGGAACTGAAAATTAGAACTGAACATTCCATAATTTGGAACTTGACTTGGAAGCTTAAAGTCAAATATCATTTGGTAATTTTTTATCAAACAAATGCATAAAAATAATGTGAGCTTCCGGTGATGTTTATGCTCAACACTGATACCTATTCATTACCGATACCCCACCCGCTTCCAGAAAGAGGCAGCTTTTGAAGTTTGACACATTTCCACTGATGGCACAGTGATAAGTCTGTGATGTTCTGCCTGTTAGCATAATTCACCAAGGAGGGGGAAAGTGGGTGATGTCTTTTCAGAAGATCTTCAACAGGGGCACCTGGGTGGCTCAGTCCGTTAAGCATCCAACTCTTGGTTTTGGCTCAGGTCATGATCTCAGGGTCCTGAAATCAAGCCCCTTGGTGGGCTTTGCTCAGTGGGGAGCCTGCTTCTCTTCCTCTCCCTCTCCCCCGCCATTCCCCCTGCTCACAGACTCTTTCACTCTCTCTCTCTCTCTCTCTCTCTCTCTAAAATAAAAACAAGTAAATCTTTTTTTAAAAAAGATCTTCCAGATCTTCAGCAGGGATTTTTGAGTTTCTAGTTAATTCTAAGTTAATTAAAAAATGTTTCAAGGCTTCTGGATACATTGTTTCTCTATTAATAAAGTTCATCAAGGTTTTATTTTAGTGATTCAAGGCATTAAGTTGAAACACTAAATATGCATCTCGTTAGAAAAATGGGGAAGATTCTTCATTACAACTTTTAGTAATCAAATAATTAGGAAGAAAATGTTACTCAGAAATAAGTCAAGGCACAGCCTGGTACCTATAGTTAATGATACTGTATTGCATATTTGAAAGTTGCTAAGAGAGTAGATCTTAAAAGTTCTCATCACAAGGAAAAAAATCGTAAATACGTATGGTAACAAATGTTAACTAGACTTATGGTGATCATTTTGTAATATATACAAATATTGAATCATGTTGTATATGTGAAACTAACATGATGTTATATGTCAATTATATCTCAATAAAAAAAGAAAACTTTTAAAAGTTAAGGCTTAGGAAAAAGGCTAAGAGTATAGGTATTAGATGGAAACAATCAGAAAGCACTCAGTAAACTGTGTTCTTTAAGAGAAAGATTTATGATTCTTTAGGTCTTTTTAAAGTTTTCTGATAAAAAGTAATGTTTATTGAGGAAAGCTTGAAAAATATAAAGAGGTAAGTACCACTCAATTGCACTACTTGGACCTGACTGCTATTAATCTTATGGTATTTCCAAGTTTCTTAACATCCATGAGCTTTAGTTTCCTTATTTGTTAAATGAGGTTAATAATAGTACCAACCTCATAAGGTTATTCTGAGAATTAAGTAGATAAGACATGTGAAAGCTTAACCTTTGGTCAGAGTGAGCACACACAGAAAAGATTACCTGTCATTATATTTCAATGCCTATCTCCATTTTTTTAATTTTACAAATCAGGATCATAGTTACCTTTTGTCTCATATCATGATTTTTTAATTAAAAACATTTTAAGGGAGCGACAATCTTGCTCCCGCCCCTGACAGAGGCTCTTGCCCGGGTCACTGGGATGCAGAGCCTACTGTCCGGACCCTGGTTGACCATGCTGTCCCGGGTGTTTTTTTCTGCGGCCGCTGCAGCGGCCCCCTGTCTGAAGAACGCAGTTCTCCTTGGTCCAGGGGTATTGCAGGCAACAAGGATCTTCCACACAGGGCAGCCAAGTCTTGCCCCTGTACCACCTCTTCCTGAACATGGAGGAAAAGTTCGTTTGGGGCTGATCCCCGAAGAATTCTTCCAGTTCCTTTATCCCAAAACTGGCGCAACAGGACCCTATGTGCTTGATATCGGACTTGTCCTATATTTTCTGTCCAAAGAAATATATGTGATTACTGCAGAGACCTTCTCTGCCATATCAACAATAGGGTTGCTTATCTATGTAGTTAAAAAATATGGTGCCTCTATTGGAGAATTTGCTGATAAACTCAATGAGCAAAAAATTGCCCAACTAGAAGAGGTGAAGCAGGCTTCCATCAAACAAATCCAGGATGCAATTGATATGGAGAAGTCACAGCAGGCCCTGGTTCACAAGCGCCATTACCTTTTTGATGTCCAGAGGAATAACATTGCTATGGCACTGGAACTTACTTACCGGGAATGGCTGCACAGAGTATACAAGGAGGTGAAGAATCGCCTGGACTATCACATCTCTGTGCAGAACATGATGCCCCGAAAGGAACAAGAGCACATGATAAACTGGGTGGAGAAGCATGTGGTGCAGAGCATCTCTGCACAGCAGGAAAAGGAGACAATTGCCAAGTGCATTGCAGATCTAAAGCTGCTTGCAAAGAAATCTCAAGCACAGCCAGTTCTGTAAATGCATCTATCCTGGTGGAGACAGCTAGAAGCAATTGACGAAAGAAACTAGTCCATGGAACAAAATCTTTCTGTATTGATGTCTACTGAAGTTACACTTAACCTTTCCTAAAAATGAAAAGTTTGTTTCATATAGAGAATTAAAACAATCTGTTGGCCAACGAGATGTTTTTCATCCTTCTTGCTCTGTATTTTGAGTTCCATGATCACTTTTGAATGAGCAGTTTGCTGTTAATAAAATCCGTTGGCTGACTAACGATTACCAAAAAAAAAAAAAAAAATTAAGGGGTGCCTGGGTGGCTCAGTTGGTTAAGCATCTGCCTTTGGCTCAGGTCATGATCCCGGGGTCCTGGGATCGAGTCCTGCGTCCGGCTCCTTGCTCAGTGAGGAGCCTGCTTCTCCCTCTCCCTCTATTGTTACCCCTGCTTGTGCTCACACTCCCTGTCAAATAAATAAATAAAATCTTTAAAAAAAATTATGAACATCTTCCTAGGTCATGAAAATTGTTTACAATATATTTTTAACAGCTTCATAGTATAGTATAGTCTTCCATTCTGTACTGTGGTTAATGTGGCGTAATTTTGCCTCCAGTGGACATTTTGCAATGTCTAGCGCCAATTTTGATTGGCACACCTGGGGAAAGTGAGGTACTACTGGCATCTAGGATGCTGCTAAACATTCTACAATGCACAGTAATATCTCCCACAACTCTCCAGCCCAAAATTTCACAAGTGCTACAATTGAAAAACCTGAGAATATATCATGATTTTTTTAAACCAAGCCATTCTTATTAGACACTTAAATATAATATATTATTAAATATAATATAATGTATTATTATACATACATTAAGATGAATATCCTACTAATTATTACTTGCTGATAATTTACTTTAAATTGCATCAGTATAGCATTTGTTAGTCAGGGGAGGGTGGTGGTTGCAGCCTTGCACTTGGGAGTGTAATGCAAATGATCCCTAATCCACATTGTAGAGGCAATTAATTACCGCTTCAACTGTCCTAAAAAGGATCAACATTTTAATAGATTATTTGGTACTTAAAGTACTCTTATTGATAGCTACACCAGAGGGTGAGTTAATTCACATAAGCAGTATTAAAAATAATTTTTCATTTGTGTAATGGGTGATGTTTGCAACAGGTGGTTAAGAATTGGTTAATGTGTCCTTGAAATATGCTTATTGATTTCTACACCAGAGGGTGTGTTAATTAGCATAGGATGTATTAAAAATAATTTTCATTGATGTAATGAGTGATGTTTCCTATAAGTGACTAAGAAGGAATAAGTTACAAGACACACTGTTCTTGGTTGCTAGAGATTTAGGAATAGGACAAGCTCAGGAATCCAGTGCCATCGGTAAAGTATTTGAGGACACAAGTTCCTTTGGTCACTAGTCCCTTCCTCCATGACAGACCCTGAAGCCTATTAGACTCAATACTCCTGCCTTAGGCCATTGCTGTGTTAACCTTTCAAGCAAAGTGCTCCTAACTGTATATAAAACAGAAAGCCAGCCTCTCTGAGAGAATTGCAGGTAGAAGGTGTTCAAACTAGGTTTCGGGAAATA
This sequence comes from Callorhinus ursinus, assembly GCF_003265705.2. Taxonomy (NCBI): domain Eukaryota; kingdom Metazoa; phylum Chordata; class Mammalia; order Carnivora; family Otariidae; genus Callorhinus; species Callorhinus ursinus. Next base: position 60,715,318 of record NW_027397067.1, on the reverse strand, counting down.
TAACTAACACATCAAAACCATATATTCTCTGAAATTGTTGCTTAGGACAAAACTACCCTGAAATATATACACACACACAGAGAAGTAGAACCCAAAAGACTGTTATTTGGAAAAAAAATGAACTGGGCACAGGGTCATCAGATAGATTTTGGGTTAATCTAGATTCTTCATAGATTTATGATTTGGGGCAAGTTCCTGCTCTTAGCCTGTTTCCCTCATAAAATGAGGATAATAATATCACCAACATTAGTGTAGGGTTTTTTGTTTTTTTTTTTCATTGTATTCTCTTTTGGAGGAAGTGAAGGTTAGTCTTTCTTTTGTTCTTCTCTTTAGGTGGGAATTAGCTTTTTTGTTTGGTTTTAAGAATTTATTTGGGGAAACTGATATTCACATTTCTCTCCCATCCACCCTGTATTCAAGTGCAACAACTTACAGCATCCTCCCGTCTGCCTTCTGGGATAATTCTAGAAAGAATTCCTGAGACAGAGGGAAATAGATCCTGTTCTTTGCCCTCAGGAAAGATTATTTGTATTTTATAACTAAAAAGACAAGACATATACAGTTCTTCAAAATCACAAAGGTGGTATTTGTTAATACTGTTAATGTTTGTGTTATATGTATACATATAAAGAATTGTCAGTGTAGGTTCATGAGGTATGATAAAGGTACCACTGGGGTGAGGGATATTCATAGTGGGAGAGGCTTGCGGGGAGGGTGCAGAGGTAGGAGGTATACAGGAAATCTCTGTACTTCCTGCTCAATTTGCTGTGAACCTAAAACTGCTCTAAAAATTAAAGTCTATTTTAAAAAAATAACTAATACAATATTTCCATCATAGGCTTTGGGAAGAATGGAATGAACTATCTATAGCCAAACCTCTTAGTATAATGCCAGGCATGTAATAACTTCTCAGTGTTTATTATTGCTATTGTTAGGGTAAACATAAACAAAGGCAGCTGCTTAATTTGTACATCTATTTTCTCCATAATAATAAAATAATCTAAATACTTGGTTAAAAAGGAGAGGGAAAGGGAGCACTATGTGGAGTACTTGGGACTACAATTCAGGTATCCTGCCTCAAACATTTAACTAGTTCTTAATCCAGCAGACATTTATTGCCCACCTGCTATGTGTAAGGCACCCCCTGCTGAGAACAGAGAATACAGAGATGAGTGAGACCCAGACAGCCCACAAGGCTGGAGACTTGCAAACAAGTATGTGTGGTCAAGAGTCATAGGGAGGAGCCTACATCACATCAACTTCATATTCAAATACTAACCATTTTTAAGTATCAAGGGAGAAAAGATCTGATTCACAATAGCAAGACATGGAAAGAAAGCTCTGAAACTTTATATATATAAAAGTATATAAAAGAGGACAAATAAATGGCCATTCCACTTCTAAAATTAATCCATAAAGTCAATGTGATCCAATTAAAATATGCCAGTAGATTGAGTTTAACTGAATAAGTTTTCAAGTTCAAATGTAATCATAAATTTGTGAAAATATCTAGAAAAAGAATTAAACCAAACATAAAGATAAGCCTAGCCTTACCAAATATTAACTGTATGCTGTATTCCATTAAAAAAAGGGGGGGGGGCTGAAGCAACATGGGTAGCCACATGGATTCATGCGTAGTATGATTTCGATAGATGAAAAATATGCCTCTCTCCTCCTTTTCCAGCTCCTCTTCCTCACCATCTCTTCCTTCTCCTCTTTCTCCTTCACCTCCTCCTCTGTCTCCTTCTCCTTCTTCTAATGTAGAAATATTATTTTGAACTTGGGCGTGTTATCCAGCAGATCAGTTTGAGGATCTGGAAACTGACCACCAAAGATACATGTACTCCATTTGAAGACTACGAAGTTATTTGAATGAGGGACTGATGTGCCAAGCAAAGGGGTTTTCAGTTCATCCCATAGCCAGGGTTGCTCAACTTCCACAGTATCGACACTTGAAAAATCTGGGGAAACTGTTGTTGCAGGAGAGCTTGTCCCCTGTAGTGCATTGAAGACTGTTCAGTGGCATTCCTGGCCTTTAACCACTAGATGCCAGTAGCAGCACTGCCCTCCCAAATGCAACAACCAAAATGCCTCCAAATATTGTCAGGTTTTCCTGGGGGATAAAATCACCCTCAGTTAAGCACCATTGCCCTAAACAAAAGGTAAGTCACTGAAGAATTGAAGAGTGTAAAGCAATAAAATGCAATAAAAATTACAAGATTGTTTTTACTACATTTAGAAGCAATTGCAATGTTATTATGGGGGAAAGCCTAATATACTTTTTAAAGAACTGGTGGAAAAGGAGGAATCTTCGGGGACATTTGCCTGTCCCAAATCAAAACACACTCTAAAGCTTTGCTATTTAAATGATAGTACTGACATAGGAATTGATAAAGAGATCTAAGAAATGGAACAAACCATCCAGAAACAGATTAATGTTAAAAACAAATAGTGAAATAAGCACTCCCACACAATATGATGTTTTTTGTGTAAATTGGTACAATGCTTGGAAAGCTATTGGTCTATATGTATAAAGTTAATAACATACTCATTTTCTGGGACTGTATACTTGTCAGAATATTGTAGAGTTCTTATGAATTATCTTTATGAGGAGTATGTTATGTGGAAACATGCTTACGATACATTGATAAATGAATAAAATACATATGTACATATCAAATAAAGAATGCAATAGACATTTTGAATGTATATTTTAAATGAACATAATTAAGTTAAAACAGTTTAGGAAAGTGTACAATAAGATTTAGAGTGTTTTTCTTTAAGTAATAAACATTTCATAGGATCTTTTCTTTTGATTTCTCTTTAAAATTTTTCTGTAATAAGTGTGTGTCAATTAAGGGGAAATTCTGCAAAAAATTAGACATGTAATTTAAAAATTGAATGGAAAATTGACCACATAAGCATGCGCTTATTTCTGGACTCTCTATTGTCTTCCATTGACCTATGTGTCTAGTTTTGTGCCAATATCCTACTACCATACTATTTTAATTGCTACAGCTTTGTCATGTCACTTATCATAATGAGCACTGAGTAATGTATAGAATTGTTGAATCATTATATTGTACACCTGAAACTAACATAGCACTTATGTTAATTATTCTTCATCTAAAAAAATGGGAAAAAAACTAAATAGACATAACCTAGTGTATTTTTTTTTTTTTGCCTTTGTTGAATGTTTCTTGTGACAATTTACCATTACTGCCATAGCTTCTTGGAGAGACATTTATTATTGTTGGAAAAATCCCATTCTTACTGACTTATCCAGGAAACATTGAAAATAGAAGAATATATAACAAAGGGTTTGCTTTGGCCTGATTATGAGTCAGTATTTTGGGGATACTGGTGATATGTATTATTTGACTTCTTAATTTGTCTTCTTTACCCTCACATTGCTGGCATTTTATTCTAGGAGGATCTTCATGATGGTTTAACTCTATCCTCCATTGTCATTCTTGACAGTATTCATCATGAAATGGAGATATAGTGCTGCAGCTCAGGGTAAGAAAGAAACTAAATTGAAATTTGTTAGTTTGAAGTTATGTCTGGTTATAGTTATGAACTTAAATCTTTATCTGGAAGTCAATTCTACCCATCCACCTTGCCTTAGATTTAGGATGCAGTTCCTCTTTTTTATTTGATGTTCACGTTTTTCTTCAACCTATGTAATTTATTTTTATGATTGACATCTTGGTAAGATTAATTTTTATCATTTACTCTCAGCATGTTAATACTTACACATGACTTTATTAGTTCCTACACTGATGAAGTAAAATTTATACTTAATTAATGAAATATCCTACCTAGGCTAAACAATATTCATAGAGGATTGTAATAAATGTATCAGAGAAATGAAATATGTTGAATTATTTTTAGAAAGTGAATCAAGATAAGTTTTAGTCAGGAATAGCATTTTTTAATATATTCACCCCAACATTAATAATACTGATTCCTATTGCCATTAAACATGTCCCTACAATGTCTCTTAATTAATATAATAAAATATTTCTACTGAATTTCATAATCTTAAGCAAGACAAAATTTGATGCCGCAGTCTAAGAACCATAAATATCTATTGAGAAGTGTTTAAAATTTTAAACAACTCCTGAAATAATATCTCTGGCTTATAGCTTTTCTATTTAAGTAGAAATGTTCCCATTGTGATGAAAACGTTCCCGTTCCTGATGAAAATTTTTAAGGTATAAGACCACCAATAATATAGTGCTGGCATTGGAAGAAAGGCTTACGCTTGCTCAGTAAGCTTTATGTATCATGTTTAGAGGGAGAGATTGTACGAAAGGAAGTTTATTTGACCCTCAAACTGCTTATATGAAATAGCCACATTTTTGCTTTCTGCTTTGCTAAACCAAAAGAGCCACCTATACCATAAGAAATACAATTATCAAACCAATCAGAATGTTCTTATCATTTACTGTGTCATCTTCCAAGAAGAAAAATGTCTAATTAGGAAACAAAATTATTAGATCTTCTCTCCCTTCAATTTGGCAACCCTTTAAGTGAGTAAAGGTCTTCAGTGTCTAACACATAACACTACTTTCTTCCACTGTTAAGCATGGCACCCTCTAAGAGACAGGATTTCTACCAAAAACTTTCTGGAGGATGAGCCTAGAAGTGCAGCCATAGTGATCTTTCTTTCTTTCTTTTTTATTCAAGTATATTTAATATACAGTCTACAATATAATGATTCAACAAAACTATTCCTTACTCAGTGTTCATTATGGTAGGTATACTCATGATCTCCTTTATCTATTTCACCCCTCTCCCACCTACCTCCCCTCTGGCAACCACCAATTTGTTCTTTGTACCTTAGAGTCTGTTTTTTGTTTCTTTATTCTCTGTTTGTTCATTTTCTTTGTTTCTTAAATTCCATATATGAGTGAAATCATATGGGATTTATCTTTCTCTGACTGACCTACTTCACTTAGCCTTATACTCTCTAGATCCATCCATGTTGTTGCAAATGGCAAGATCTCATTCTTTTTTATGGCTAAGTAGTATTCCAGTATGTGTGTACACACACCACATCTTCTCTATCCATTCCTCTATCGGTGGACACTTGGGTTGCTTGCATATCTTGGCTATTATAAATAATGCTGCAATAAATACAGATGTGCATATATCTTTTCAAATTAGTGTTTTTGTTTTCTTTGGATAAATACCCAGTGGTGGAATTCCTGGATCATGTGGTAATTCTTTTTTAATTTTTTGAGGAATCTTCATACTGTCTTCCACAGTAGTTACACCAGTGGGCGTCCCCACCAAAAGTACACAAGGGTTCCTTTTTCTCCACATCCTTACCAACACTTATTTCTTTGTTTTTGATTTTAGCCATTCTGACAGGTGTGAGGTGATATCTCATTATGGTTTTGATTTGCATTTCCCTGATGATTAGTGATGGGGAGCATCTTTTCATGTGTCTGTTGGTCATCCATTTATTTGTATGTTTCCTTTGGCAAAATGTCTATTCAGGTCCTCTGCCCATTTTTTTATTTGGGGTTTTTGATGTTGAGTTGTATAAGTTCTTTATGCATTTTGGATATTAAGCCCTTATTGGTTATATCATTTGCAATATCTCCTCCCACTCAATAGGTTGCCTTCTTGTTTTGTTGATAGTTTCCTTCACTGTGCAGAACCTTCTTATTTTGACATAGTCCCACTTGTTTATTTTTACTTTTGTTTCCCTTGCCTGAGGAGACATTTCTAGAAAAATGTTTCTATGGCTTATGTCGAAAAAGTTACTGCCTGTTTTCTTCTAGGAGTTTTATGGTTTCAGGTCTCACATCTAGGTCTTTAATCCCTCTTGAGTTTATTTTTGTGGATAGTGTAAGAAAGTGATCTAGTTTTATTCTTTTGCACATAGCTGTCCAGTTTTCCCAACACCATTTGTTGAAGAGATGGTCTTTTCACCATTGTATATTTTTGCCTCCTTTATCATACCTCAACAAAGGTCATATATGAAAAACCCACAGCTAATATCCTACTCAATGGTGAAAAAACTGGGAGCATTCCTCCTAAGGTCAGGAACAAGACAAGAATGTCTACTCTCACTGTTTTTATTTAACATAGTACTGGAAGTCCTAGCCACAGCAATCACACAAGAAAAAGAAATAAAAGGCATCCAGGTTGGTGAAGAAAAAGTAAAACTTTCACCATTTGCAGATGACACGATACTGTATAAAAAAAACCCCTAAAGACTCCACCAAAAAAACTACTAGAAGTGATAACTGAATTTGGTAAAGTCATAGGATATAAAATTTATATGCAGAAATCTGTTGCATTTCTATCCACTAATAATGAAGTAGCAGTAAGAAAAGTTAAGGAAACAATCCACTTACAATTGCACCAAAAAGAATAAAATACCTAGGAATAGACTTAGTCAAGGGGGGTGAAAGACCTGTACTATGAGAAAATTAAAACATTGATAAATGAAATTGAAGATGACACAAACAAATGGAAAGATATTTCCGTGCTCATGGACTGGAGGAACCAATATTAATACAATGTCCATACTACCCAAAGCAGTCTACAGATTTAATGCAGTCCCTATCAAAATACCAACAGCATTTTTCATACAACTAGAACAAATAATCCTAAAATGTGTATGGAACCACAAAAGACCCTGAATAGCCAAAGCAAGTTTAAAAAGGAAGAACAAAGCTAGAAGTATCACAACCCCAGATTTCAAGATATGTGACAAAGCTGTAGTCATTAAAATAGTATGGTAGTAGGGTACTGGCCCAAAAAAAGACACATAGGTCAATGGAAGAGAATAGAGCCCAGAAATAAACCCACAGTGATCTTTTTTTTAAAGATTTTATTTTATTTATCAGAGAGCGAGAGCACAAGCAAGGGGAATAGCAGGCAGAGGGAGAAGCAGGCTCTCCGCTGAGCAAGGAGCCTGACGCAGGACTCGATCTCAGGATCCTGGGATCATGACCTGAGTCTAAGGCAGACGCTTAACCGACTGAGCCACCCAGGCGTCCCTCATAGTGATCTTTCTTACACTGCATTTTTCAATGCTCACAAGCAACCTGTGAAATAGTTACTCTTACTATTCCCATGTTACAGATGAGGATACTGAGGTAGAAAGAAGTCATCTTCTGCTTAATTTGGAAGATGTACCTGATGGTGGGGCTGGATATGTGAAGCCAGGCAATCTAACTTGAGAACCTACAATTAAAAACACTCTCTGCCTCACTTCACTATCTTTTTTTGATGTCAAGGGGATTCTAATACCTTGAGAACAAAGGTATAAGCTCTTCTATTGCACTACTGAGTTTCAGTCATTTTGACAATTGCAGATTTCTCTGAGTCACTTCCATTCAGTGGCAGCAACTCAAGTGAAACCAGAAATTGTGAGGGCCACCAACTCTAAATTAACCACATGACTACCCTGGCCATCTCTGACCCTGGCTACATGTTTGTACATGGACTAAACCTCCTCACAACTCTCAACCATTTAACACTCAGATTAAAAGGAGTCAGTTGCCTATTTTAAAAAATGTGCTCTGATCCTTCTGGGAGGTGCAATGAGTCATGCCATCCTCTAGACTCCATAGCACCCTGGAATCTTACTCATCCATCACTCACTACATGAATCGTAGACAATACATGTATTTGCCTACCTACAAGCTTCATGGAGACAGGACTGGCATCTTATTTATCTTGGTCTTCCTGGGACTTCTCACACCAATTACGTGCTTTTAAAAAATGTAGGCTGTTTAATGAATGTTGTAGAAACATAAAATTTAGTACAATCTTACCCTTGCTGTTTGAATTCCTTGTATAACTCTACAGTTCTTCTAGTATATCTACTGAGGGCTATGGGAGTGTGAGCATAGGGTCTGCTTGTTATGTGAGTATTTAGCTCTGGGTATGAGGAAACTCGGGAATCTAGGTTTAAGATATTTCTACAAATTTTTATATAAAAACTAACGCATACTAGTTGTAGAAAAATATAAAAATGATAAAACACAACTCTAATTACTTCACCTTAAGGGCTTTAACACCTGTATATTCCATCTAATCCTTTTAATAGCTGTTGTTAAGCCATTAAAAAATAGAAAGGGGAGGAGCACCTGAGTGGCTCAGTCCTGAGATCAAGAACTGTGTGGGGTTCCACACTCAGCACAGAGTCTGCTCGTTCCTGTCCCTCTGCTCCTCCCCCACTCTCTCTCTCTCTCTCAAATAAATAAATAAATAAAATCTTTAAAAAGAATAGAAAGGAGGGGTAAAAAAAAAAGCCTCTTAAAAAAGTAAAATATTTTAGTTAAAATGATGTGCTAAAAAGAGTAAAGCAAATGAGTGGTTACTAAAGACAAGACTGATATGGTGATATAATGAAACCACCTTTGTGACCTCAGAGCCCTCAGCTCCCAGATGATTGTCAAGAGATAATTCCATTCATTCATTCATTCATTAAAGTACTGTGACTTGGCACAGTATCATATAATGGTTAACCCCTAATAGGTTAAACAGAACTGCAGAAAACATTTTCTCCTTTATCCAGTAAGTTCACTCACAAAAAATTTCCAACCACCTACTGAGCAGAAACAAACTAAAGACAATCTCTGCCCTAGGTGAATTTATATAGTAATCTCTCATCAACTTCTGGGCTCTATCTTCCTGGAAAATCTTACTTTTGTCAAACTCTAGGTTGGCACAAATCAAGGTCTCGTATAAAATAGGGAGTTAAAAATGGCTGAAATGGCATTAAATATATTTTTAAAAGAATAAATTAATATTCCAAAAAGCAGTTTCCAAAACAAGTCAGATCCGTGGCATTAAAACCCAGTCATATTAGATAACACTTTTCATTAATCATCTTCTGTTGTTCAGGATACATTGCTGTGGTAGCGTTTTGCTAAGGCAAAATTGATTTCTCCACAATTTTAGTATCTTGCAGGTCTTTTAGGTCTTCATATGTTTGAACTAGCCCTTACTGGCTTGAAATGTGATGTCGTTAACACTTGCATTCTTGCTGTTTTGTTTCAACATGCTATGCAACACCTGCCTTATCGTAAATGATCACAGTGCTTGAGGGCAAGGTTTTCCTGATCTTGAATCTGTAGAGGATGGAGCTTACGCGCGCGCGCGCGCACACACACACACACACACACACACACACACACACACATTTTCTCTCTGTAATATTCTCATTAATTATACACCTGTGATCTCCAAGAGTGAGGAGCTAAATCTGGATTCATTAACAAGACTGAACTAAACCACATATATTTCTTTCATCAGTTTTGTTTATATATACAAGACTTCATTATCTTTGTAAAAAAAAATTTCCAAAACCTAATATGAGACAGAACCCTATTTTGTAATGTTATTCCAAACTTCCCTCTGGGAAGAAATTAGCCCTCCTGAAAAAAAATGCATAAGCATTTCCTCATGAGGTTTAATGGGTTTAAGACTTGTTCTGAGAAAGCAGTCATCCACCCTTCCAGCTGACTCACTCAGTGACTACTACAAAATATTATTTCCTATATTTCAACAAAGATTAGATAATCATTCCCTTTTCCTATAGGTGTTCTTACCCAGAGTGAATCTTTGAATTAACCTTCTAGATGCCTTTTTGCTTGTGTCATGCTCATAATTAATTCCTCCAAAAACTTTTTTAACATTAGCACCATAGTTTACAAAAGATTCTTCTAGTAAATAAGACAGCAAAATAAGCTTACAATTACAGTGCAGTGTAATAAATGCCACTTTATTTTTTTAAGTTATCTTTTTAAAAAAGATTATTTATTTATTTGAGTGAGAGCGAGAGAGCACAAGCAGGGGGAGCAGCAGAGAGAGAGGGAGAAGAAGACTCCCCACTGAGCAGGGAGCCCAACACGGGGCTCAATCCCAGGACCCTAAGATCATGACCTGAGCCGAAGACAGATGCTTAACTGACTGAGCCACCCAGAAGCCCCTAAATGCAGCTTTATAAATATATCCAGTGTGTCATGAAGATGGAGGAAAAGTGTTGAAAGTAGACTTGGGGCCAGGTTAACACAAGAGAAATTGAAGGTTGGAGAATTTTTGTGAATATTTTATGGACCGCTTTTCATTCAATGTGTTCATTTTGTTTAAATATTAGCTGTAATACAGCTACCATTTCCTACCTATTTTTCCTAAAAGTACATTGTTTACCTACATTACAGCGCAAAAAAGTCTTTTGGGAATAGCTTGCAATTTAACCACCATGGTAATATCATTCTTAGGGAAAAAGATGTTAAAAATTCTAACCAAGAAAATCCCATGTCAGCATTTGAAACACAGCCAGTTGGTAAATCAAGACTTCTTGCTACTTGTATCAGACAACACAAAATGATGAAAATAATTCTTAGATTAATTCAACTGGATTTTGCTCTGCAAGATCATTCTCAAAAAAGCACTTTCTGACTAGTTGAGTTAAAGTCCCAATTATTTGATAATAGGAAGGGAAATTTCAGCTGGTAGACACAATGATAACATTAGTCACAGCATATAAATCTCTTGTTAAAACAATCCATTGGCATTCTGGTATATGAATTAGACTTTTGTAAGTTAGAAAAGGCTGTGTTAATGCTAAAGTCAAGTCCATGTATATATATACGTGGTAACAGAATCAATCCAACTGCTTGAACTAGGTATTGACTGTCTTTGGTGCTGTCTAGTTAATATTTCTTATTTGCTTCATTGTTTATTGTTAATGACTTGGATAAAGTTACAGCCAAGAAACTTCCAGATGACGCTGTTAACAAAATCAAAACTGAAAAAGACCTACATGAACTTGAGCCAAAGTTCACCAATAAGATGAACCAAAAATTCACCAATAAGAAGTTAACTAAGGATAAATGTAGGAAATAATTGCATAAATACAAAAAGATGTGACTTATCAGCAACAGGTATAATAATTTTAAAAATTAGAGGAGCTTTGATTGAAAGCTTATTATGGGTTAAATGTAGGATACAGAAAACAATAATATGAACTTAGCCTATTTTCAAATGCAGTTAATATTCACTAACTTCTTATTTGACACTCTGCCTGGGTCTTCCATATCATTATTAAAGGCTTGCAATGAGAAAGGGGATCAATCAGTTTTATTCTGTGAAGGTCAGACCCCATTGAAGAACAGTGCGATGTTTAGAACAAAAGGGAACATTTTTGTATATTGGATGGAATTGGGTGTTTGGGCTTGCCAGTTTTTAGTGAAATAAAGTCTGCATAGAAAATGTCTAACAGAGTATTTATTATAGAAAGTGTTTAATATAGAAATTCATGTTTACCATTTGTTTTGAATTCTAAAAGGCAAAATGGTTACTATAAAAGGATGAACTTGTATGGAACATTGTTCAATTTTTACCATCTGAAGAGTGCTCCTGAAAAGTATCTTAATCTCAGGTCAGTTCAGCCTGGCAATCTAATGACTAAATCAACAATTTCTGATATTGGCCTATAACTAATTTTTGTCTGTATCATATGTGTTAAAAAAATTCACTTAATCTCATAGAGGCATCTTCTTAAAGTAAAATAGAATGAGAATCACCTAATTAAATCAATGAGCAAACTGCAATCTTTGGCAAAACCAATCTCAGCATATCAGCAAAGGCTTTTTCCAATCAGGGAAAAGGACTTTCATTCAACCCTGAATTTAGGACAGACTCTACAGAACTGAAGTTCCATGAACTATTAATATAACAGATAAGAACTAACTCCCAGATGTTTCATGGTACTTAAAGTGAAAGATTCATTTGCCTCTGAGCTACACTCAGAAAACTTCAGATAGTAAAAGACTCCTCAACATAAATGAACTAAGAAAATTACATGAAAGTCAATTTACTTTCCTACTTGGAAACTTTCAACTTCTGGGATGAAAAAAATGAGTGTAATTTTCTATAAATTTATGGATTCAACTACATGAATGCAAGCGCCAATAATATATCTTAATGGAAACATGGGAAGTTATTGCTGGCATCCTCTACTTCCCCATTAGAAAACCCAAAGACTCCTGCTACCCTGTATTTCATGAAGTGGACTACTTGGTCTCTGTGGTCTGTATTTGGAACAAGAGTAATAAATGCAATTTGGGATGAGTTGTAAAACCACACTGCATGTGCTAGACTTGCACAATTTAAAGGAGACACTGGATTCTTGATCCCATCTTTAGGCTTCAAGCAGAGTTTTTATTTCCTTTTATTGGGAAAGACCTGCAGGATGCAGCAGAGACTACTGAAAAAACTAAATTTCCAAAAGCAAAGTAAGTATTACCTGACAGTTGAGCTCATGGTTATGGAGTCAGACAGACCTCAGTTCAAAGAGTGTACCTGCCACTTACTAGCAGATACTTAAACCTCCTTAAGTCTCAGTTTCTCTATCTGTGATACAGGATTAAAAAATTAACAATAGCAGAATAAACAATATATAGATATACATAATATATGCATAAAATATTTTATTTCTTTCGAGAAACTAAACAGTGTCATGTGTTTCACTCACCACCTACCAAAGTTCCTTTAATAAAATAGAAAATGCTCAAGAAATAGCAGTGATTATCAATGTCATTATTATAATTGTTGGCAAGAATTAACATTAGCCTAGTCTTTTCTAGTAACCTTGGATAAGTTACTAAGCCTCTCTGCTATCAGTTTCCTTGTCTACAAAATGGGGATGATGAGGGCACTTAATTCATAAGGTTTTCGTAAGGATTAAATAAATTAACACCTAAAATGTGCTTAGATTTTCAACAGATGGTGCTGAAAGGACTAGATACCCACATACAAAAAGCGAGAGAGAAGGAGGAGGGGGAGAAGGAGGCAATCTTACACTCTTCACAAAAACTAACTCAAAATGGAGCAGAGACCTAAATGTAAAACACAAAACTACAAGAAAACTTAAATGACCTTTAGTTTGTTGATGACTTTTTAGATAAAGCAACAAAGGCAGAACCCATGAAAGAAATAATTGATAAGCTGCACTTCATTAAAATTAAAATTTTCTGCTCTGCAAGACATTATCAAAACAATAAAAAGACAAACATGGTAGGGAATATTTGCAAAATACATATCTGATAAAGGAGTGTTATCCAAAATATACAAAGAACTCTCAAACTCAACAATAAGAGAACTACCTGATTAAAAAAAATGGGCCAAAGATCTTAACACACACCTCACCAAAGAAAATACACAATGGCAAATAAACATATGGAAAGATGCTCCACATCATATGTCATCAGGGAAATGCAAATTAAAATGAGATACTACTTGGCACATATTAAAATGGTCAAAATCCATTGACAAACCAAATGCTAGTGAGGATGTGGAAGAACTTGCATTGCTTGTAGGAATGCAATGTGGTACAAGCATCTTGGAAGACAGTTTGGTGGCTTCTTACAAAATTAAACATAGTCTTACCATACAATCCAGCTATCGTGCTCCTTGGTATTTACCCCAAGGAGTTAAAACTTAGGAAAAACCTGTACACAGATGTTTATAGCAGCTTTATTTGCAATTGCCAAAACTTGGAAGCAGCCAAAATTTGTTTCAGTAGGTGAATGGATAAACATACTGTGGTACATCCAGACAGTAGAATATTTTTCAACACTTTAGAAAAAAGAGCTATGAAGCCATGATGAAAAGACATAGAGAAACCTTAAATATATATTACTAAGTGAAAGAAGCCAATCTATAAAGGCTACATACTGTATGATTCCAACTATATGGCATCCTGGAAAAGACAAAACTATGGACACAGTAAAAACATCAGGGGTTGCCAGGGGTTGCCAGGGGTTGAGGGGAGAGGAGAGATGGATGGGTACAGCACAGAGGATATGGGGGGCAGTGAAAATACTGTGTATGACACTATAATGGTGGTTACAAGAGAGAAGACATGTTGCTCTAGCTCACTGTCACACTGGGCATATTTCAAGAACTTTATTATGATCTATGTTGGATCCCATTGTCCATTGAACATATGAGTCTTGTCCTTCCACACTCAGCCTTTTACAGCAATTCCTCTTATTAATGAATTGTTTTTCTATAAAAATTGTTACCAAGTGTAATTCTTGGATACCAGCCCTTTATCTTTAGTGTCATTTGCAAATATTTTCTTCCATTCTGTGGGTTGCTCTTTGTTTTGTTGACTGTTTCCTTTGTTGTGCAGAAGCTTTATATCTTGATGAAGTCCCAAAAGTTCATTTTTGCTTTTGTTTCACTAGCCTTTGGAGATGTACCTGGAAAGAAGTTGTTGTGGCCGATGTCAGAGAGGTTACTGCCTATGTTCTCCTCTAGGATTTTGATGGATTCCTGTCTCACATTGAGGTCTTTCATCCATTTTGAGTTTATCTTTGTGTATGGTGGTAGAGAATGGTCAAGTTTCATTCTTCTGCATGGGGCTGTCCAATTTTCCCAGCACCATTTATTGAAGAGACTTTTTTCCATTGCATATTTTTTTCCTGTTTTGTCGAAGATTATTTGACCACAGAGTTGAGGGTCCATATCTGGGCTCTCTATTCTGTTCCATTGGTCTATATGTCTGTTTTTGTGCCAGTACAATGCTGTCTTGGTGATCACTGCTTTGTAATATAGCTTGAAATCGGGCAACATGATGCCCCCAGCTTTGTTTTTCTTTTTCAACATTTCCTTGGTGATTCGGTGTCTTTTCTGATTCCATACAAATTTTAGGATTGTTTGTTCCAGCACTTTGAAAAATGTCATTGGCATTTTGATTGGGATGGCATTGAAGGTATAGATTGCTCTGGGTAGCACAGACATTTTAACAATGTTTATTCTTCCGATCCATGAGCATGGAATGTTTTTCCATCTTTTTGTGTCTTCTTCAATTTCTTTCATGAGTGTTCTGTAGTTCCTAGAGTATAGATCCTTTACCTCTTTGGTTAGGTTTATTCCGAGGTATCTTACGGTTTTTGGCGCTATTGTAAATAGAATTGTTTCTCTAATTTCTCTTTCTACAGTTGCATTGTTAGTGTATAAGAAAGCAACTGATTTCTGTGCATTGATTTTGTATCCTGCCGCATTATTGAATTGCTGTATGAGTTCTACTAATTTGGGGGTGGAGTCTTTTGGGTTTTCCACATAAAGTATCCTGTGATCTGCGAAAAGAGAGAGTTTGACTTCTTTGCCAATTTGAATATCTCTCAAACTCAACACCCAAAAAACAAATAAGTCAAAAAATGGGCAGAAGACATGAACAGACACTTCTCCAAAGAAGACATACAAATGGCTAACAGACACATGAAAAAATGTTCATCATCATCAGCCATCAGGGAAATTCAAATCAAAACCACATTGAGATACCACCTTACACCACTTAGAATGGCAAAAATTGACAAGGCAAGAAATAGCAAATGTTGGAGAGGTTGTGGAGAAAGGGGAACCCTCTTACACTGTTGGTGGGAATGCAAGTTGGTACAGCCACTTTGGAAAACAGTGTGGAGGTGCCTCAAAAAATTAAAAATAGAGCTACCCTATGACCCAGTAATTGCACTCCTGGGTATTTACCCCAAAGACACAAATGTAGTGAAAAGAAGGGCCATATGCACCCCAACGTTCATAGCAACAATGTCCGCAATAGCCAAACTGTGGAAAGAGCCGAGATGCCCTTCAACAGATGAATGGATAAAGAAGATGGGGTCCATATATACAATGGAATATTACTCAACCATCAGAAAGGATAAATACCCAACTTTTACATCAACATGGATGGGACTGGAGGAGATTATGCTAAGTGAAATAAGTCAAGCAGAGAAAGTCAATTATCATATGGTTTCCCTTATTTGTGGAACATAAGGAATACCATGGAGGACATTAGAAGAAGGAAGGGAAAAATGAAGGGAGGGGAATCGGAGGGAGAGATGAACCATGAGAGACTATGGACTCTGAGAAACAAACTGAGGGTTCTAGAGGGGAGGGGGGTGGGGGGATGGGTTAGCCTGGTGATGGGTATTAAGGAGCGCACATACTGCATGGAGCACTGGGTGTTATACAAAAACAATGAATCGTGGAACCCTACATCAAAAACTAATGATGTATCGTATGGTGACTAACATAATAAAATAAAATAAAATAAAACTAAAAAAAGAAAAAAAATTGTTACCAAGTGTAAACCATCCATGTTGTAGCCACAAAGAGAAATACAAACTACAGAGTAACTGAATCATCCTCTCATGATGTTTTTGAGGCCATGAGAACTGAATGGCCAAGTTTGAGCTCCTCATCTTCTTGATGACATTACTCAGGCCTGATGACTTCAGGGGTTCCCCAAATTGGCTTGGTCTCCTTTGTATTTCACAGAGTAATAGGAAATCCTAAGGATTACACATCATTCACTTTCTGAACATGGCTTGACCCTGTATTTTCTTGGTTCTCTTCCTTTTTTATTTCTTCTTCCCTGACCCATTTTGCTGCGTTTTTCCCCCATTGTCATGTGCTCTAATGCCTGGTGTCTTTCAGGCTCTGACCTCAGCAAGGAAGCTCTTTTTTTTTTCTTTAATTTAAATTTAAATTTCTTTAATAATAGTCTAATCTACACCCTTGGAAGATGATTTCCAAAAATATGTCTTTGCCTGTATCTTCTCATGAGGAT
Organism: Callorhinus ursinus; assembly: GCF_003265705.2. Classification (NCBI taxonomy): domain Eukaryota; kingdom Metazoa; phylum Chordata; class Mammalia; order Carnivora; family Otariidae; genus Callorhinus; species Callorhinus ursinus. The sequence continues at coordinate 60,698,700 of NW_027397067.1, read as the reverse complement.
TCTTGTGTCATATGCATAGAGGATATCTCCTTTTAGTTGTCTGGTTGTTAAACTTATATGTGGCAGCAAAGACCCTTTTTAGCTTTTTTAAAATGCCCAAAGTCCTACTGTGATAACACAAACTCCTATTACCGATAAACATTGGCCACCATCAGTGGAACTTTTCTTATGCCGTTCATCATATCTGGATTCTCTCATTCGTTTTTTTCTTCCACCCGCCTATGCATTTATCAAGAGGCAGTTCCAGTCCTTCTCCCTGAAAGTCTAGTTCATATTCTTTTCTCCCTCCTTTCAGCAAAGGTCCCTAGTACAATTGAGTTTATGGCTTCTTATTGTTTCACACACAACAGTTCTTTTCTGTGCAACTAGGTGATAAACTATTCTAAGGACTCAAGCCTAAATCCTCACTTTTATTTCCAAAGCACAATAGCCCATTGCTAAACCTGCAATAGCAATGCAATAAATACCTGGTGACTGATTGACTTTAGGATTATGATATGAGTCTGACAGTGAGAGACACAGTCCCTGCCTTTGTGTAGCTTACAACCTAGTCTGAGAAACAGATACTAAAATAGCACTTATTACCAATAAATATTTAACTAGAGTTGCAGTTGATACTAAAATTGTCTCTGAGATTCAGTTTTTAATCACTACATCTCTCTTCAGTGAGTCCTTCTGCTCCCATATCCATGAAGCTGTCTCTTCCAGATTTCAAGCTCCGATCAATTTAAAAAATTGTATCACTCCTCTGACTCTAACTCTGTGGTCCTCAAACTGGGTACTTTTCCCCCAAGGAGATATTTGGCTATGCCTAGAGGCATTTTTTGGTTGTCATTTAGGGAGGGGAAGGGAGATGTTACTGGCTTCTGGTAGGTAGAGGCCAGAAATACTGCTAAAGATCCTAGGCACTGGAAGGCTACCACGACAAAGAATTGCCCAGCCCAAAATAACAATAATGCCAAGGCTGAGGACTCCTGCTCAAATGCTTACTCTCTCAGATGTCTTCTGAGTAGTTTTCTCAGCCCAACTTCCACGTGTTTCTTTTAATCCCTAGACTTGTATCCAATTATAATGACAAACGTTTTTACAATAAGATCTCTTTGTCTCAGACAGAAATTAATATTCATAGAATATGTATGTTGTTTGTCACGGTGGAGTATTTGTCATAGAAAGATAAATGTAAGCTGCTATCTCCTGCAGAAATGAGTTTATTTTCTCACTTTTAGCTTTCCATTGAAAAGAGGTAGTGTGTCAAAGCCTACTTACTATTCTCCAACCTTAAGACATGTTTCTCTGATGCATCTGACAACTTATACTCAGACTTTCTTTAGATGTAATAACTGTACTATAAAAAAGATGAAGTCTGTTGTAAGAATCCCATAAATGGTGGATTTAATCATGTAACTTATTAATTCTTCACACAGAAATGTTACATCAAAGACATATGTTTTTAAATTTTTCATTGATAACATCTGAAAAAAATAAAGAAAAAATACCAAACTACACGTGACATCTTTAATAGCACCAATGTTATTTGAAAGCACAGTGGCTTGAAATATATTGGTATTAGTAGATCTGTTCTTTCATTTCAAGAAGAATATATTAGTGTGACTTCTATTCAAATCTTTGAAAATCCTAGCTTAAAATACATGCAATTAATATAGCAAACCAAGTGATTAATTACTTAAGAAATCTCTGAAGAAATTTCTACTTTGGAATAAGTGTGAATCTCTGACAAAGGGCTCATCTCTTCACTTCATTCAGCCATTCTGGTCTCCTTACTGTTGCGTGAAACTTGCAGGGAAGCTCCTGTCTCAGAGCTTTCACACCTTGTTCCCTCTCCCTGAACACCCACATGGCTCATCCTCTTACTTCCTTCAACTCTTCACATATCACTTTCTCCGGGAGGGGGGCTTCCCTCACCCCCTCAATACTCTCTACATTTCCTGCACTATTTTTCTCCCCTGCACTTCTCATTCTCTAACATGACAAATATTTTACTTATTTATTGTAGTAAGTATCCAATTAATGTGTGTTGCATTCATTTAGTAAATAAAAAGGAAGGAAAGAGGAGGATGCCAGCAACATCCATTCTGCTGGAATGGATTTAGTAGGCAAGGTCTGGCTCTGGAGTACTAATGCTGGTGGCAGCTTCTAACTCCTGTCCAAAGCCAAGGCGGTGTGATTATGAAACCAAGTGTCCCAACAATGCCTTTCTGATTCGTCAGCTTCCTCACAGTGGCACAGATTACTTTTTCTTAGAGGGTGGTTCTCAGTTGATATTCTGAGAGAGCCACTCCTGGAGACCCAGCTAGAGCCAGCCTTTCTCCACAATCTGTCTCATTCATCTTAGATTATCCAGATGTTACCTGTTATACACAACTGAGCCCTGACTAGTATTCTGTCCCCATTTTACAAGAAAGCTGAACATCAGGAACACTAAATGATAGCAATAGGTCAAGCTCAAGTATATATGATCCCACAGACAAAATGAACACTTCTAGATTCCTCTTTCAATGACTCAGAATAGTTAAAACTTAACCCCCAAAATTCCTCCTCCTAATCCCTCAGAAACATCAATTTCTGGAACTGATGAATACATATATTCTTTCCAGCCCAGCCCTCTGCCTAGAATAGTTCTGCACCTGCTACTGATGCTTGTTAAGACTGCTCCCAAGAGGCAAGAAAAGTTTGCATCTCAGTATCTGAGTGTTTTACATAATGTATCCTGTATGATATTTTTTTGGAATTTTCAATATATGTTGTACTGGGAAACTCAAATTAAGTCACACAAATCAGCTTGGTTTGGTTATGAAACATCCGTTGTGGGTTTACAGTGCATATTATGGATTCAAATCTTCTTGCAACTAAAAATGACTTGTTTTCCTCTTCTGATTACTCAGTTTATGACTTGTGTGATTTGGGACAATGAAAGATGGAGAATCTAGCTGTTGCTTCCTGTCTTTTGCACATTCTGTTGAACCAGATAAACTGTTTTTGTGTCTAGTTATTTTTCATGGATCTGTGGAGTTTGCTTTTGAAACTGAAAACATTGTCGGAGAGAAAACCATCTCAGTAAAACATCATGATGGGGGGGGGAGGCGAATCCTCTCCATAATTTATATAGTGTTATACAAACAAGCCAAGGAGGGGCTCCTCCTCTGAAGAAACAAACTTGGTAACATGGGATTCCATAACAGAGAAAGCAAATGAAGTAGAGGGTATCAGAGGATGAATAAAACCAACATATTTTTTCAGGGATACTTGAAACTTAGTAACACAAGGTTATCAAATACCATGTGTTAACTATATTGCACTTTTAACACACTGTTTTTTCTCTTTACTTAAAGAGTTATTCCATGAATTTTTAAGAATTGGTCCAAGAAAGTACAGAAGGAATGAACAGCCCTTCTAAAGTTGTAAAACAGATAATAAGAAATTATCATTAGTAAAAATTATTAAGAGAGATTCTGTTTTTGCCATCAAAATCAACCATAAATTGCCCATAGCTCACATAGAAGTCAGACTCTAACAACAAAAAGAATAACTCTGAAAAATGGCACTTTCATATTATTTAGCATAATTCATAGTTTATTAGGTTTAAAAGAGGAATAGAGGAGGGAGAGAATGAAATCTTTGCTAACTTTAAAATTATACATATATACATATAAATATAATTATAAATATAATTTATATAAACAAATATAAAGTATATAAAGTATATAAATTATATAAATATATTTACTTAGAAATAAATCTTTAAATATATATAAATTATGTATAAATAGATATATATAAACATTTATTTATGTGATAGAGAGAGAGAGTGTGTGTGAGTAGGGAGAGGGGCAGAGGGAGAGAAACTTCAAGGAAACTCCTCACTGAGCACGGCCTGACCCCCTGCTCAGTCTCACAACCCATGATGTCATGACCTGAGCCAAAACCGAGACTTGGACACTTAACCAACTGAGCCACTCAGGCACCCCAATAGAAATTATATTTTTTAAAAAAGATTTTGTATTAATGAACTGTATCATGAAAACCCATTACAAAAAGTTATCCTTGGGGTGCCTGGGTGGCTCAGTCAGTTAAGCATCTCTGCCTTTGGCTCAGGTCATAATCTCGGGGTCCTGGGGTTGAGCCCCAAGTTAGGCTCCCTGCTTAATGGGGAGTCTGCTTCTCTCCCTCTCCCTCTGCCCCTCCCCCCACTTGTGTTCTCTCCCTCTCTCTCAAATAAAATCTAAAACAAAACAAAACAAAAAAGTTATCCTAAAAACATTATATAGTAAGAATAAATAAATAGGATAACTCCTAGAACATACCAGTAGGCTCAAGGCAGAGGAATTGCCTTAAGTGTGTAGGGGTTGGAGAAAGACCCTGCTGTGCAAAGTCAAGCATGTGTAGGGTAGAAAAGGAAACCCTAGGAAGGACGAGTCTGATATTTGGATCTGTAGGAAGGGCCCACAATGTACATTTTTAAAAATCATTAAATTCCACAGCCTGACACATTGCCACACACATAATAGTTCAATAAAATTATTTGTCCAACAGTTTGATACCAATGATGTCCACTGAGCACAGATGCACATGGTAACTCTTTTCCTTCTTCTTGTCTGAAATGGTGAAGTGATACTTAGGGCAAGAGAAACCATGTTCCAACCATGAAGCCACAAGCCAATATTTAAAGGATGAAAGAGCAGAAAGATGTAAAAGACGTGGGTCTTTGAGGCTATCAAGGAGCTTCTTACTCCAGATGTTTTGTTATGTGAAATAATTAGATGTCTTATTCTTTATTCCTGAAACCACTGTTATTTATTACAGGAAAAAATAAAGATCATTTATTACTTTCAAGAAAAAAAAATGCATTCTTAATTGATGCGCACCTAAAAGGAAAAATTTATCTTTTATTCTCAAAAATAGGCCTGGTCTGATTTCAAGTCCCCTTTGCCACAACACTTCCAGACAAAACAAACAAACAAAAAAGTCATCTGCTTGCTGATATCTGCAATTCTTCATTTAATAGAACACTTTATCTCAAACATGTGATACTGACTCATACTTAACTGTATAGCACCTGCTTTTGGCATTGCCTTTGGGTCTGCTCCAAAAGAGAATTTCCTGTTTTGGGAACTTTTGGCTCACAAATTCAGATAATCCTCAACATATCTGTTTTTAATTATTACAGTTTTCCTGGTTCAGCTATTGCTAAAATTTATACTCAAATTAATCACACTGCTACCATGCACTGCACAAATAACCATCTCTGAATGTCTTCCGCATCAACCATATTTTTTCCCGGATTTTTCTCTCAAACAGTCTCAAAACACCATTTGTACCAGTTATCAATCCAAATCCACCTGTCTCTGTCTTGCTTTGTGATACAGGAGCTGGACTATATGAACATCTCCCCTTTGGCAGCTGGTGCAATGTTAGGCTTTAGCAGCAGGGGGCGTAGAAAGGACATTGCTGGAGGAAGGGTTTGCTCTTCCCTGGGGGTTTTTGCTCCCACAACTCTCTCTCACTTTTTTTTTTTTATTTTATTCATTTATTTGAGAGAGATTGAGAGCGCAAGCAGGGGGAAGGCAGAGGAAGAGGGAGAAGCAGACTCTGCTCAGCTGGGAGCCAGGTGCGGGACTGGATCCCAGGACACTGGGATCACGACCTGAGCTGAAGGCAGACGCTCAACCTACTGAGCCACCCAGGCGCCCTGCTCCCACAACTCTTAAAAGCAAGCAACCTATGGGACACCTAGAAGCGTTCATGCTCCAGCAAGTTTTGCCAGGACCACTGCCAAGTCTCACTAGCCCCTCAGAGTGTGGCTTCCCAGTGAGTTTCCCCAAATTCCCAGAATCCTGATTACCAACTAGTTTCACTGGGGCCCCAAAGGGTGGTTTCTAGTCAGCCATGACTAGTGACACTGCAGTAGATTTCTCTGCCATTAAGTAGGCCACAGCCACACCCTCTCCAACATGGTCTGGGTATCAGTGTTGGCCTCCTTTCTTTTCCTTCCATGGGTACTGATCCTCAGCTGTAGAGGTAGCACATGGTAACTCTTGTATCTGCTGCTCTTGTATTCTGAGTTCTCTTTATTGCTTAGTCGTTAATCCTCTTATTAGTTAACTATTAACTATTGAATCCTTAGGAGTTAATTCCATGCTATAAATTCATTATTAATTCATTATTAAATAGTAATTTTTGTATTAAAATCTACCACTCAAATTACTAAGTGATTTCTATCTCCTGGGTAGACCCTGACCAACACATCATCTCTAGGTCATTCATAGGAATTCTGCATGTGGTATCTTTATTTTACACAAACGTCAAGCGTCTACTGACTTCCAAATATCAGTTGTAATGTCAGGCCAAATTTCCAAGCCTGGTAATCCAGTACATTAAATTTAATCAATATATATTATTTTGCAAAGGTCCAGCAACAGGAAAGACTCAAAAACATTGAATTTCAGTTGTGGTGTCCTTCCTTAAATCCATTAACATTCATTTTAATGGACTACACAATTGTAGTCCAAGACAATATTTCAAATATCAGTATGGTAACTAAATTGCACATCTAAATACTTCAATATTTGGGGAAGCGTTTGGGTATTAGAAATGGACTCTACTATTGCCTACAACTCAAGAATTTGAAATATTTTTTATTTCGGCTAACAATGAGCCTATAGGCAAACACATTTTTTAATCTATACTTTCAACCCACACTATCGAATATCAGAACATTTTAGATCCTTCGGCTCTGCACTATCCTTTGTCTGAATGACCAATTGTAGAAAAACTATTTGCAAATCATGTATCTGATAAGGATCTATTATCCAGAATATGTTAAGAATTCATACAACTAAACAAAAAGACAACCCAATTAAAAATGGACAAAGTATTGGAATAGACCTCCTTCAAAGAAGATATATAAGTGGCCAACAAGCACATGAAAAAATGCTTACTGTCATTAGTCAGAAAAATATAAATTAAAATCATAATGAGATTCCACTTCATATCCACTCAGATAAATTTTAAAAAATGCAACATAAAATAACTAGTGTTGGTAAGGATATAGAGAAACTGGAACTCTGATACATTGCTAGTAGGAATCTAAAATAGTGCAGACACTGGGAAAGAGTTTTGCTGTGCCTCAATAATTACCATGTGACTTAGCAATTCCACTCCTCAGCATATACCCAAAAGAATTGAAAACAAGTGTTCAAACAAATGTTTGTACACAAATGTTCATAGCAACATCACTCACAGTAGACAAAAGGTGGCATCAATCCAAATGTTCATCAACTTACGAATGGTTAAATAAAATCTAGTATATCTGGAACATTGTTCAGCCGTAGAAAGTGAAATAAGTACACACGACAATGTGGATGAATCTAGAAAACATTATGCTAAGTTACAGAATCAGGCAAGAAAAATGTCACATATTGTATAATTCCTTTTATATGAAATATCCAGAATAGGAAAATCCTTGGATTAGTGGTTTTCAGGGGCTGGAGGGAAGAGAAAATAGGAAATGACTGCTGAATGGGTATGGGGTTCTCTTTTGGGGTGATGAGAATACTCTAGATAGTAGTGATGGTTGTACAACATTGAGAGTACACTAAATGTCGCAGAATTTTATACCACAAATGGTTAAAATGGTGAATTTTATATGTATTTTACCACAATAAAAAGATAAATTATGGAAGGGGAAGAATTGGAGGTGGAAAACATAAACAATTCTTTCAAGAAGTTTTGTTCTAAAGGGAAACTGAGAAATGATACAGTAGCTAGAAGGGGATACAAAGGGAAGAGTAAGTTTTTAAAATATTGGAAATCATGCTGTCACATAACAATTATCAAATAGATACTTATTGAATGGATGATTAGATGTATGGTTACCAGACAGACATAGAGGGTGGCAGAGCTCACCTCAGGATGAAAAGATGAAGATTGCCATTGATCTGCTAGATCCTTGACAGATGAAATCATTACCCACCTTTGCCTCTGATATTCATGGCCTCACTGTGCTAAAGAAATGAATGATGGCAGTAGGGAAGCAACATAAGGCATGGAAGACCGTGGTAGATTTCATCTCAGTTCTCCCTCACATAGTAAGACAGTAGATAAAGAGTCTGTGCTAACAGCAAGGTGTGTGAATGAGAATTCCTATTTCCAATTGATTGTTGGTAAATGAAAGAGATGACTAACTGGTCAAATTGGGTAGTTATATATAAATGTACTTTGATAAATTCCAAATGGTTGACAGTAAATGCTGGTTGAAAAACATTCTGTAAATCTTTGGAAATTTGCTTATTTAAGGTTAAAATTATTTGTATCTCAATCTCATTTTTTTATTTTTTTAAAAATTTTCAGTATTTTAAACATATGTAAAGGTAAAGAGATAAAGTGATCCTTTATATACACTTCACCCAAATTCAACAACTATCAACTCACAGCCAACTCTGTTTTATCTATAGCCCTACCCATTCCTCTTCCTACTTCTTGGGGATTATTCTGTAATACCTGCCAAATATCCTATCATTTAACATGTAAATATTTTAGTATGGTTCTCAAAGGATAATTATGCTCTTTAAAAATATAGCCACAAGTGGAATAACAAGATGGCAGCAGAGTAGAAGGACCCTAGGCTCGTCTTGTCCCATAAACACAACTAAATAACCATCAAATCATCCTAAATACCCCAGATATTGGCCCGAAGACTGACAGAACAAACTCCACAAATAAAGGGAGAGAAGAGGCCACATCAAAGAAGGTAGGAAGTACAGAGATATGGTTCATGGGAGAAACAGATGGCAGGTGCTGTGGAGGAGAGGGAGCCATGGTTGTGGACAAGGACGAAAGAGAGGAGCACACAGGAGAATGGATAAGGAGGACATTTCCCCAAATCCACTGGCTTGGAAAGTGAGGGGGCTGAATTTCATGAGTTCTTAAAGCCAACGGGGCTTAAAGCTAAGAGTTGGTTTTTTGTTTTGTTTTGTTTTGTTTTTTGTTATTGTTTTTTAAGACAAGACATCATATATTTATTTGACAGAGAGAGGGAGAGCAAGCACAAGCAGGGGTTTTAAAGGTCAGTGAGCTTGGCTGGGATAGAGCTCCGAGGGCACTGTCTTGTTCCTAGAGAGGAGGCAGGCAAACAACCCGGGGGCAGACAGCATGGGAACTGCCATCTGAAGAATGTCTCGGGCACACTGTGCCCTAGTCTAGGAGTGCTTCCCCAGAGGCATTATTCATGGAGATGCCTCTCTGGAAACAAAGAACCTGGCTGGTGCCATTTCCTTCCCCCACCTCTCAGCATAAACAGAGCCACCTGCAGGAAGCAGTGCAGCTCTGACACTGGCTGCCTAACTTGCTTACACCAAGCCCCATGTCTCTGCACTCTGGAGGGACTGCCCTTCTCAGTCAAGTTTGCCTCAGTCCCAGTGTGGTGGTCCCATACCCCAGAAGACCAGTACAAACCCCTGCCCACACCATGTCTCCTGACCAGAGTTCTGGAGGGCGTCAGTTCTGGTGGAGTTGGTTTCAGGTCTCATTTCACAAGCAGACCAGAGCACACCTAGTTAAAAGTCGCCACATTCAGGCCAGGGACCAAACACTGCCCACAGCAGGCAAGGAGAACCTCTGCAGACGACTGTCCTAAAGGATAGAGCAGCCAAAACACAACAGCAGGGCACATGCAGCACACGCTGGAGACTCCCTGAAGTGCCAGACCCTGGGCACTACATGACCTTGTCTTCATAAGGCCATTACTTTCAGAAGCAAGAGACATAACTAGCTTTTCTAACACAGAGAAGAAGGCAGAGACTTAGACAAAATTCCAAGATGGAGGAATTTATCCCAAATGAAAGAACAATATAAGGCCACAGCCAGAGATCTAAGCAAAACAGATAAAAGTAACATGACTAATGGAGAATTTAAACCAACAATCAGAAGGCTACTCACTAGACTTGAGAAAAGAGTAGAAGATATCAGTGAGACCCTTACAAGAGATAAAAAAAAAAAGTTAAAAAAGAATCAGAGATGAAGAATGCAATAAATGAGATTGGAAACAGGCCTGATGCAAAAACAGCAGGCTGGAAAAAGCAGAGGAATGAATTAGTGACCTAGAAGATAAAATAATGGAAAATAATGAAGCTGAACAAAAGAGAGAAAGAAGAATTATGCAACACAAGAATAGACTTAGGGAGCTCAGTGACTCCATCAAATGTAATAATATATTATTGGAGTTGCAGAAGAAGAAGAGAAAAGGGGGCAGAAAATTTCAAGAAATAATAGCAGAAAACTTCCCTAATCTGGGGAAGGACACAGACATCCAGATCCAGGAGGTACAGAGAACTCACATCAAAATCAGCAAAAGCAGGCCAACACCAAGACATATTGTAATTAAATTTGTAAAATATAGTGATAAAACATCTTAGAAGCAGCAAAACAAAAGAAATCCTTAACTTACAAAAGAAAACCCATAAGGCTAGTTGGAGATTTCTCAACAGATACTTAGCAAGCCAGAAGGGAGTGGCATGATATATTGAGAGTGGTGAGTAGTGAAAATCTACAGCCAAGAATACTCTATCCAGCAAGGCTCTCATTCAGAACAGGAAATATAAAGAGTTTCCCAGGCAAACAAAAACTAAAGGAGCTTGTGACCACTAAACCAGCCCTGCATGAAATATTAAAGGGGACCCTTTGAGTGCAAAGGAGAGACCAAAGTGACAAAGACAAGAAAGGATAAGATAAAATCTCCAGAAACACCAAAACAAGTAATAAAATGGCAATAAATACATTTCTATCAATAATTACTTTGAATATAAATGGACTAAATGCTCCAATCAAAAGACATAGAATGTCAAAACGGATTAAAAAAAAATAAAACAAGACACATCTATATGCTGCCTACAAGAGACTCATTTTAGGCCTAAAGACACATCTGCAGATTGAAAGTGAGGGGATGGAGAAATATTTATCACATAAATGGATGTCAAAAGAAACTCAAAGTAGCAATACTTAGATCAGACACACTAGACTTTTTTGTTCTGTTGTTTTTATCCTGCTTTGGTATCAGTGTAATAACTGGCCTCATGGAATGATTTTGAATGTGTTTCCTCTATTCCATTATTTGTAAGATTTTGATAAAGCTTGTCATTATTTTTTTAAATATTTGGTAGAATTCACCAGTGAAACCATGTGGTCTTAGGCTTTTCTGTGCTGGGAGATTTTTTTTTTTAATTTAAATTCAATTCACCAACTTACAGTACATGATTAGTTTCAGATGTAGTGTTCAGTACTTTATCAGTTTCGTATAACACCCAGTGCCCAGTGCTGGGAGATTTTTGAGAACTTTCATTCTTATTATTGGTCTAAGAAGATTTCCTACTTCTTGGATTATGTTATTGTTTATTGTGGTCTCTATTTTATTTATTTCTGATTTTCCTTTGTTATTTCCTTCCTCTACTAAAATTCAGCTAAGTTTCTTCTTTTTCTAGTTCCTTGTAATGTTGTTTATTGGAAATTTTTTTTCTTAATACAAGCATTTATAGTATAAATTTCACTGTAACATCCGCTTTTGCTGCATCCCGTAGGTTTTGGAATATTGTGCTTTCTTTTGTTTTTTTTGAGACATATTTTGATTTGCCATTTGACTTCTTATTTGGCCTATTGCTTGTGCAGTGTGTTAATATTTATAAATTAAATATTTAATATTTACATTGTAGATTTTCCAGCCTTGTTTTATTGTTGATCTTTAGTTTTGTACCATTGTGGTTGTAAAATAGACTTGTTATGATTTCAGTTTTCTTAAATTTGTAATATTTGTTATGTCTCTTTTTATGTGATTTAAGCAGGGGATTCTTCTGTGTGTACTTGAAGAAAATGTGCATTCTATTTTTCTTGGATAGAAAGTTTTATATGTATCTTAGAGAACCATGCATTCTGAAGTATGCTTCAAATAAAAAATGTTCTTGTTGAATAAAAATAAAGGTTACTCACTTAAAATAAAGCATATCAGAGGGAAAGTAGGTGGAGGGATGGATGAAATAAGTGAAGGGGATTAAGAGTACACTCATCATGATGAGCACTGAATAATGATGTATAGAATTGTTGAATCATTATATTGTATGCCTGAAGCTAATATAACACTGTATGTTAACTATACTGGAATTAAAATAAAAAACTTAAAAACTTTTTGATTTTTAAAAAGTAAGTGGACAGAAAAATATATACCATGCAAATAGTAACCATAGCAAGAGTTCAGTGGAATTAATAGCAGATAAAACAGAATTCAAGACAAAGATCATTATCAATGATAAAGACATTTTATAATAATAAAGGAATCTGTTTACTAGAAAGTGGTAAGTCATAATTGTGTGTAAGCCTAATAACAGAGTTTTAAAATATATTAATTAAAAATTGATATAAGTAGGGGCGCCTGGGTGGCTCAGTCGTTAAGTGTCTGCCTTCGGCTCAGGTCACGATCCCAGGGTCCTGGGATCGAGCCCCGCATTGGGCTCCCTGCTCGGTGGGAAGCCTGCTTCTCCCTCTCCCACTCCCCCTGCTTGTGTTCCCTCTCTCGCTGTGTCTCTCTCTGTCAAATAAATAAAATCTTTAAAAAAATTGATATAAGTAAAGAGATAGTCAATTCCATAATTATAGTGTGAGGTTTTAATGTCTTTCTTAGAAAGTAATAGAACTAGACGAAAAAGATCAATAAAGACAAAGTATCAGAACATTAAAAAAATAAAATAAAAAATAAAAATAAAGCCACAATACCATTTCACACCTAAAATAAATAATTCTTTACTATCATCCTTTTGAAAAAAGATTTTGTTTATTTTAGAGAGCGAGTAAGCATGCCTGCATGAGCAGGGAGAGGGGCAAGGGGGAAGGAGAGAGACAAGAAGACTCCGTGCTGAGCTTGGAACCTGAGGTGGGGCTCAATCTCACGACCCTGAGATCATGACTTGAACCGAAATCAAGAGCTGGATGCATAACCGACTGAGCCATCCAGGCACCCCTACTATCATCTTTTTGAACCTGACCTTCCATGAGCTAGTAGAAAGAATTTGTCCAGTCTTAAGACTTTTATTCTGCAACTTAAAATCCTATCAATGGTTGGAGTAAAACATTAACATAAATTAAATCCAACTTTTCCAGACAAAAAATATAGTACATAAGAAAAGAGTTTTATATCAGATGCACCTTTGCTAATATGGTGGTTGATTCTGGACCATGCAGAGAAGCAGCTATAGTTACCCATATTCAACATAATGCTAAGAAGGAAAAGATCCTAGTGAGAAAAGTCTAAGCCAGGAATAATACATGACCATTGCACCTTGATAATTCTACAACATGTGCAGAGACTCTCCTATGTGGACTTAACGTGGCCAAAGAGAAATGCTGCTTGGTTTAGGAGACAGCATCTTGGAGAGAAATGTAATAGAAAGCTTTCCAGGGCTCAACAAACTCATCATCTCCTAACAATTTCAGATAGCATGAAATGCTGCCTTCAAAGGAAACCTGTAAAGTATTGCCAGTGAACCTAAAATCTAGAATAGGGAACTGCCAAGTCTTGGGATTAAACATGTAAATTTATTTCTTCACCATGAAGCTAGTGACTGTGAAAGCTAAAGAAAAATGCTGGAGAGACTGATCATGACTATTTACAAGTCCTGGTTTTTTCCCCCTATGATTTAAAATGTGTTTTTAAAAGAAAAATGGAATGTATGATAAAGACTTGGAAGAACACATTTGGTGGGAGACTCATCTGCATAATAAAAAAATGAGGAAACAGGGTGCTTGAAAGTGAAGTTTATAGATGATAAAATTCTCTCAATAAAATTATAAAACAGTACTCTACAAGACAACTAAATGATATAACATAGAAGACTGAGCTACTTGAAGTTAGAGACCAGACATTCATTTTTATATCCCTTGTATCTTATAAAGCACTTAAACCAGGTAAGTGTTTGTATCAGTGAGGACTGGATACAGCTGCAAATAACAAAAGAAATAAAAATATCAATACATGACTTTATTTCTCAGTTATAAGAAAGAAGTCTGGAGGTGGGCACTTGAGAGGTCACATGAAAGCTCTACAAAGTTATCATGGATCCAAACTTGTCCATCTCACTGTTCTGTTATCCTTAGGATAAGCCTTGTGCTCATGGTCCAGACTGGCTGCTGGAGCACCAGGCATCACATCCACATTCCAAGCAGCAAGATGAAGGAAAAAGAAGTCTGGGCTACTCCTTCTTAAGAATCTTTTAGGAACACCCACATATCACTGAGTAGAACATATTCACTTGGCCACACCTATATGCAAGAGAGGCTGGGAAATGTAATGTTTTACCTGGGGCCATGTGCCATACTAAAGGAAAAGGGGAAAATGTTGGGAAGCAACTCTCAGTTTTTGTCATGGAACTCAATAGAGATCTTTATTCTAAATCAATAGTGAAGGGGAAAATTATCAGATCCAACTATAATAATACTAGAATAGTAACTATTATTTGCTGGGTTTAAATAATGTGCCAAGCACTATGATAGATGCTTTAGATCATCTTGGGTAATAAACATCACAGCCATGAGGGTATAGATATAATTAGCCTGATTTTACAGATGAGAAAACTGAGTCTCAGAGAAGTTGAGCAACTTGTTGAAGGTCACACAGCTACTAAATGGAGGAGCCATGATATAAACCCAAGTCTACCTAGTTCCAAAGTCTGTTCTGTAAAAAATCCTTGTTCCTTGATGTGGTCCATGTACCAGCAGCCTCAGAATTACCTGGAAGCTTGCCAAAAAAAAAAAAAAAAAAAAAAAAAAACAAGCAAACAAAACAAAGAATTTTGGACCCCAACCCAAACTGCCAAATGCAAATCACCAATTTAACAAGTTCCCAAGTTATAAGCCTATGAAAGTTGGACAAGCATCACTCTCTGCCATTCTACCATGAATATATCAGACCTCACTGATAATAAAGTTTGCCTTTAGTCTTAGGAAAAGAATTTCCGTCTGTTATTTTTCAGTGTGAGTTTATATAATAATGTTAATTCCTCGCATAGGATTAGCAGATAGGGAAATAATTTCCAAATTACATGGAAATTACATTAGTCTAGGTATGATTCCTTTCCCTGGCACATTAACTTTTTGCCCCCATCATGTTAAAGCAAAGCATATTAACACATTTGAGGCCGTGGAGGACACAGGACTATACATGATGCCCATTCACTTTGAGTCAGCTCTTGGCTCAGTTTAGCCATAAGCTGTATCTCTGAAGTGCTTACTGCTAGTTTCCTTTATCTCTGTGCATTTTGCCCCTGTCTCATAACTCAGCAGCTTCTACCTTCCCTTATACCTCTTCCAACAAGCCACCTTCATCTTCTTTTTAGGAAAAGTACTATATTTACTGTATGACTTCTTTATTAATGGTAATTTAACATGTCTTTTTTAAGTTTGCAAGGATTTTTCATTAAGGTGTTACCATTTTTGTCAGTTGTATAGGATTTCAGAGATCGACCCAACCATATTTTCTTCCAAATTGCCCTACTGGTAAGCAGTTACACAGAATGAAAGGAACAAAGTGTATGGTGTTACAACAACAAAAATGCCTGCATCCTGCAATGGCTAGAGGAGCTCAGAGGAAACACTATCCATCTGCTTTTGAATAAACATCTAGTCTCAAAGGTGCAGCAGGATGCACAGAAGAGATGATGGGTTTGAAAACAGAAGAAATGCATCAAAATAATCACTGACAAAAACTCCCAGATTAAGAGTTAAAACTGCTCTCAGCACTGAAATGCAGTTAGCATGATGAAATTTTCTGAGAAAAGTCTAAGTAATTAGCATAGACCCTGACCCAGCTTCTGCGTCTGCAGCATTCCCTGGCTTCAACCTTAATCCTTGACAAACTCACAGTCCCAGCTGGCCCACAGACCTGCAGATCCCTGGGCCTGCTCTGGCCCCTTGTGATTCTTCTTTGCCTACCTGCCTGAGCAGACCTTTAGTACACCTGGACAGAGATATTTGCAGCCCCTCTCCAGAGCACAATACTGACTCAAACCCACATGCCCAAAGCTGAGATGTGGCTCTGAATAGGATATACCATTTCTGTGACTTACAATACCCTCTCTCACACCCCATAACCAGTCATTTACTTAATATCTAAGCATATTAAGAATTGATATTTCAATGTTTTGTCCTTCATCTGCTTCTTATATAACTTGTCCGACTATAACATTTTTGACTAGGACTGTTGTCCTTAAAATGAATTTTCCTTTTGATTAAAATATTACAGTCTCTTTTAAATGTTTTATTTATTTATTCACAAGAGTCAGAGAGAGAGAGATAGAGAGAGAGGCAGAGGGAGAAGCAGGCTCCCCGCCTAGCAGGGAGCCCGATGCGGGACTCGATCCCAGGACTCTGGGATCATGACCCGAGCCGAAGGCAGACGCTTAACCATCTGAGCCACCCAGGTGCCCCTACAGTCTCTTTTAGAGATAAAAAGGATATGGTTGACAAGAAAAGCCAGAATCTACAATTGTTTTTTCAGTTACTTTCTGTCCATTTCTCTGCCCTACCTCCAAATCTTAAAGAGGCTATTCACTCTTTCTGGATTTTCTTTAATCAGGTTTAGAGGCCTCATTCAACAAATATTTTATACTTTGATTTTTCTTTATTTAAAGAAGATTTTTTAAAATTCTGGTGCAGAATGTTCAATACTCACCCATTACTTAACATTGAAATACTCCTGAAAATCTGTCCATCTGCCTTATTTCTCTCCTAATGCAATGTGTCCTACTTAATATATATATATACCTATATATGTATATATGCGTCCTACTTAATATATATATACATACATGTATATATATAAATAACATATAATTATGTTTTTTAAAATTTGGCAATTCGAGGAACAAGTCTACAAAATTGTGTGTAAGTCTTAAATAACTCTGCTACTATCAGTTGGTCGTCTTTTTCTGTAACAAGTTTTTTATTCCACATTAAGTCTCAGTTGTGTGTGTATGCATGGGCGTGTGCATGTCATTGTGAAATAAGACAGAAAGAACACAGCTGCTTTCATAAACATACTCAGGATGGTGGCAGCAGCCAGTTCTTCAGATAGTGATTGTCCCAAATCAGACAAGTCATCAACTAAGTAATCAGAAAAGAAAAGCCAACCATTTTCAACTAAAGGAAGATTAAAGTTATAATTTAAATCAGTCCTGTCATGGTTTCAGCCAAACAAATTCACAATTATTAAAATTAACATATGCAGATTCATCAAATAAGTATTTCCAGGTAAAGGAGATGTTGACTGCAGCTAACTTCCGTAACAAGAAAAGTTAACTTGACATTTTAGTACAAGGAGATGAATGAATATGTTGATAGGATGGGACTTTGAGCCAGAACAGAACATACACCTTGTTCAAAAGAAATCAAATCCAGCAGATTTAGGGGACTAGGGCTGTATGTGAAGAAACTATATAAAATCCATGAAAGGGAAGGTGGGCTTGGGTAGAGATCTAATGGATAAGAATAAAAATAGTTCCAGAGAAAAGAAGTGATAGTACCTTGGGAATTCAGTACTGGAGGGAGAGAGGGAGGGGGAAGAGGAAGGGAGGAAGGGGGGGAGAGAGAAAGAGGGAGAGAGTGAGAAAGAAAAGGGGGGGGGAGAGGGAGATAAATTTTCAGATTGGTCATAGAGCAAGTATAGTTAAGAGGGACATTTAGAATATCCAGGTATTTTTAATGTTCTTAAAAGTTGGATATCTGATAAATATTTGCCCTACCTTGCTTGCTATTTCATTGCTCAGAAAGTAGAAGGAACAAGAATAATAGCCACAATTTACTGAGTAATTACTCAGTTCCAAGCATTATGTTGTGTGCTTTGTATATATGATCTCATTTAATTCTTTCAAAAATCATGAAAATTATTATCCCCATACAGGCAGTAATTGGTAGGGCCATCTTGTAAAGCCCTGAAATTTGGGGCAGGGAGGGGATCTATTTTATAGTAATAGCATTACCCTAAATAATACAGAGGATCAGGGAAGACTCTCTTGAGGAAGTGACTGTGGAACTAAGATGTTAAAGATTAAGAATTAGACCAAGGGGAGGGTATGAAAATGCAAGACTGTTTTAAGCACAGGGAACAGCCAGTGCAAAAATCTTGAGGAGAAGTGCTCATAGTGTACCTGATGATTTTAAAAAGTGGAGTGACTGGAGCACTGTGAGAAAGCCGGGGAGCAGGCAGCAGAGGAAGCTAGAGCAGGAGGCAGGGGCTACATCAAGTATTCTGGGTAATAGCCTTCAGAAAGCTATGGAAAAGTTTTTAGAGAGGGAGGGGAGTGATTTGCAAAGGTTCTTTAGACTGCATTGCAGGAAAGTGATTAATTGAAGGAAGACTAGAGTGGGAGTAGAGAGACCAGTTAAGGAAGCCACTGAGAGAAAGAAGACTTGATGGTGGGATACACAACGAACAAAAGAAAACAAAACTAACTTCATATAACCCTCCTCCATCTGCTCTGTCTCATTGTATGGCTCCCCAGTCCAGTCCATCTAATCCTTGCAAGTAAGTCCCAAGCCAGAACTGCAAAGATGGCTAGCTATCGCATCTTTGCAACTCCCTCTACCACAACCTTATAAGGAATTGGTTACCAATCCCTACTGGTTTTATTTCCTTTAAAAAAAAAAAAAAAAACCCACAAAAGAACACAAATTACACCGGGGCATTTACTCTAGTCCTCTTCAATACGCCTGGATAGTCTTTCTAAAAAATGAAGAAGCCTCCATTAGTGTCCAGACACATGACTTTTTTCCCCCTCTACCCCTATCTTGTTCTCTACTGCCATGGGACTTTTGCACATCCTGTTCTCTCTTCTTGGGAATTCAAGCCCACATTCCAGCTCCACATCAATTCTTCAAGGAAGTCCTTCTCTTCCACTCCAAACTTGCCCACTTTTGGGTCTCCTTGTACATTTGGCATTTTTTGTGGTACAAGTATTTCTAAAAATTCCTCCCTAGCTATACCGAAAGCTTCATGAAGGCAGGTTCTATCTCTTTCGTATTCATCATTATGCCCCAGACCCTAGCTATCACAATAAGTGGTTCGGAGAAGACCATGTATAAATATAGGTTGACTCAATGAACCCCTAGATTTTATGGAGCTTGTTTAAGGGTTTTAAATGAATTTTTTTTGTCGTGGCAAATAAAACTGCACAACAACAGGTATTCCCTCTAAAACAAGCGTAAGACTAAAGGTAAACCCAGATATTCACGCCACTGGCAAGCGCTGCGCGTGCACTGTCGGCCTGGTCCGCAGCGCTTGAAGACCCTCTGCCAAGAGAATCACCTTCGCGCTTGCTCAGTTCGGGGCTGCACAACCAGAGGGCGGGGTCCAACTAAAAGGAAATGGTCAATGCGCCTGCGTCGCTCCTTCTAGGGCTTAGGCTGGTTGCGCAGGCGCATAGGTACCATTTTGACCGTAAACATCCTGCCGATTTGAACCGAGGATTTGGGCGGCAGGAAGAGCCGCGGCGTAACGGCAGCCATCTTGTTTGTTTGAGTGAATCGGAAAGGAGGCGGTGGCTGTGGCTGCGGCGGGAGCTGCTCCGAAGCTACACCTCACAGGGGCTCCCCCCCTTTCCCCGCCCCCTCCCCCGACCCTTTTCCCCTCCCCAGGCCACCCAGCCCGCCCAGCTCCCGGCGGAGAGCAAGGTAAGATACTCGGCCAGCCCCTCTTATCCTCGGGCTCCCTCCGCCTACCCCTTCCCTGCCGTCTTGCAGTCTAGGAACCGGACTCTGGGGGGGGCGGGGGAAGCGAGGGAGAAGAGCGCTCGCCGCGCCCCGGGATGGTGGCCGCGCTGCCACCCTCCAAGCTCCGGAACGGCAGCGCCGCCCGCCCAGGCCTCTTCCCCCGGGCCCGCCCTCGGCCAGGACCCGCGCAGTCTGGGCCCGCGTTATCGCTTGTTCGGTAACAAATGGTTCTGGTCCGTTCCAAGGCCGAAAAAGCCGTTACTCCGCCAGTCCCTCGGGAGCCGCATCTCCCGGAGGAGGTAGAGGAAACCCTGGGCCGCGGAGGGAGAGGCGGAGGTTTGAACGAGCCCGCTCTGGGGACTGGGCCGCCTACTCCGGTAAAAATGGCTGTCTAGGAAGACGCGGGGCGGGAGGCGGCGGCGGGTCGGCGCCCGCGATGGCAGCTCGAAGGGACAGCAACCGTTCGCAGAGCTTGGGTGCGGGGGTCGGAGACGTGCGGGCCTTGCCCTTGCGGGCGCTGTGCGACGGCATCACTGCGGCGGGCCCCTCTCCAGGGACTGCTGCTGCTTCCCCTCCCCTTTTTTAAAGGAAAAATTTTACGTTGGGAATATTACATACTGGACAGACCAACAGAAAACCCGACCAAGGGAAGTTGCTTCTGATTTTTAGGAAATTAGCATAATTGGTTCCCCCCCCCCCCCGCCTCGACTTTTCTAATGATTAGGGATATTGAGTGTTTTGATACTGATGTAGAGACGCTTTGGGAAGGTGTGTGTTTCTGACAAATGCTTGACGTCTATTTGCTCGCCGGGAAAGGCTTTGCGATTGATCTGCTGTGATAGAGTGGGGTGACACTGTCTACTTGTGCTGCCAGACCTAGCGGCCTTCTTCAAATTTGAAAGAAGGAAACGCTGGAGGGTTTGTCTGCCCACCCTATGATTTGTTAGGCCGTCTTAAGCGTTCACAAACGCGCTTGTGTTTTTAAGGCTTTCTGGTAAAGGCTTGTGTTTATCGGCTCTCTTTGCAAGCGAAAGTTAATATTTGCTCTTATAACGCTGTTTAGAATCATCACTGAAATCCAGAAAAAAACTCTTATTTTCATAAAATGAATGCAAATGCCAGTGACCTGTGTGAGTCGGCAGAATTTTGGAGACGGGCTGGAGAAGCTTTCCTAAGTTGTAGAGTCATTAAATGTCCTTTTTTTAATGTTGGAGGCATCTCATAATTATTTTTCAAAAGACACTGATGAGGATGTATACCATATCCAGTGATTAAATTATTTAACAGTTCGTAAATGGTTGAGGTGACAGCAGTGCATAACTGATGGACATAGTGCTTTTTATACAAAGTTAGACTTAACATCGGTAGAGGGTAACCTAATTTACTTTTTTTGTTGTTTATAAAGAACACAGTACGCTCTAGAATTAAGTTTTCCACTTAGAGTGGCATATGTTTAAAGTATTCTTAAAGTTGATTATTTCTTTCCTGATGAATTTCTATTTATTGGAACACATATTCTGAGAAATTTTATCTTTTACAGTTTTGTGCAGAAGGGGAATTTCTGATTTTTGAGAAATACAGGTTTTGTGTTATTTGTTTAAATGTGATGTCAGATTGTTAAGCATAATCATGCTGACCTGTATATGCTCTGCTGTGAGATTTTCTTCAGAATTACTGTTTATTTACATCTGCAGTGGGATTGTGTTGGTTTGCTGTTCTATTTCATTCTCATAATCCTGTTTGGTAAATATCCTCGTTTTATGGATGTGAAAGCTAAGACTCAAATGTTAAGTAACTTTTAACCCTTACTAAACAACTAAAGAGGGAGAAGAATTTGAATCTAGGACCTTCTGATTGTAAATCTCTCGTTCAAAGAATGTTAGTACCAAAAGGGTGGGGAACTCTAGTGTGCAGGGTTGGAAATAGCTTCTGTTCCTGAGAAACTCCCCAACCCCCAAGAGATACATTCTTCCATGAGTTAGGTATAGATGTTTTCCAAGGTTAGTAAATCCCTGAATTTCAATCTTCCAGGTGTTTATGAAAATGAACCACACAGAGTAAGCAGCTTAACTTGCCTGTTAATGGCAAAGGAGGATTGTGTCTTGACTTCCAATATAATAGTATTTACTTTGAGTACGTGATATTTGTGTATGTTCCAAGTTAAACAGTACAAAAAGGTTGGTCTCACTTTCCCAGCAGACCCACTTTCCAAAGGGTAACCAGTGTCATCAGTTTCATTTGTACACCACAGATATTTTATGCAAGTGCATTAAATATATGTTATATAGAGAGAGCCCTCCTTTTTTTTAAATACATGTATGTATATCATTGTTTAAGGCCTCATGGAATTCTCTTATATGGGTGTATTTGTTAAAAGATGCTAAGTCATTTCTAATATTTTGCCGTTAAAAGTCATGCTGGTAGGGCAACACAGTGTTGCAGTTAGAGGTGTGGGTTCTGAAATTCAAGTTTCCACTTGCCTTAAATGCTAGTGACCTTTGGCACATTGTCCTCTTCTTTTCTCTGTTTTCCAGTCTGTAAAATGGGCCAGTACTGTCATGAAGAGGGACACACAAAATTCTTAGATCTTAGTGAAATTTTTTAAAGATTTTTTTGTTGTTACTAATATTTTACATCTCCATGTATATCTTTGGCATTATTACTGTAAGTGCAGTTTCTGGTTTAAAAGTACGAATGTTTGAGATTTTCATAAGATGTTGGCAAATTGCCCTTGAGAAGGTCATACCAATTTGTACAGCCATTGTCCTGCCCTGTTTTCTAACAGATGAATGAAATATCATAATTCATATTGTGAAAACATGAAATTACTTTTTAGGATATATTGAAAAAGTTTGCTGCTTTAGAAAAAAAAATGAGAAATCATGAAATTGCTAAGCTATGCTCTGGGACCAAATGCAGGCTTTATGCTAAGATCTTTTGCAAAGGATTAACATAGATCTACAGAAATTCAAAATCTACAGAGATTAATCAATTTTTTAAGATTGGTTAAGTACAGTAATACTAAGGAGAAAGATTGTTTAAAAGCAATGATTACACTTTCTTCTTATTTAGATATAAGCCAGTAGTTGATCCACCACTGTGCTTCAGGCTTTCTTTAGTTATTAGGGTGATTTCCTCTTGCTAATTGTTTCCCAGAATAATTTTAGCACCACTCTGCTCTAGTTACCCCCATACCATGCCAAGAAAACATCTATTTAGGAATCTCTGCCTCCACATAGCTGGGATATTTTAGGCATGGTACTCTTGACTAGGAGCTTAAGTCCTGGCCATGAGCTACTGACACCTGTTGAAAAGCGCCAGTAGTTTTAATTTCTAAAATCTCCAGAATTTTTTACGTGTGTCAATTATGAGATCACTTGGTGTATCTCATTTCCTTATTCATTAAGCACGTATTTAGTAGTTGACATGCAGCAGGCAATATTCTAAGAGCTAAATATTAAGGAGATTTTTATTGGAACACAGCTATCTTCTGCAGTGAAACTTGGGACTTCTTGTGTATGACAGTGATGGTATTTCTAAGAACACACACTGCCATACTGAATTTCTACAAAATCCTGTAGACTTTATAGTGCTGTAGATGCAGCTTAATTTTCATGCTAACAAACATTTAGGCTTAAAAGCACTGCTTTGCAACATAGGTTCTTTGATTCTGGGAAGCATATTTTGAACTATAAAATACTGCTGGGCAAGACAAGATACACTTGAGGTGTTATTATTTAATTCTTCTACCTTAGAGTGTTTGATCTGAATTCTTCCTAGTTTCGTATTCCTTAGTTCTTTTCTTAACTTCACGTTTGAGAAAAAGAGTTCCCAACATTGGGCAATTGATGAAGACTTTTTTTTTTTTCCTTTGGAGACAGTTTTCCTAGGGTAAATTAATGATCCCCTGGGAGCATCTGGTTCAGCAAATGAGAATTTCAGAACCCTCTCCCATTAAGTGATGGAAAATGGAGAGGAGGCAAACCTAACTGAATTACTTTTGCACCTCCACCCTTTCAAACATTTTTGACAGGCATGAAGTCTCTTGCCTGTGATATGTTTAATATATATTTTCTGTACATCACTGGAAAGAATGGGCACAATTTTTAATTCAAAGTACAGTAAGCAAAATTCTCGTTTTAAAATTTACAGTCTGTTTGTAAAAACATGAAAATTAGAGTTTATTTACTCTGGATTTCTTTTTTTAAGCTAATTCAAAAAGGAATTTTTATTCCCACTAGCAGTGTATAAGAGATGAAGCTTCTGCATAGCCTCACTGGACTTTGGTGTTGCCATTATTTTTTATTTTAGGTCTTATAATAGATGTGCAGTGATCTCTAGTGGGTCTAAATTTGCATTTTCTTAATGACTGGTGATGGTGAGCATCTTTTTTTGTTCTTATTTGCCGTTGGCATGTCCTTTTCTGTGAAATTTCTTTTGTTCATTTTCTAATTAGATTTTTTTACTTGAGTTTTTAGAATTCTTTATTCTGGATCCAGGTCCCTGTCAGATGTGTCATTTTCAAACTTTTTCCCCTATTGTACCTTTACATTCTCAGCTCTTTCATAGAACAAAATTTCTTAATTTGATAAAGGTCAATTCATTGGGTTTTTTCCCTTTATGGGACATGTTTTTGGTGTCCTTTCTAAAAGCTCTTACTGGGCGCCTGGGTGGCTCAGTCAGTTAAGCATCTGCCTTCGGCTCATGTCATGATCCCAGGGGCCTACTCAGTGGGGAGTGTGCTTCTCCCTCTCCCTCTGCTGCTCCCCCTGCTTGTGTGAGCTCGCGCGCACGCTCTCTCTCTCTCTCTCTCTCTCTCATTCTCTCTCTCAAAAAAATAAATACACTTACCAAGCTTTATGTATACCAAAGGTTTTTCCCCTCTGGTTTTTTTCCTAAAAATTATAAACTTTTACATTTAAGTCTATGATTTATTTTGAATTACTTTTCATATAATGTGTGAGGTTTGGATCAGGGTTCTCGCCCCCCCCCCCCCCCGTGGATGATGTCCAATCACCCAAGCATTATTTGTTGAAAAGACTATCCTTTCACCTTTGTCAAGTTTCTTCATCTTTGTGAAAAATCAGGTGAACTTACTTATGTGGATTTCTGGGTTCCCTGCCCTGTTTCATTGATCTGTGTGTTTTTCTGTCTGCCAAACAATGTTGACTTTGTAGCTATGTAAATCTTGAAATTGGATAGACAAATTCATCTCACTGTATTCTTTTTTAAAAAATATAGTTTTAGCTATTCTCATTCCTTTGCCTTTCCATATAAATTTTCTTATGAATGGCTATAAAGAAAAGTCACTAGGATTTTGATAGGCGTTAATGTTGAAGTTTCTTTTAAAACTAAACATAACACTTATCATGCTGCCCAGCAGTCATACGTCAGGACATTTGTCCCAGAGAAATGAAAACTCTGTTCACTAAAAGTCTATATACACAGATATTTATAGCAGCTTTATTTGAAACAGCCTCGAGCTGGAAACAACCAAATATCCTTCAGTAGGTGATTGACAAAGCAAATAGTGGTATATCCATCTCCTGGAATGCTACTCTGTGATAAAAAGGAGC
This sequence comes from Callorhinus ursinus, assembly GCF_003265705.2. Classification (NCBI taxonomy): domain Eukaryota; kingdom Metazoa; phylum Chordata; class Mammalia; order Carnivora; family Otariidae; genus Callorhinus; species Callorhinus ursinus. The sequence goes on along the minus strand of NW_027397067.1, from coordinate 60,673,366 downwards.
ATACTATTGATACATGCAATAACCTTGGTGGATCTCAAAGAGTGTTAGATGACTGAATCTAAAAGGTCACATATTGTATGATTCCATTTATATAACATTCTCAAAATGACAAAATTAGAGATGAAGAACTAGAGTGGTGGTTGCTGGGGCTTAAGAATGGTAGAGAGGAAAGAATGGGTGTGACATTTAAAGGGATAGGAGAGGGAGAGCTTTGTGTTGATGAATTAGTTTTGCATTTTATTCCCTCACAGTGGTGGTTATGCAGATCTGCACATGCGATAAAATGGCATAGAATTATACATACATACATACACATTGTACCAGTGTCACTGTCCTGGTTTTGATACTGTATGTAAGGTGTCACCATTGGGGGAGACTGGTTAAAGGGTAAGTGGGACCTCTCTGTACTATTTCTGGGACTCCTGTGAATCTATAATTATTTCAGGATCAAAAATGTTTTAAAAATGTTTAAGTACTTTTCATGTGCTGCGGGTGTGCTTGAGTTTATTTCTGTAAAAACATGACATATCTTCTAGTCCTGGGCATTTTAGAAAAAAATTCATCTGGCAAAATAGATTTTTTTTAATCTGTGAAAGAAGGAAAATAAATAATATAAGGGAACTAACAACACAGGAAATATAGGAAACATGCACAGTTAATGTACTCTGCAAGCTGGAGTTTTTAAGCTGCCTTTTTTTTTCTTATGTATTTATTCATAGCTTGCTGAAAGAAAAATAAAATGTGAATAACGCTTGTATTTCTACTAAGGCTGTTTCAGTCATAAGATAAACGTTACACTGTGTCATTGTCCTGAATATAGTATTTAAATTATGGACAAGTGCTTTTCAAGTTCCTGAGTTTGGAAAGCTATATATGTAATACTTTTTAATCCTCAGCTTTTCTAAACTACTCACCTGGAAAATGGGGCCAACCCACCTGCTTATCTTTATCTGGTACAATATGAAATGCTTATTATTATAGTGCTTGTCATGAGATAGCAGTTATGGTATAAAGCATCTAGCTGAGTATCAATTGTTAATGGGGTTGTGAAAAATGGCAATTTACACATTAATTAATATCTGTGCCTGAGTGTTTTCCTTCTTTGACATAGTTTTCTTGCCATGAAGAACATATTATCTAGCATTTGGCCAGAGTCAGACTCCACAGTCAGTAATCAGGATAGGAATGGAATGAACACTCGTCGGAATTTCAAAATGAACAAGAGTTTTCTGGTGACAATTTTTACTAAAAAACAAAACAAAACCCTGGCACTTTTATTTGGAGTATGAAAGTGATTTGGCTCTTTTGTCCCTTTTCCCTTCAGCTCTTAATATTTTGAGGTCTTTTTCTTGTCCTCTCAAAACTAAGCGATAGGTGGTTGTTTTTTTAAGGTGTATTGTACTTAAACCTTTCATAGTTCTCATATTTAAAAGAATTGGAAACTTTTATTTTCAGATTTTTTTATATGTCTTGATAAATCCTTGTTTTCATATGGTATTTATATTACCTTTTTTTTCCCTTTCAGGTTTCCTCCTGTTTCATAATCAGCCGGAACAATGTTCTACGCACACTTTGTCCTCAGTAAGAGAGGGCCTCTGGCCAAAATTTGGCTAGCGGCCCATTGGGATAAGAAGCTAACCAAAGCCCATGTGTTTGAGTGTAATTTAGAGAGCAGTGTAGAGAGTATCATCTCACCAAAGGTATGTTTGATGTTGATATTTTTATTCACTTTATTGATTGTTTATTGATATGTAAAATAGAATTCTGTGAAACAGCTTTTTAGGTTGACATCTGTGTATACTGGAGGCAAAGAAAAATTTGCAGATTATCCATAGTTCCAGTTTGATATGCTGTTCCCTTTAAAAATTCTATAAGTGCACAGATACTTTCATTTGCCAGTTTTCATGGTAGATAAGTATGAGGTCAAGCAGTACCCAAATATTTTATATTTTGTCTTCCTAAATGTTTTTGTACTTAAAATTGTATGTAAGTGTTTCTAATTTGGGAATTTACAAAATATTCAAAAGAAGGATCCATTAATTGGAAAAGGTTGTAGGGATCAGATCTAATTATCTTATCCACCTAGAAAATAGCATCCATAACGCTTGTTCCTCCTTACCTCCACAGGCCTATTTGCTATTTCTTGAAAATACCCAGCTTTTTGCTGTTTCTTGAAGATATCCAGCTTTCTCCCTGTCTCAAAACTTTGATAGTTGCTGTGCTCTTCTCCTGAATATTTAATTACTATCTGTCTCCCACTAGAATGGAATCCTCATGAAAGTCCTTACCTTCTCTGCCTTGTTTACTGCTCTATGCCTAAAAGAGCTTTTATTGACATCCTCTGAAACTGTTCTGAAGCAAGTGGTTTTCAGCCTTGAATTTCATAAATAGTGTAACTGGAAGTAATATATGTATATATATTTATATATATATTTGATGTGTTTTAAAGGTCCTTTCCTGGACTTTGTATTAACACATACATGCACCCATTGTCCTAGATTACAGCTTTCTGGACCAGCATTGGGAACTACTCTTTAGAATTGGCAGCTTGGATGCTGCTGGCTGCCATAGGGTGTTAAAAAGAGTAATCCTTTATTGCTGAAAGAGTAAGGGGATCTCAAAGGAATAAAGCTGGGATCTAGAAGAGACTTGTTCAGAAAAGTCGTGTGGGACAGGATATGTTTTAGGTGAAAAAGTGAAAGTTTGTATTTGTGATTAGAGCTAAGTTATAAAATTTCCATCTTGTCTATGCCAAATTTGGCTGGTTTTAGAGTTACAGTTGGTGGAATTTATTGCTATTAAGGATATTTCTATCATGTTCTTTCTAAGACAGTATTAAAATAAAAACTTTACAAACAGGGAAATAGGTGATCTCTAGTCCTACCACCTAGAGAACCTTTAGTATTTTGGTATGCCTTCTAAAACGTGTGTATGTTTTTTACACATAATTTTTCTCCTTATCATATGTGTATACAACTGCATTATATGTTTTATAAGCAGTCTGCATTCAGGAAAAGCTCTGTTCATAGCTTTATCATCATTTTTAATGTTGCATTATACAGTGTCATGGTCTCTTATCCACAGAATTCAAATACAAAAAAACGGGAACAGACTTGACAGAAATTGAAGTGAGGTCACTTGTGTAGTCATATATTCACTATAGAAACACTAAGGTGAATGATTTTTAGAAACTGCTCTAAATAGTTGCTGGGAATGTCTTAATATATATCATAAAGATATCTTAATATATATCATAAAGATCTATCTTAAGGATAATGCAGTTATCTCTTAAGCTCTGAATTCCAAAACACATTTGGCCCCTAGGATTTAAGCTAAAGGATTATGAACCTGTAATTCATTGTTTTGATTGTACATGATTTATTTTACCAGTCTCTTTTTGAATAATTATATTTTTTCCTAATTTCTTGAATTTTAATTCCTCTGGCCCTGTACAGTGTATTAAAATAAACAAAGATTTCTCTAGGTAGTAGGACTACAGGTTTATTTTCCTCTTTTTAAAAAATAACCAATGAATAAAAATTGCTTGCAAAATATTTTGTTCACATCTCTTTTTTGACTTAATTTTTATGTGAAGTTAGAATATATCAAAACCAGGGGCGCCTGGATGGCTCAGTTGGTTAAGCGACTGCCTTCGGCTCAGGTCATGATCCTGGAGTCCCGGGATCGAGTCCCACATCGGGCTTCCTGCTCAGCAGGGAGTCTGCTTCTCCCTCTGAACCTCTTTCCTTCTCGTGCTTTCCATCTCTCATTCTTTCTCTCTCTCAAATAAATAAAATCTTTAAAATATATATATATCAAAACCAGTATTGCATAGAGAAGCTTTCATGTTCAGTGATCTTTTGTTCACATCTGTAAGTTTTTCCTTAATGTTGATGTTTAGGAATATAATTGATGGGCCAGGTGATACACTTAAAGATTTCTGAATATGGATTCATAGTTTGCTCCATGGGGAGATAGTACCAGTTTGCACTGCTGGTCAGATTGTATGAAAATATGATGTTTTCTACTTTTTATAGGTATGCTTCTGAGGTAAGTGAATGGAGAAAGAAGTTGAGCTGCTTTCTTGAAATTAATATGTGTGACTAATCTTTAAGACCTATAAACAAATATTGAGGGTGATTTGGCTTAAAAGGATAACAAATTTTTTCATAGTATGTGCAGAGTACTTTGTACCTTGTTAGGGAGGCTACGGAAGAGTACAAGACAGTCTGATAATAAGAAGGTATGTACGAATAGCCACAAAGCAAGGCACATGGTTCAGGAATAATGTAAAAAACTGGACTGTGTGCAGGAGAAAGAATAACTTATTTTAAAAACCATTTCTAAGTGGGTTATTTGATCTTGTTTTATTTTGGTAGAATATAAAGATATTTCCAGAGTGAACTGACCTGAAAATTTCTAATGTTTGCTCTTGGTGTGCAGTTCTTGTTATGGGTGAATGTTGGTTTAGTTGTTTCGAACAAGTGTCAGACGTATAGCTCAGTTGCAGCTGTGTTGCCTTCTGCCCCTCTTACCCCCACCCCTCCATTGGAACAGCCAGTGGTAACCTCTACAGAGCTTTCTCTGGATATATAGCCTGTTTTCCTTATTACATCTACATGAGCTAGCTCAACAAAAATGGCATGCTTCATTTTACCTACTCCTATGTTAAACTCTGAACCACACTAATATACAAAGAAAGGTTTTGCCCAACCACCTGTTTTCAAAGTTGCTAATCCTTTACAAGATAATGGCGTGCGAAGGGTTTTAAACCCTTCCTCCTTCCTTAAGGTGCAGTCAGTATTTTAAATTTTCTAAGACCACATCATAAAAGTAGATTCTCTTTTTTTCCGTTAGTTGCAATGTTTTAATTGGGTATTTTCATATCAAGGATTTTTCATATGATAAATGCTAGATTTGATCACAAATTTATAATTTTATTTTTTAAAAGATTTTATTTATTTGAGAGAATGAGAGAGAGAGAGAGAGCACGTGAGAGGGGGGAGGGTCAGAGGGAGAAGCAGACTCCCTGCCTAGCAGGGAGCCCAACGCAGGACTCAATCCTGGGACTCCAGGATCATGACCTGAGCCGAATGCAGTCGCTCAACCAACTGAGCCACCTAGGCGCCCACAAATTTATAATTTTAGATACCTCAGAATTTATATAGCAGTAAATTTCATAATTTATGCTGTAAGTCATGTGAATTTGCCGTAAATGTAGAGCCTAAGAGTCATTACAAATAGAATCCTAGGCTGCTGTAGACAGTACACATACAACTTAAAAATACAGTGTTTCATCTTATAAGTAATGTTAATGTATCAATCATAACTTAAGTAAATGATTAACAACTTTATTCTCTACTTTAGAATATGAGGACTTTTATGATCTGATTTGGAAAATAGTCTGGGAAAGTTTGAATTCTGTTGTCTTGTTCTCAAAAAATTTTCCATATTATAGCCAGAGGAATTTTGAATCATTCTATTTAGATTGGGTTTTTCTTTCTTTTCCCAACTACTGCATCTTGTCCCACACAGTGGATCCCACATAAATGTTGATTGAGATCTCCCTTGAAAAAAACAGGAGGAGTATATTTTCTTGTTAAAAAAAGATGGGTTACCACTACCATTTATCATTAGTTTGCCTTCCAGTCTACTGATAAAACTGAGTGAAAAATGGCCTAAACAATAAGGAAGTTAACAGTCTTACTTAACTAGGAGTTTAGAAACAGGAAGATTGAGGATTAGTTGAGCAGTTCAATGATGTCATTCATCTAAGGACTCACCAATTTTTTTTTTTAAAGATTGATTTATTTTTAGAGGGGGGTGGGGCAGAGGAAGAGGGAGAGAGAGTCTCAAGCGGACTCCGCACTGAGCATGGAGCCCTATGCAGGGCTCAGTCCCACGACCCTGAGATCATGACCTGAGCCGAAACCAAGAGTTAGATGCCCAACTGACTGAGCCACCCAGGGGCTCCAGGACTCACCAGTCTTATGTTGGTTTCTTGTCCTTACACTTATGGCCTTGTGACTATAAGCAGATCCAAACCCCACCTGCTCACAACACGGGAGAAGAAAGAGGCAGGCGTTCTCCTTTTATTGGGAAAATCTTTCTCAGAAACTAACCTACTTCACTCTTCTTTCTTGTTGGTTGAATTGGGTTTTGTGCCCACTCACGAAGCATTAGTAAAGAATGAGTCAGTTCTTCAAGGATGGGGACATTCACTTCCCAAACAAATCAGAGTTCAGTTAGCCAGCAAGGACCAACAGCTCTGGATTAGCAACCAAAAGTGCTCCATATTCCTTAATGTCCTTATGACAGCAACCTATGGAGTGCCTTACTACCTGCTTCATAGCTACTTTCATATCTGTGTTAACTGATGAATTACTATCAGTCTATTCTTTGTGGATACTCAGGATTTACAAGTAAAGGCATAAATATAAGTGATTATAAGGAAACTTCAGATAAATGATCAAGAGTATATAGAGATAAAAAGCTGCCTATAATTGCACAGAATACAAGCTTTTGAAGTATGATTACCTCTAAAACCAAAAAATTAACTTTATAAATTAAAGTTAATATTAATGTTTTACTCTTAGGTGAAGATGGCACTCCGAACATCAGGACATCTCTTACTGGGAGTAGTTCGAATCTATCATAGAAAAGCCAAATACCTGCTTGCAGACTGTAATGAAGCATTCATTAAGATAAAGATGGCTTTTCGGCCAGGTATTGTTGACTTTCTTTTTTTCTTTTAAACCTTGGAGTTTTATGTAGTGTGAAAAACTGCAAAACATATATTCTAGATCCGTTCATTTTAATTGTAGTACAAGGAACCCTTCAAAAATAGGGCAAGGTTTGGAGAGGCATGGTTCAAGGGGAGAAACCCACGTCTGTTACACATTTGGAATTATGACAGTCACTCCTTTTTTTTTAACCCCTTTTTATCAGCTTTTGTAGAACTGAGAGTTGAAATGTTGAAAGCTGTTACATGATTTTTTTAAAATGTGTAGCTTAGAAAAGGAAATCTTAGGAATTTAATTTTTCTGAATAATTTAGCATATTCTTAAAATTCACTTTTGAGACTCCTATTAAATGTTCTCTATAGTTTTTTGTTGTTTTAGGTAATGATTGATTCTAAAGCTGGGCTCTAGGAACCAAATTTCCGTAGATAATAACTACAGTATTTATCTGAGTTCATGTATCACTTCATAATTTTTTAGAGCACTGATGGTACTTTATTGTAATTAAAATAATCAGTGTATAGATGCCTTATACAGTAGTTTCTGCTGAAGTTATATTTTAGTTCTTTATTTTAATATATGAACAGTGAAATTTTTGAGATCTAAGATTTTATTTAAAGCTTGCTTATACAGATGGCTAACAGACACATGAAAAGGTGGTCAGTATCACTCAACAGGGAAACAAATCAAAACTACAATGAGATATCACTTCACACCTGTCAGAGTGGCTAAAATTAACAACACAGGAAACAGCAGATGTTGGCGAGGATGTGGAGAAAGGGGAACCCTCTTACACTGTTGGTGGGAATGCAAACTGGTGCAGCCACTCTGGAGAACAGCATGGAGCTTCCTCAAAAAATTAAAAATATAACTGCCTTATGATCCAGCAATTGCACTACTAGGAATTTACCCAAAGGATACAAAAACATTAATTCAAAGGGGTACATGCACCCCAGTGTTTATAGCAGCATTGTCTATAATAGCCAAATTATGGAAAGAGCCCAAATGTACATTGATGAATGGATAAAGAAGATGGGGGGTGTGTGTGTGTGTGTGTATGCACACAATGAAGTAGTATTCAGCCATCAAAAAATGAAATCTTGCCATTTGCAGTGACATGGATGGAGCTAGAGTGTTAGCTAGCCTGTGCTAAGTGAAATAAGTCAGAGAAAGGCAAATACCACATGATGTGACTCATACATGGAATCTTAGAAACGAAACAGATGAACAGAGGGGAAAGGGAAAAACCAAAGAGGGAGGCAAACCCTAAGAGACTCTTAACTGTAGAGAACAAGCTGAGGTTTGCTGGAGGGGAGGTGGGGGTGGGGGGCGGTAGGCTCAATGGGTGATGGGTATTAGAGTGGGCACTTGTTAGATTAAGTGTTACATGTAAGTGATGAATCACTGAATTCTACTCCTAAAACTAATACTACTATTAACTAACTGGAATTTAAATAAAAACTTAAAAACCAAAGATGTTTAGGCAGAGGCTGTGATACTTGAATGATTTCTAATATGTGGATACTAATTTCATTTTGCTTAAATAGCCATGCTTTTTGTTTATTTTTGTCTTTTAAAGCAATACGTTTTTAGTATAGACCACTTGAAGAATATAGAGAAATAATTAAAACAGTGTAATCCCACTTACTCTAAAATAACCAACTCCTCTTTTAACATTCAGGGTGCTCCTTTGCTGTTTCTCTTACAAATTTCATGTTTATTGCGAAAACTCTTACTAATATTTATTTGTTCTTTTAAAGATATCACCTTAATGCATAGGTAGTGCTTTGACTTTGTTTTTGGAAAGCAAGTAGTTTGGCTTATGATTATAGGAAAAAAACAAAAGTACTTGTACTTCCGTGGTACTTTGCATACATTATCAATCTTTCTAGACTATAACCTTGAGAAATTATACTGACTTTACCTTCCTTTGATCTTTAGATAATCTGTGGTATAACCGTTAGGCTTTCAAGCTTACAATTTCTTTTCCAGGTGTTGTTGACCTGCCTGAGGAAAATCGAGAAGCTGCTTACAATGCTATTACCTTACCTGAAGAATTTCATGACTTTGATCAGCCACTGCCTGACTTAGAGTATGTCCCTCTTTTAATTGTTGACTTGGTCTACAAATAACGTTACCGGCACCAAACATATAGTTCTCCTTGGAATACTTTGTCATCAAGTTAATGTGAGGTTAAAATGCATATGCTTTCAATTAGGATAGTTTATAAATATGAAACATATAACCGAGAATTGTTTCTTCTATAAGAAAGTTGTATAGATATCAACTTTAACAAAGCTAAGCTAGGAGAATTCTGATGTGCTTAGGCCAAAGCTTATGTAAACGAAACGGTTTTCCAGGTATATGCTTTACGTAATGGTATCAGTGAACATGAACTATTGCTTCATGATTTTTCTTTGGAGGTATGTATTAACGTCATCTGCTGGTTATCATCTTTCCAAACTATACTCAGCCACAATTTCTGTTTTTGTTTTTTTTGTGTTTTAATAAACATATGAGATAACTCTTTAAAGAGCAAGAAAAGGTCATTGTCATAATACACATTTAATAAGAGGGGGAAGTTGTATAGAGATGGCTATAGCAGAATACTATAGTATGTTTCCCTTTTCTCAAGTCTTCAAAATTCAGCTGTCTTTACCATGACAGAGAATGCCTGTAACTTCCTGGGTGATTTGGTAGCACAACTGACAACCAAGAAACCCTCTACACCAAGCCCCATTTTTTGAGACAAATTTCTCTGCTTCTTAAAATGATCTATGACTCCTATGTATGATTTATTTTGATATGTGTGTGTGTTAATGTAGATGCTATCTAGCTGCTTTCCTTTATTTTTTCCTCTCCTAATGTATTTTTAAAAAGTTTTCATCATGGAAATTTAACCACTAAAAAGTAGAAGGATTAGTATTAGGAACCCCATGTACTGATCAACTGGTTTCTTCAATTATGAATACTTTGCCAGTTTTATTTCATACGTATTTCCCCAACTCACCTTCCAACCCCCACTGGATTATTTTCAGAACAGATCTCTTACTTCCTCTGTAAATACTCAGTATCTCTTTTGAGGTAAGGAATTTTCTGAATCTATCCATAATAACATCCCACCTTTAAAATAAGTTACAGTAATTTCTTAATGCAATTAATTTAATTTCAGTCAGCATTCAAATATCCCCAGTTGACACATAGGCCTTTTTTTCTTCAGTTTGTTTAAGTTAGGGTCTCTACAAATTCTCCAGACTGCATTTGGTTGATAATGTCTCAGAAGCCTTTCATGCTTTTACTTGCCATTTGTTTCCTGAATAAACCTGGTCATTTGTTTTGAAGTATTCACATTCTGAATTTGGCCAGTGATAATTCTACATTGTTGTTTAATATTACATGTCTTTTATTTAATATTTTTAAACAATATGAGAGATTAATTTGTTAGAGGAAGAAATAGTCTCAGAAAAGCTGGGTAACTTCAGAGTTCATACCACGACCCTTATGAAAACCCATACCTACCTAGACCGTTCATTTTCAAGTTTTTCCTCTGTATATTACCTAGGTAGTGATTCCAGCATATTCTGTTTTGCTTGCTGGTCATTGATGGTTTTTAAATCTAAATACAAATTAAATTCCAAATCATTGTTCAGATTCTTAAGTTGTGTTTAGTGTCAAATATTAAGGCTTATAAAGCATGGTGACTTTCGTATGTATATTTTTTCCTTGTAGAGAGAATTAGGATATTTTTTTCCTTATACATTGCAATGAGACTTGAAACTAAAATGTATTTGAAATTCTTTTAGTGATATCGATGTGGCCCAGCAGTTCAGCCTGAACCAGAGTAGAGTGGAAGAAATAACCATGAGAGAAGAAGTTGGGAACATCAGTATTCTACAAGAAAATGATTTTGGTAATAGAGAAACAAATCACTAGACACTAGCTAATAATGTTAGAATTATGTTGCGGCACAACTAGCAAGTTGAAAAAGAAAACCCAGACATATGTTACATTCATGATGACAGAACGACAAAATTTCATCTCATGCTTTTTCATCAAGAAAAGAATTTTCGTTCCTACCAGTATATTAAGCATCAATCATTTTCATTTATGCATCAAATTTGAGTTCATTCTTTGCCTATTCCTGCTTCCCGTACAGTGATAGAACCTGTATATGAATCTGTGTGAAAAGTCCCAACACTGAAGTAATGCCCATTTTTAAACTAATCACTTGGGAACAATTTAATTATGTACCTCCTATTTTTTTTTTTTTTTTTTTTAGATTTTATTTATTTGTGAGGGAGTGAGCTAGCATGAGGTGGGGCCGGTTTGGGGGCAGTGCAGAGGTAAAGGGAGAAGCAGAATCCCTGTTGATCACACAGGGCCGATCCCAGGACACTGGGATCACGACCTGAGCTGAAGGCAGATGCTTAACCAACTGAGCCACCCAGGCGCCCTATCTTCTGTTTGTGAATAGTGTTTAAAACAGGTAGCCAGATGATTTTCTTGATGAAAACACGTTATAACAAAAGTTTAAGTCTGAATGTTTATGCAGCCTAACCTATAGACATATTTAAATTTACTTAACATATTTAGGATAACCTAAATTTGGGTCCTGTGTTTGAATGTGCTAGTCATGCCCAGAATCAGTTTATGAAATATAGATGCTACAGGTTTAAAGTTTAAACTGGATATTTTAATACTCAAAGGTTAATAAGGTTTCAGTTAGCAAATGTGACATTCCAATTATAATCATTAGCTGTTTTATAAGAGTGATGTTTGTAACTTTTTTCAACTAATAACTAAAATTTGTTCAGGTGACTTTGGAATGGATGATCGTGAGATCATGAGAGAAGGAAGTGCTTTTGAGGATGATGACATGTTAGTGAGCACTAGTGCTTCTAACCTCCTGTTAGAGCCTGAACAGAGCACCAGCAATCTGAATGAGAAAATTAATCATTTAGAATATGAAGACCAATATAAAGATGACAATTTTGGAGAAGGAAATGATGGTGGTATATTAGGTAGGTGACAAGAAGGTGGTTATTCTAACATTTCTTTGTTCATTTGCAGTGTTTTAAAGCAGTCACTAATTCTGGGTTGTAAGCAACTCTTTAGGTATACATGTGTGGATTGTGACTAGTTGATTTCATTCAGGGTCGCAAACTATAGCCTAAAAATGTTATAACAATACCTGATTTTGTTAAAGGTGCTTGTCTCAGAGTTTTAAGTTTTACTAGTTCTTAAACTGCTCTATTTGTGTTTGATAATCTTAAATGTTTTAAATGGAGATGTGAACTGGAAAATGGAATTTTTTTCCTATACTGTTATACTTTTGTATGCTACCTTGAGAAACAGGTGCAAGTCAGATACAGATTTTTAAATTTGGTTCATTTTAATATAATTTTATTTTCCCAGTGACTGGCTATTCTTTTAGCATTTTTTTTCAAGTTGTAACTAAATTATGTGCCCTATTTCAGACGACAAACTTATAAGTAATAATGATGGTGGTATCTTTGACGACCCCCCGGCCCTGTCAGAGGCAGGTGTGATGTTGCCAGAACAGCCTGCACATGATGATATGGACGAGGATGAGAACGTATCAAGTAAGCATTTCCTGCTTGGTGTCGTGGGCGTGACTGTGCAGCTAAAAAGGTATTTGATGTCGAAGACCACAAACTAAGTTCCAGCTTTTAATGAATTACAAATCTCCTTAAAAACAGTGCTTATGATTGTTCTGGTTCTCTTAAATGATTAACCCTGCGGCCCCTCCCCTTTTTTAGCCGCCCCTCTGGAGGGCCTCCTTCATAACTGGAAGTGTTTGGTATTGGTACCAGTGGGTTTCTTTCAATTCTCAAAGGGATTTTTTTTTTCCCCATTTGTAGGAGATGTATTAAATACCCATGCCTTTTATGACCAAATTTCTGTTTTTATAGTGGGTGGGCCTGATAGTCCTGATTCAGTGGATCCTGTTGAACCAATGCCAACTATGACTGATCAGACAACACTTGTTCCAAATGAAGAAGAAGCCTTTGCTTTGGAACCTATTGATATCACTGGTGAGCAAACAGACTTTATGACTTATAAAATTCAGAACATAAGGTCTTAATTCTGGCTCTTCTCTATTCTGTTACTCTTGTTTTAGATAGCTAAGCTTCTTTCTCCTTTGTCAGTCTTCTATTTTAGAATCTTCAGTTATAATCTAAGTATCTTAGAGAATGCCTGTAGACATTGCTCTGAAATATAAAAGTATAGAACTGAGTTTTTTGCTAACCTGTATCTTAGTCTTTTAGGGTTTCCAAAATGATAACAAGTCACATGTATAGCAATTAGAAAACATCGCAAAGCATTTTACAGTGAAGTACAAGATTGACTGTTCCAAAGTTCTAGATTTTGTATAATAGTTGGGCTACAATCTGGGAAAGCCTAAGAATTTTTTTTTAACTGGAAATGTGATAGATTGTAAAATCAGTGTTGTATTTCTTTTACACATAGGAAAACATATTGGGGGTGCTGCTTCTCAGTAAAAAAAAGCAAGTTAAGATATGTAATTTGGATGTGAAACTAAAATTTCTAGATGGTTTATGGGTATACTTATATTTCAGCTACACTTGAAATTAGAGTGTAATTCAAGATAGAGGTATTACTTTTAAGTAGAACAAGACTAACTTATTTAGGTTTTCTCCTAGAATTTGATCACCAAAAATTGTGACTTGGGCTTCTCACTTACAAAGTGTGTTTGTTAGGCACTTACTCTGTTTAGAAACTAAAAATATAACAATGAACCTGTCTTTATCCTCCTGGAACTTAAGTACTAATTTGTGGAGCATGGGTAAGTAAAATATGTACTGTTGTATTAGTGCCAGATAACATAGAGAACTGTAAATGAGGCAGGATGGTGGATACATTGCACTGTTTAAAATAGGATAATCGGGCTTTGCTGGCTGTTTTAAGAACTTTTGACTTTCAAAGAGAAGGAAGGGAACTTAGTAGCTGGAGGATAGGGGTTGGACAGAGGCTGTCACTGAATAACATCTTTACCTGAATATTTTATGCAGAAAAATCTTTGGGCATGTAACATTTCTGACAGGATGAAATCTTGAACTTATTTGTGTCTTAAGAAATTGAGATAATGCTACCTACTTTGCAGTTGTAGTAAGGGTTAGAAATGAATATACAATAAGTAACTAGGATGGAGTTCCAGGTCCATCTGACTGGGTGTGGACTTTTTTTTATTAATCAATCTGTATAACTGCTGTATATGAATTGTAACTTTTCCACTAAAAATAGTAATTGCAGCCATTTACAGAGAATTTAAGTATTTTTCAACTCCTAAAAGTGGTTGGCCATATTTGAAAAGAGGAAATAAAGAGATAAGCAAGATAAAGTTAACTTTTCTTAATGGTCACTCAGGTGTAATAGTCAAAAAACCCAGGACTTGAGCCTAATCTGAATCAAGGGTGAGAGGTTTCATATTTACAGTACAAACCTACATGGGAAAACATAATGGCTTTTGCATTACTTATTTTTGCCCAAAGTCTGTATGTATACATTAATTCAGATTTTTATTGAGCACCTGTTGCATGCCAGCCTCTGTTCTCCATGGAACTGCAGAAACATCAGTTAAAACGGACTCTGCCCTCTTGAGGCTTTTCTACCAGGTATATAGAAAAGCAGGGACACAATGAGACCAAGTTTGGTAGCTCTATGTTTCATGATGGCCTCACCGGAAAATGACCTTATTTTCTTCTATCATTCCAGTCAAAGAAACAAAAGCCAAGAGGAAGAGGAAGCTGATTGTTGACAGTGTCAAAGAGCTGGATAGTAAGACAATTAGAGCCCAACTTAGTGATTATTCTGATATTGTTACTACTTTGGATCTGGCACCACCCACCAAGAAATTGATGATGTGGAAAGAGACAGGGGGAGTGGAAAAACTCTTCTCCTTACCTGCTCAGCCTTTATGGAATAATAGACTACTGAAGGTAATATAGTTTGCAGAATTTTTTATCCTATATATATTTGGCCATTTTTTAAAATTTTTGAAACCTTTGACATTTTTGATCAGATATTTTCAACTATATGGCACTTTTTACTTAAGTCACAATATAGTGAATATAACCTGATCTGAAAGATCCTACTGATAACCTGTATTTCTCAAAGATGTAGAAGGAGGGATGCCTGGGTGGCTCAGTCGGTTAAGCATCTGCCTTTGGCTCAGGTCATGATTCCAGGGTCCTGGGATCGAGTCCCACATTGGGCTCCCTACTCAGTGGGGAGTCTGCTTCTCCCTCTGCCTGCCACTCCCCCCCCACTTGTGCGCTCTGTCTCTGATAAAAAAGATGTAGAAGGAATTTTTTCTATACTAAAAAGCCATTGAGGTTTTTAATACTAGTTCTCCCTTTTCATCCTCTCTATAATTACTGTTCTATTGCCTAGTGTACACTGTGCTTCAAGTTTGCAGTCTTTAGATCTTGCTTTGTAGCTAAACCATGGAGTGGTTCTCCTTTTTCCACAGTAAAGAATTCTCTGGCTTTATGAGAATTATTTTCACCCATAAGCCCTTTTCTGCTCATTTTACGTTCCACACTATTCCAAAACAAGGTTCTGAAGTGAAGAACTCAGAGTAAAGCAGTGCTATGAGACTGTTATTCTAAAGTTGAAATATGCATAGAACCAGTTGATACTACTATAGATTTTACTGTTTATCGGAAGAACAATCATATAATCATTTGGAAGAAAGTCCTTAAAATATTTGACTCACTGGTCTCATTATTAGAAATTTTCCTAAGGAAGTAATTCAAAATATGGAAAAAGCCAGGTCTGTGAAGATGTTCATTACATTGTTTGCAGTTAAACTAAAAATATTGAAAAAAGGTTCAAGTGTATACACACATATATACATGTATCTCCACTCAGTGGAATATTACGTAGTCATTAAAATTATTAAAAGTGATGATAAGATTTCCATATTAAGTGAAAACATGTAAAACTACCTGGTATGATTCCATTAGATGGAGTTTGAAGTGTGTAAATATGAAAATAAACTGCGGGAAAATTTTAAATTTTAGTGCTGTCTCCAAGTTACAAGCCTGGATAATTTCATTTGACTTTTTTAAAATTGCTGCACTTAAAATCAAATATCCTGTATTTAAAAATTATATTAAGATGTAATGAAGTGTGGATCTAACATTAAGTAGAAATCACACTGAATTATATATACACTGATTACAACTGTATGAAAACGTACTTAATGGAAAATTGAAATGTCAGTGGTAAATTTTTAATGTGATTTATAATTGAGATTTTTTTTTTTTTATAGCTCTTTACCCGCTGTCTTACACCGCTAGTACCAGAAGATCTTCGAAAAAGGAGGAAAGGAGGAGAGGCTGATAATTTGGATGAATTCCTCAAAGAATTTGAAAATCCGGAGGTTCCCAGAGAGGATCAGCAGCAGCAGCACCAGCAGCGTGATGTTATCGGTGTGTTCTGTTGTAATAGTTCCTTGATGAAGTTTACATGCGCATTTGGCTTAAGATTTACCTGTATATTGTGAGTAAGAGAAATCAGGAACAAAGGAGTATACTCAAATTTTTGGATAGGGAAATATATTTGATGCTTTGTTAAATAAGAAACTTTCTGTTTTTGGAATGGTTTAAAGTTTAGGACTGGCTGAGTAATCTTCTGCTGAGAGGATAATCCTGCATTAGATTACAGGTGGTGGAATTTTGCCCTTTTCCATCTTTACGTGTATTGTTACAAACTGAGTAATCTTTGCAGAAGTAAAATTTTTATTTGTCCTTCTTTGTTAAAGTACTTTTGTCTTAACGCATTAGTATTAAAGTAAATTCTGAAATACTGTTAAAGACTGTATAATTCACATCTCCTCTTCATATGACCAATTGCAGATGAGCCCATTTTGGAAGAGCCAAGCCGCCTCCAAGAGTCAGTGATGGAGACCAGCAGAACAAACTTGGATGAGTCAGCCATGCCTCCACCACCTCCTCAGGGAGTCAAGCGAAAAGCAGGACAAATTGACCCAGAGCCTGTGATCCCTGTAAGTAAGCACATCAGTCGTCAAGGAGCCCTTTTGAAATATTTTGGTTGAGGAAAAAAATGACAAGGAATAAGTCCAAAGAGAAAGAATTGGCAGCTAAGGATGTGAATGCAGGTGTGCCCTAAGTGAGAGAAGATATTCCAGGAGTTTCAGCCTTCCTGACTCTTCTTAAGGTAGTCTTGTTTCAGAGTGGCCGAATCTTTGACTCTAAACTTGGTTCCAGTTTAGTTCAGGGTGACTCTGACAATTCTAGATTAAAGATGGAAAACAATATAAGGAACCTGGTAAATTCTTCAAGTATGTCATGAGCAAAGTGCACACAGACTGTCAATTAACACCTCATTCCTTTTTTTTAAATTTTGGTTTTCTTTGTCGGCAAGATAGGACATTTTTTCTCCAGTTTTAATGAGCTATAATTAACATACATCATACTAGTTTACGGTATTGTGGAATCATTTGACAACGTGTGTGTGTGTATAACATCTGTCACCTACATAATTACATTTTTTTTCTTGTCCTGAGAACTTCTACGATCTACTCTTAGCAACTTTCAAGTATATAATACAGTATTAACTATAATCACCATACTGTGTATTAGATCCCCAGAACTTATAAATGGAAGTATCTTTCTAACCCCTAGTAGTACCGTTGCACTCTGCTTTTATGAGTTGTTTTTTAGATTCTACATACAAGTGATAATCATATATATTTGTCTTCCTCTTATTTCACTTAGTATAATGCCTTCCAAGTCTATCCATGTGGTTCCCACTTGCTTATTTTTTGCTTTTACTGCCTTTGCTGTCAAATCTAAAAATCATTGCCAATACCTATTTTAAGGAGCTTACCTGTCCTGTGTTTTCTCCTAGTAGTTTATGGTTTCAGGTCATACATTCAAATCTTTAATCCATTTTGGGTTGATGTTCATGTATGGTGTAAGATAGTGGTCCAGTTTTCCCAGAACCATTATTGAAATAAGATTTCCCCATTGCGTGGGTTGACTTCTCAGCTCTCTATTCTGTTGCAGGTTCCTGCAACATGAGACAGTTGTAGGCTACCTTACTAAATAATCAGAATATACTTGTCAGATTGCTTAAAAAAAAAAAATGTGGCCACTTCATGCAGACTTTCTACCGTTAAGTTCATTTAGGGTAGGAAAACTAAACTGTAAAGAAAGTAAGGTCTAGTGTAAGTCTTCCCAGTCTTAAATTTCTAGAATAAATTAATCTTGGACTTTGGTTCAGCCTCCATCAAGAGGTACTGGCAGAAGATTCCTCTGCAATCTTAAGAACTATTTTTCTGTGCCCTCCGGTGGTGTTGTCCAAAATAGCATCTTTCTGTATGAGCTCAGGAATGGGGGTGGGACAGGTAACAAGTGGGTTACTCTAGTACTACGGTCCTGGAAGAACTTGTTTTTTAACATTCTTAGCTGTTTATATTAAGCCTGAGAGGAAAAATTCAAGAGATAGACTCAGAAAAATGGTCTCCTCATTCCTATTATTTGCTGCCATAAGAGCTCCTAGGCTCTTATTTAGAGCCCAGGCTTAGTTGTAATATCCGTAAGAAAATTTCATGCAGTAACAGTTGACAGTACAGGGTATTTAATGTTGAAGCCTTTTTGCATGGTGTTAGTGGGCAGTTCTGTTTTGTGTGGTTTTTCCTAAAATGCTACTACAGAAAGTTTTGGGGTTTTTTTTCTGTTCATAGTTTTTCTTGTGATTTACAAATTTCTCACATAGACTTTATAACTATTTGGTTCCTAAAAAGTATAAGGGCAAAACACTTTTGTTAATTTCTTCTGTTAAAACTTTGTAAGAAGAACAAGATATAATCAACTTTTGATTGTGAGGAATGGCAGTATAACCCCAGTATTTCTTCCTCTTGCTTTAAGCCCCAGCAGGTAGAGCAGGTGGAAATACCCCCTGTAGAGCTACCCCCTGAGGAGCCTCCAAATATCTGTCAGTTAATTCCGGAGTTAGAACTTCTACCAGAGAAAGAGAAGGAGAAAGAGAAGGAGAAAGAAGATGATGAAGAGGAGGAGGTAAGGAAACACTGGCAGAGACTTCATGAATAAGTCCCATCCCAGATTTAGTACAGATCTTCAGTCTGCTCTCTTAGTGGAGCCAAGGTAATTGATGTTGAGCATAACAGTGATGAAAAATGTTCAGACAAAATTTAACCAAATTCTTAATTTAGACCATTAACATCAAATTTTATGCTGCGCTTTAACTCACTGGCTCCCTTGTGGGCTTTTGAAGGAAATAGGACTGGCTGCCTTTTCACTGATTTCTTGGTTGACTTCTAAATTGATTGTAGCTAGTTTTGTCATCTTGTGGCCAATTTTTACTGCTTTTAGCATCTGCCTCTGGTATGACATCTCTGTGGCCTGGAAATCTGATATAACCGTTTTCCATTGGTAGGAGGTTTGTTTTCATTAGACTGGGGTGAGATGTGACGTGGCTAAGATAGATTGAGTAAATGTTTGAATGGCTTTTATTTTTTGGAAAGTAAAGGCACTTTAGCAATGGATTTCCTTTTCAGGGCCCTTATTTGGCTGTTCAAGGTCTCCCCCCCTTTTCTGGATCTTTGTTTAAATGTAAAATAAAAACCTTAAAATATCTTCTAGGAAGCATTGAAGCTTCTTAAAATTCTTTTAAGACTAAAGGTTAGAGGCTGGGTACATATAATAAATTACAAATGGATACACTAATGAAAATGTCAGCCATAGATTTTACAGCCATTTAGTGCTGGAGTACTATGGTTTTTTTAAAGTCAAAATTTAGCCCTAGAGCTACTCTAGTTTAAGGTATGCCATTATCTCAGACTTAGTGTTGAATCATTATTTAAAATTGTTGTGCTTTCTGTTATGTATGAAGCCCTTATAACTCCTGGTTCTTTGAAATACGGTATGTAGTTCCAGCATAGCATGGAAGCATCTCAGCTGTTGCTCTATGCCAACTTCAAGAGTTTAGAAAGTCATTTAGAAGGCAAGTCCTGTAGGGAACTGGGAGCTGGGCAGCTTAAGTAAAATCAAGTATTATGGATTATAGCCCATTTCTTTAAAAAAAAAAAAAATTTTTTTTATTTACTTGACAGAGAGGTGGGGGAAGCAGCAGAGGGAGGGAGTCCAAGTGGGACTTGATCCCACATGACCTGAGCCAGAGGCAGGCATGCTTAATTTACTGTGCCACCCACGCACTCCATTTCTCTTAAAACACTGTATAGACCAGTACTACTTACTCATCTGCTAATCTGTGCTCTTTGGTACTGGTCTGCCAGAATATAAATGATCTAGAAAATCATGCTACTGAAAAAATAGATTCAGTTGAAATAAGCAGTGTGCTTAGTGGCATAGTTGATTTATATCCCAACACAATTGCCTTAACAGGGGCCCATCAGTAACCAATAGCTCACCAACCAGCAGTAGTCCAGGGGCCACGTGATGTAGACCACATCCTTAATAGACCAGTATAGAATCATATATTCGGCCAAATGTTTACTTTGCAGATACGGAAGACTTTCTTCTGTAATTTAAGAAAGACAAGCTTCAAGATTCATACTAAGTGCTAAGAGATTTATAATTTTCTGTTACTCAGAACACACAATTTAAAAATTTCCGGACATCAGGAAATAGTTCATTTTGCAGTAGACCACTTTTGTCAGCTTTTTTGTGTGTTGGGGCCATTTTCAGGACGAAGATGCTTCTGGAGGTGATCAGGATCAGGAAGAAAGAAGATGGAACAAAAGGACTCAGCAGATGCTTCATGGGCTTCAGGTAGGTACACCAGTCCTGACGGAGACTTGAGCAAAGACTTGGCATTGCTCCCTTAAAAAAATAGCAACAGGCTCGGAGCGTTCTTTTTTAATATGTATTCATGAGAGGCAGAGGGAGAAGCAGGCTCCCAAGGAGCAGGGAGCCCGATGTGGGACTCGATCCCAGGACCCTGGGACCATGACCTGAGCTGAAGGCAAACACGTAACGACTGAGCTACCCAGGAGCCCCTCTAGCACTATATATTTTAATACATAAATTGTTAGGCCCAGAGTAAGCCTGGAGAGAATCCAGGTGAACAATTTCCTATAGTTAAGCTGCAGAGGGAAGCTAGGGTGGTGGTTTATAGTACACCTTTCTGTGTCTACATCTTCTTGGTTTTCGTTGAACATATTTAATGTGTTGAACAGTTAAATTTGTTGAGTCATACAGATGAGATATTTTGAGCATCTGTGAAATACCAGGCAAGTTGCTCAAGGTTTCCCAAAATAGAGTCAAGGGATAGCTGGATTTTAAAAATAAGTTGAAATTTTAGAGACTGTATATGTTCAGTTTTACTATTGGATCACATTTGTTGGAAGGACCTTTGATTTTAGATATGCCATAATATACTTTGCCCCATTACATCTTCACTCAGACTCTTCAAAAAAGTCCACTCCCAGCAGAATATACAATATACTTTTTCTGGTACCCAAAATTGGCACCCTTTTTAAATTACCACTTTACTGTGAGATTACTTTGATTTAATTCTTCCTTTGGTTTTATTTCAGCGAGCTCTTGCTAAAACTGGAGCTGAATCCATCAGTTTGCTTGAGTTATGTCGAAACACAAACAGAAAGCAAGCTGCAGCAAAGTTCTACAGCTTCTTGGTTCTTAAAAAGCAACAAGCTATTGAGCTGACACAGGAAGAACCATACAGTGACATCATTGCAACACCTGGACCAAGGTTCCACATTATTTGAGCAGCTAGAAGCATTATAGCTAGTGTTCATTTCACTAGTGTATACAAATTGCCCCCATGTGTAGGGCACACAAAACCCTTTGAGAAAATTTAGATTTTTGTCTGTACAAAGTCTGCCTTTTTCTTCTTTTTCCCCCGGTATTTTATCAATTTCATCTTTAAGGGAAACTGCTTCGATGGATGTGTTTGTGTTCTGATGGAGAAAACAAGCACACCCAAGGACCCCGAAGATCATTTTAACAGTTCAGAACAGATGTGTGCAATATTGGCGCATGTAATACTATTGAGTAGCAATTGAAAGTCAGGATTTTTATCTCAGCTCTCCATCACCACATTGGAAAGGAAAACCTGTCGGGGAAAAAAAGTGCCTGACAATTTAGTTAGGAACGATGCTGTGAGTCTTTCTTTGAGAGAAAGAAGTTGTCTTTTCCCACTAGTAACACTGGCAGTCTTGTTTGGGGATGGGGCCTAAAACAGATGTCCTCTTGAGATACTATTTTAAAGTGTAATTCTGTAATGACCAAGAGGGTGTGTGAAACTGTGCTGTAACTCAACCCCTTCGGCTACAAAATGATAGGGCTTGGTATAAAGTGTTCTTTTGTAAGTCATTCCATTTGAAACTTTTTAATGAACCTGACTATCCTAAAATCTGTTGTTTTAGTGAGGCTCTAAAATGAGCAGAAGTAGACTTTTTAGAGTAGAATATAAAAACGTTTATAACTTTCCAGAAGCTCTAAATCAAAGTTTTAAAAAGATGTTTGGATATATTTGAGTACTCAGATCATGAAAATAGAAATTGCTATGCCAACTAAAAGGACAGACTGATGGGAAATTACACACCTGGTTGACTTAACCCTTAAGCAGACAGTGCTGTTAATAACTAATGGCTTCTCTGGTATTTATTATAAGTGTTAGTACTGATCTTTTCCCAATGCTGCACACTCCTGTGTTTGGAACTTTATTTTAATGGCTTTGCAACAGAAATCCTATATCTGGTTTCCTATAATTTAAGAAAAGCATCCAAATAAAGGCTTTATTAACAGACCAGATAGCACCAGAAATTATGTGACTGTTATGATTATCAGAACATGTCTTAACTTTTTAGGGCAAAATTACTCACACTGAAAGTTCTAGCTTAAGTGTTGGCACTTTTGTGGAAAAAAAAAATCACTTTTGAAACTCAGACTTCAGTGTATACCCAGTAATTTTAAATTATGTGAAATGTTTTAAATTAGTGAACTCGTAATTACTGTTTTGATGATTCAGTTTTTTGAGAATGGTAAGTGTATAAAAATTGCTATTGCAGCTTTATTTTCAATATGTGCCTGTAAACCATGGATTTTTCTCCCTTTGTAAAAAGTCATTTGTAGATAATTGAATGTTTGATTATAGAAAGGTCATTAGTTTCTTGTTAACACATTTTGTTAGTCTGGTTTTGTTGCTTATTGGGTTTAATATTGTTCTTGAAAATAGTTGATGCTATGTTATGTATAACTTTTCTAATAAAAGTTGTGGTATAAGCTGTAAATCTTGGAGTATGATGTTCCTCCAGGAAAATGTTAAATCGGCCTCATCTGTTGTTTGCCTTATCTAGAATAATTGTCCATACAAATAGTAGGTGAATTGTTTAAAAAAAAAAAAAGTATCTTTAAAAGAAGAGCCCATGTGATCTGAAACTTTGATAGTATGTTCTAATACACATCATCGACGTTACAGATCTAAGATTAAAATGGAAGTAACAAATGGTTTGTCCTGAGGAATCTGGGGGGCACAGATCTATCCCTGTAACCGCTAAGTACCTACGAATTGTGATATGCCTGTCAGTGTATGCTAGTGAGCATGTACTGGAGATTTCCTGGGTCCATCTGAGAAGCCTGATGCAAGCCAGGGCAGTAACTTGGAGTGTACCTTCCTATGCATTCGATACTTATCCTGCTCCCAACCGTGAGCTTTAAGACACTTATGACCTTATGCTTAAGATACAGCAAGGCTTACGGGATGCCTGGGGTGCTCAGTAGGTTAAGCATCTGCCTTCGGCTCAGGTCATGATCCCAGTTGTCCTGGGATCAAGTCCTGCATCGGGCTTCTTGCTCAGTGGGGAGCATGCTTTTCCCTCTGCCTGCCGCTCACCGCTGCTTGTGCTCTCTCTCTCTGGTAAATAAATAAAATCTTTAAAAAATGATAGAGCAAGGCTTCAACCATCAATAGCTTAATGCTGTTTGTAATAGGAAAACCAGTGTTTACTAAGCACCAATTATACTCAAACCCAAAGATTCTTTGAGGCACACCCACCTATGGTAAAACAGACTTAAGGAGAAATTATAATCTAATATGAAAGTGATAGGAGCCCAGAATATAGCATGCCGGAGTATCTAGGGAGTGGTCCAGAAAAGATTCTCAGAAGATGGAAAATAACTTCGATTCAGGGTCCAAGATGGCAATGTAGAGAGATCCTGAACGCACCTCCTTCAGGAACACCAAATCTACACCTACTTTCAGGACAATTCCTCCCGAAGAACTGAGGGCTGACTGAACACCTGCACAACAAAAGACACCATACACAGAAGCAGGAGAGGGACGCAAGATAACGGAATCCCCACGTCCTGATGCTGTGAACTGCGGTGGGGAGGAGGAGTACTGGAGGACTGAGCAGATCTGCCCTGGGGTACAGAAAAGGAGCCCTGGTTTAAAATGGCAACTAGTATGTAAAAGACCCAGCCCTAGAACCTTGCCAAATGATGGGAGAGCCTCTGGAACTCTCTCTAGGTCCCAGGGGTTTACATTCCCCGTCCACCTTGATAGACAGCAGCACATTCCCAGCACTTGAGCCGGCCAGTTACCTCGGTGAGCCCTGGGAGCCTAGCCCACGCCAGTCCTGGATGTCCTGGGGCAGAGAAAAAGAAGCTGTAATTTAAGAGAAACAAGAAAAAGCAGCAGCCCTATAACTCCACTGAACAGCAGGGGGGTTGCTGGACCTCTCAAGTCAGATTGGCAAGCACCATGGTTTACATTCCCCCAACACTGACAGGGTGGTCGGGAAGTAGGGTCTGGGTGCCCTAGCCAGCTTACACCTCAGTGAGCCTGGAGCCCCCTAGTCCAAACCCGCCCCCCAACACAGCCCAAGGGTAGCACACATCAGGACACTCCTGGTCATGACTTTGGCTTCAGATAACTTGCTGGGGAACCCCCAGCACAGAGTACTCTGGGACCTCCCAGTTCACTTCAGCTGCCTCACCAGGTTGCCCCCCGTGCACAGCACCTCAGAAACCCCCAGCCCATACCCACCTTGATTCCAGCCACCCTACCAGGGTGCCCCCTGTGCAGAACACCCCAGCCTCAGCTCCAGTGGCCCCACCATGCCTCATACCAGCCTCAGCTCCAGTAGCCCCACCATGGCACTCCCTGCACTGAGGATCCCAGGACACACCAGCTTGCACCCACTTCAGCTTCAGCTGTCGTTCCAGGACATCCTCTGCACAGAGGCCCATGATCACCCTGACTCATGCCCTCTTCAGCTATATCATGCCAGGGTGCCCCCATACAGAGGACCCATAAGTCCCCTGGCCCATGCCTCACCTCAACTCCAGCCACACTGCAAAGGCACCCTCTGCACAGAGAACGCTGGAAAACTCTGGCTTACACCCACTTCAGTTCAGCTAGCCTGCCAATATGCCCTTTGCACATAGAACCTTGGGCCTCTCAGCTAGTACCCACTTCAGCTTTAGCTGTCTTACCAGGGGCTCTTCTGTACAGAGAGCTCTGAAACTCCCCGGCTTGAACACATTTAAGCTTCAGCTGTCCTGCCAGAGCATATGCTAAGAGTGCCTCAGGACCAGTCCAGCCCATGCCCACTTCAGCTCCAGCCATACCCCCTAGGACAGCCCCAGCACAGAGTGCCCCAAGATTCAGCCCACACCAGCCACAGCTCTAGCCAGCCAGGGAAAGGCATCGGGCACTCACAGTCTACGGACGACCATACACAAGACAATTCTTTGAAGTTTAGGAGAACTGTTCCACTTAATTCACAGAAACAAACACAGAAAGTGAAGTAAAATGGAGAGACAGAGAAATATGGTTATCAGTTTTATGTTAATTGATCCCTTATTACTCAAAACAGTCTTTCCAATACTTCACTATATGGAACTTCGATTTCTAATGACAATTAACAGAAAATTCTGCATCCTACTTTCTGAAATTCTTTGGCTATTCTGATGAAAAAAAGCCAGGCCTAACATTGCAGAAAGCCATCAATTACAAAAGGGAAAAAAAAAAAAGGCAAGAGAAAAAGGAAGAGAGAGAACTACAAAACAACCAAAAAACAATTAACAAAATACCAGTAAGTACATATGTATTACTTTACATGTAAATTGTCCAAATGGTCCATTCAAAAGACATAGAGTGGAGAATGGATTTTAAAAAGGAGGACCCATCTATATGCTACCTACAAAAGACCCACTTTAGACCTAAAGACACATACAGACTGAAAGTGAAGGGATGAAAACAGATATTCCATATAGGTGAAAAAAAAAAAAAAAAGGCCAAGGTAGCAATACTTCTGTCAGACAAAATACATTACATAATGATAAAGGGACCAAAGGCAAGGCGTGACATAATGATAAAGGGACCAATCCAACAAGAAGACATAACAACAACTATCTATCCACCCAACATGGGAGAACCTAAATACATAAAGCAAGTTAACAGACATAAAGGGAGAAATTGACAATAATACAATAATAGTGCAGGATTTTAACACTCCATGTAACAATGGAGAGATTTTCTAGGCGGAAAATCAGTAAGGAAAAGGTCTTTGAGTGACCCATTAGACCACATGGACATAACATATATAAAGAACATTCCATCCAAAAACAACACAAAATACATTCTTTTCAAGTGCCCATGGAGCATTCTCCTGGATAGATCATGTTAGGCCACAAAATAACTCAGTACATTTATATGTGAACCACACTAATGCCATCTTGGACAAATCTACCATGAGGACCTCTCTGTGACCAGAAGTCTTAAATACAGCTCCCTCCACCCTGATTCTTTTGGTCTCACCACACCCAGATAGGGCATAATGTCCTTGATCTGCTCTAGAGATATGACTGTGATACACATATATTCTTAAACATTCTCCAGTGCAGTGTTTCCCCAGCATGTACTCCCAGACTCTAGGGCTGTTAAGGGGGGTGAGGTTACAGAGATCTACTTGTCTTGAAGCCATCAAAGACAAGCTTCTGTCCATAAGTCCCCTTAATAAACCATATTTCATCAACCTGGATTTGTCAGACTTCTTCAGTCTCCACCAGTCTTCATCTCCTTTAGCCTTTGGAGGTCATTTTGCATATACGTCCCTTTCATGGAACAGTTTAAGACTGAAATCCTATCATTCATCTTTTCCGATGACAACAGTATGAAACTAGAAATCAATTACAAGAAAAAAAAACTGGAAAAAACACAAACACGTGCCAGCTAAGCAAGGTGCTGCTAAACAATAAGTTGGTCAACCAAGAAATAAAAGGGGAGACCAAAAAATACATGGAGACAAATGAAAATGAAAACACAACAGTCCAAAAGTTTGAAGATGCAGCAAAAGCAGTTCTAAGAGGAAAATTTATAGTAATACAGGTCTACCTCAAGAAACAAGAAAAATCTCAAAGCAATTTAACCTTAAACCTAAAGAAACTAGAAAAAGAAAACAAAGCCCAAGAAAGGAAATTATATAGATCAAAACAGAAATAAATGAAATAGAGATTAAAACATCAGAAAAGATCTGTGAAACCAAGAGCCAACTTGAAAAGATAAAAATAAACAGAGATAGGTACATCAAGGGAAAAAAACCACTAATAACAAATCAGAAATGAAGGAGAAGTAACAACCAACACCACAGAAGTACAAAGAACTGTAAAAGATTTTTATGAAAAATGATATGCCAACAAACTGGACAACCTAGAAGAAATGGATAAATTCCTAGAAACATACAGTCTTCCAACTGAATGAGGAAGAAATAGAAAATCTGAACAGAATGATTCCTAGTAACAAATTGAATCAGTAGCCAAACTACCAACAAACAAAAGTCCAGGGCCAGATGAAGTCACAGGTGAATTCCACCAGACATTTAAAGAAGAGTTAGGGGTGACTGGGTGGCTCAGGTCATGATCCCAGGGTCCTGGGATCAAGCCCTGCATTGGGCTCCCTGCTCAGCGGGGAGCTTCTCCCTCCCCCTCTGCCTGCTGCTCCCCCTGCTCTGCTCTCTCTCCCTGTGTCAAATAAGTATATCTTTTTAAAAATAAAGAAGAGTTAATACCTATATCCCTCAAACTATTCCAGAAAATAGAAGAGGAAGGAAAGCTTCCAAATACATTCTATGAGGCCAGCATTACCCTGATACCAAAACCAGACAAAAACAGTACATAAATAGAAAACTACGATCTCCCTGATGAACAGAGATGCAAAAATCCTCAACAAAATATTAGCAAACCAAATTCAACAATACATTCAAAGGATCATTTGCTGCAATCAAGTGATATTTATTCCAAGGATGCAAGGATGGTTCAATATTCACAAATCAACTGACCTGACATACCACATTAACAAAATGAAGGATAAAAACCATGTGATCATCTCAATAGATGCAAAAAAGCATTTGACAAAGTTAAAAATCTGTTCATGATAAAAATTCTCAACAAAGTGTTTGGAGAGAACATACCTCAACATAATAAAGATCATATATGAAAAACGTACAGCTAAACATCATACTCAGTGGTGAAAAACAGAGCTTTCTAAGATCAGGAATAAGACAAGGATGTCCACGCTCACTACTTCTATTCAACATAGTACTGGAAGTCCTAGCTGCAGTAATCAGATAAGAAAAAGAAATAAAAGGCATCCAAATTGGTAAGAAAGAAGTAAAACTTGCACTATTTGCCAATGACATACTATATATATAGAAAATCATAGGGGCACCTGGGTGGCTCAGTCAGTTAACCATCTGCCTTTGGCTCAGGTCATGATCCTGGAGTCCTGGGATCAAGCCACATGTGGGCTCCCTGCTCAAGAGGAGAGTCTACTTCTCCTTCTCCCTCTGCTTCTCCCCCTACTCACACTTGCTGTCTCTCTCTCTCTCTCTCTCTCTCTCTCTCAATCAAGAAGGAAGGAAGGAAGGAAAGGAAGGAAAGGAAAAGAAAGAAAAAGAAAAGAAAAAAGAAAATCCTAAAGTGTCCAGAAATTATTAGGATGGACAGATGACTTTCTGTAAAGCTGCAGGAAACAAAATAAATAGAAATCTGTTGCATTTCTATACACTAATAATGATGTCACAGAAAGAGAAATTAAGAAAACAAGCCCATTTACAATTGCACAATAAAGAATAAAACACCCAGGAATAAATTCAACCAAGGAGGAGAAAGCCCTGTGCTCTGAAAACCTGTAGAACGTTGACAAGAGAAATTGAGAATGACACAAATGGAAAAATATTCTGTTCTAATGGACTGGAAGAATATAGTTACAATGGATTAGAAGAATTAATATCATTACAATGTCTCTACTACCCAAGCAATCTACAGATTCAATGCAATCCCGATCAAAATACCAACGGCATTTTTTCACACAACCAAATCCTCAAATTTGTATGGAACCACAAAAGACCTTAAATAGCCAGAGCAATCTTGAGAAAGAAGAACAAAACTAGAGATATCACTATTCCAGATTTCCAAGATATGCAACAAAGCTGTAGTAATCAAAACAGTATGGTACTGGCACAAAAATAGACACATAGATCAACAGTACAGAGTAGTGAGCCCAGAAACAGCTCCACCATTATATGGTCAATTCATCTGTGGCAAAAGAGTCAAGAATATACAATGGGAAAACATAGTCTCTTCAATAAATTGTGCTAGGAAAACTGGACAGCTATATGCAAAAAACTGAAACTGGACCACTTTCTTACACTGTACACAGAAATAAACTCAAAATGGATAAAGATCTAAGTGTGAAACCTGAAACTATAAAACTAGAAGAAAACATAGTGGTAATCTCTTTGACATCAGCTTTAGCAACATTTTTCTAGATATGCCTCTTCAAGCAAGGGAAACAAAATTAAACTATTGGCACTCCAACAAAATCAAAAACTTTTGCACAGCCAAGGAAACCATCAACACAATAAAAAGGCAACCTGCTAAATGGGAGAAGAATATTTGTAAATGACATGTCCAGTAAAGGGTTAGTATCCAAACTATATAAAGAACTTACACAACTCAATACCAAAAAGCGCAAATAATCCAATTTAAAAATGGGCAGAGGACCTGAATATGTATTTTCCAAAGAAGACATACAGATGGCCAACAGACAAATCACTCAGATGCTCAACATCACTAATCATTAGGGAAATGCAAATCACAACCACCATGAGATACCATCTCACACCTGTCAGAATGGCTTGAATCAAAAAGACAAGAAAAAACAAGCATTGGCAAGGATGTAGAAGAAAGGGAACCCTCATGAACTATTGGTGGGGATGTAAATTGGTACTGCCGCTGTGAAAAACAATATGGAATTTCCTCAAAAAATTAAAAATTGAAATACCAAAGGAACCAGTAATTCCACTACTAGATATTTACCCAAAGAAAATGAAAAGATTTATTCAAAAAGATATATGCACTCCCATGTTTATTGCAGTATTATTTACAATAGACATGATAAAGAAGCGACCCAAGTGTTCAATGATAAATGGATAAAGAAGATGTATTATAAATATACAATAGAATATTTCTCAGCCATAAAAAAGAATGAGATTTTGCTATTTGTGATGCTATAGATGGAACTAGAGACTGTTAAGAGAAATAAGGCAGAGAAAGACAAATACCATATGATTTTACTTATATAAGGAATCTAAAAAACACATGAATAAGCAGACAACCCTAAATACAGAGAACTGGTGGTTGCCAGAGGTGAGTGGGTAGGGATGTAGGTAAAAATGGGTGAAGGGGAGTGGGAGATAACAAATTTCCAGTTATAGACTGAATCATGGGGATAAAAGATACAGCATAGGGAATCTGGTCAGTGGTATTATAATAGCATTACATGGTGATACATGATAGCTACATTTGTGAGCATAGCATAACACATAAACTTGTCAAATCATTATGTGGTACACCTGAAACTAAGGTAACATGTGTCAACTATAGTTCAATAAGAAATAAAAATTTAAAAATAATAATAAACATTTAAAAGGTGGCTCAACATAGTAGGTAAAGTGAAATGGTTTCTTTTAGGAATAGCAGAACCATGTGTATTTGATGTGGGACTAAATGCCCAGGTGGAGACCTTGAGAGTAGAATCCTGTTTTGGCTTCTGTCCTCAAGCTTAGAGCTACCAAAAGGGTACAGCTGAAAGACCAATGGCTCAGGGGTCTCAAAACCCAGCTTCTAAAATTAAGATAAAATGAAAATCACGTCCCTCTGTTTCCAAGAGTTGTAAAAATCCTATGAGCTAATTAAAAGCAATTTGAAAAGCCCCTAACCTTTATTGTGAAGGGAATATACTGACTTTGATTCAGGCCACGTGCTTGTGCGAAGTTCTTAAATCTTTCTGATCATAGGGCAACTTGTGAGAGGAACATCTTCACTTGGAGAGATCACATGCATCTCAATTCACCTTTGGCATCTCCAATACCTGCTGATTCTTTTATTTCAATGCATTCCTCTGTTATCACTACTTTATTTAAGACTTAAAGAGATTACTGCAACAGCCTCCTTCATTCAAAAGTATGTAATGAATTCTATCAATTCTCAAAATGTTAAAATGCTCATATAACTAGTACATGTGAAAGCTCTAGTTAGCTCATTGATAAGATAACCAGAAGAATAACAACTAAAATAGGAATTTTTAAAATGAGATTTTTTAATATTGTCAATGAAAAGGAGAATGCTGAAATAGGATAGTTGATTTGAATACAAAACTAGCTAATATTGACAGGATGAAGCAAATAACAGTTTTAAGATAGAGAGCCCTAATCAATTATGAATCAGTGCTTTCAAATATAAGCCCCCTTATGTAATTTTATTTTTTCTAGTGGTCACATTGAAAAGGTGAAGTTAATAACACATTCAATCCAATATATCCAAAAATACTTCAAAATGTAATCAGTCTTTAAAATTTATATTTTACTTTATTTTTTTTACTAAATCTTAAAAATCTAGCATGTGTTTTACAACTCATCTCAATTCATACTAGCTACAATTCAATGTTCAATAGCCATATATGACTAATGGCTATCATATTAGCGCAGCTCAACATGACATTAAAAGTTTGCAAAATCTAGGGGTGCCTGGGTAGCTCAGTCGGTTAAGTGTCTGACTTTGGGTCAGGTCATGATCTTGGGGTCCTGGGATGGAGCCGTGTTGGGCTCCAAACTCAGTGGGGAGTCTGCTTCTCCCTCTCCTTCTGCCCCAGCTCACTCATGCTCTCTCTCTCTCTCAAATCTAAAAAAAAAAAAAAAAATTTGCAAAGTCTTAAGATAATTCTCCCAAATTTATTCAAGTTGCTTACAAGAATGCACAAAATAAACAAAGTGCTCTGCCTTCATAGAGCTTACATTCTGGCATGGAGACAAATAATCAACAATAAACTTAAATTTAAAATCTAATATGCCAAGAAAAATATAGGTTGCAAACATAGAGTGGTCAGATTGGGCCTCATTTAAAAGGCGAAGTTCTGAGCAAAGACTTGAATGAGGTAAGAAAGATAAGGGGCTGTATATGTTCAAGATGAAGCAAGACCAGAGACTGACTAGAACAAAGTGAGTGGGAGGAAAGTAATAGGAACAAAGTTGGGAGACATAAGAGGGGCCAAAGCATGTACAGCAGAGGTTATCAATCTTGCTGCCTTCAGCAACCAACCAGGGAACTTTAAAAAGTGCTGATGTCTAGGTCACACCCTGCAGAATGTGTCTCCAGATTCCTATTTCCCACTGAACACAAAGTAGCCCAATGGATGCATGGATAGAAGGAATTTTTAAGTAATGGATCTTCCACATAATCTTTGAGTAACATTGACGCTCCTGGAAGGTATACCTTGTTTACTACATGGATGAGCATAGCCCATGACATTCTGCCAACAGTACCCAAATTTGAGAATGACAGGTCAAGTGAGAAGTAATCTGGTATTAGCAGTTAAATGGACCAGGGTTGCCATGAGACTCCACTTATTCAACTACAAATTTTGACCATTGGTGCAGAACTTGAAAAGTCTTGTGAAGATTACATGAAATAAAGAGTGCCTAAAACAGTCAACACTCAATAAGTAGTGGCTACTGTAAAAATGTTTAAAGCAAGGGATTCATATTAGAAAATGGAGTTTTCAGAATATGAATTTGACAGAGTGGAATGTAAAACAGGAGAATGAAGAGACTCAAGGTCGTTGTCAACACTAGGGGATCTACATGAGATGCTGGAGGAACCTAGAGGATGGTTGCTCTCTGAACATTCCCTCCTTTTCAGCACGTGATCCTCTCTCTACCTGCAATGCATTTGGAGATGAGCAATCCTCAAAAAGCTGCAAAGATAGTGACACAGGAGGCTCCTGAACTCCCTTCTTCCCAAAGGCACACCAAATGTACAGCTATCCATGGAGCAATTTCCTTTAAAAGAAATCCAGAAACTAGCCAAGCAACTCCTACACATTGGGTCAACAACTAAATCCCACATCAAAACAGGTAGGAAAGAGAGTCAAACCTTACCATAAACCCCACTCCTAGCAGGAGCTATATAAAATCATGAGGGAACTCAACTCCCATCTTCTTTCTGAAGAGACATGGCCTTGGATCCCCACATCTGCAGCCAAAATTTTTAGGACTTCCATTTGAGGATCAGGCCCTAAATTGCCTAACTCTGAAAGCCAGTGGGGGCTCACATCCATGAGACACACAAGACTATGTCAAACAAAGAAGAAATTCTTAACAGGTACATGAGTATTCACCACAGCTATCCCCCAGGACTCAGCACAAAGGGAGCAGGAAAAATCACCCATCACCCCAGTCTTTCTCTGAAAGGGGTCTATTTGCATATTTTAAAAGCTGCTACTAAGGGTCAGGCTTCCCCCGCCTTGGGCTTTTAATTTAGCACATATATAGGAGTTACTGTGATCCTCCCCAGAGGCCAGGGAAATCAACAGACACCTCCTCTTCCCCTCTCCCTCTAGCTCACTGTAAGCCAGTATCTTCCTGAAAAGAGCTTGTATTATGGGTCAGTCAGGTCCAGTACCTACCCAAAATGGCCCTGGTAGTGCCACAGCCAGTGTACAGATCTGGCTGGGTCTGGTGCCCCACAAAGCAGCACCATTGCTGCCCTACCTGGTGGGCAGCCTTGGCTGGGACAGTCACCCCAACATTCCCCCAAAGAGGCTCTCACCCTCGGGGGGAGGGGGCGCAAACCACCTATCACTAGTATCTCCATAACAGTCACAGCCAAGTCTTGCAGTTAGCCATGTAGCAATCGTGGCCCAGCCACAACAAGAGGGCACATACAGCCCACAAAAGGGACGCCCCTGGAGCACCTGGCCCTGATGATTAGGAGGGATTATGCTTCTGGGCCCCAAAAGATGCCGTCTACCTAAGGCCACAACTTCAAGACCAGGAATCATGGTTGATCTACCGAATGCAGTAAAACAAACACAAAGTCAGGCAAAATGAGGAAACAGAGGAATGTTCAAAATGAAAGAACAGGACAAAACCTCAGCAAAGGAAGTAAATGAAATGGAAATAAGCAATCTGCATGACAGAGTTCAAATTAATAGTCATATATATGCTCAGCACACTTGGGAGAAGAATGGATGAACACAGTGGGAACTTCAACAAAGACATAGAAAATATAAAAAAGAACCGATCAGAGCTGAAGAATATAATCACTGAATTGAAGAGGGTATCAACAGCCAAGTAGATGATACAGAAGAATGGGTCACAATCTGGAAGACAGAGTAATGGAAATCACACAAGCTGAACAGCAAAAAGAAAAAAAAAAAAAGCACACAAAAGAAACTTTGTAAGGTAGCAGCTGATTTTTCAGCAGAAACTTTGCAGGCCAGAAGAGAATGACACTATATATTCAAAGAACTGAAAGGGAAAAAAACCCTACAAACAAGAATATTCTAGCTGGCAAGGTTATCTTTCAGAACTAAAGGAGAGTTTCCCAGGCAAACAAAAGTTAAAGTTCATTACCACTAAATTGGCCTTACAAGACAAGTTAAAGAGATGACCTTTTCAAGAGGAAAGTT
Source organism: Callorhinus ursinus (assembly GCF_003265705.2). NCBI lineage: Eukaryota > Metazoa > Chordata > Mammalia > Carnivora > Otariidae > Callorhinus > Callorhinus ursinus. The sequence continues at coordinate 60,638,570 of NW_027397067.1, read as the reverse complement.
TAAGGCTATAACTTAGAAGAAAATTTTGAAAGGAAAAAATTTCACATATAAAAATAAACACATAAAAGGGATGCCTAGTTGGCTCAGTGGGAAGAGCACATGACTCTTGATCTCAAAGTCATGAGTTTGAGCCCTACACTGGGTGTAGAGATTACAAAATAAATACATAAAAATTTAAAACTAAATAAATAAACACGTAGCAAAGGTAGTAGATCAATCACTTACAAAGCTAGTATAAGGTCAAAAGACAAAAGTAGTAAATTCGATTATATCTAAAATATTAGTTAAGACATTCACAAAATAAATAGGTGTAAAAACATGACATCATATACATAATAAAACGGAAGGGGGAGTAAAAACGTACTGCTTTTAGAATGTGTTTTAATGTAAGAGGCCATTGACTTATTATAGACTGCTATAATTTAGGATGTTATATATGAACCTCATAGTAACCACAAACCAAAAAGTTATGATATGCCAAAAAAAAAAGAGAGAGAGAGAAAAAAATCTAAGAATAACACTACAGTTATTATAACACTGAGTCATCAGTCACAAGGAAAGAGAGCAAGAGAATAGGAAAGGAACAGAGAAGAACTGCATAAACAATCAGAAAACAATTAACAAAATGGCAAACAGTACATACCTACTAATAATTACTTTAAATGTAAATGGTCTAAATCCTCCCATCAATAACATAGGGGGATGGAATGATTAAAAAAACAAGACTCATCTATATGCTACCTACAAAAGTTTCACTTCAGACTTAATCACAGACTGAAAAAGAAGGAATGGAAAAAGATATTCCATGCAAATAGAAGGAGAAAACTGTGGTAGCAGTATTTATATTAGACAAAATAGACATCAAAACAAAGACTGTAACAAGAGACAAAGAAGGGCATTACATAATGATAAAGGAATCAACCCAACAAGAGGATATAACAATTATAAATATCTATGCACCAAATATAAGACCACCTAAATATATAAAGCAAATATTAACAGTCATAAAGGGAAACACTGATAGTAATACAATAATGGTACTTTATCACCTTACTTAAACCAATGGATAGGTCATCCAGACAGAAAATAAGGAAACAGTGGCCTTGAACAATACACTTAAGAGATATATATAAAATATTTCATCCAAAAATAGCAGACTACACATTCTTTTCAAGTGCACCTGGAATGTTCTCCAAGACAGATCACATGTTAGGTTCCAAACTCAGCAGGGAATCTGTTTGTCCTTCTCCCTCCCTCTGCCTCTCCGCCTCCTCATGCTTGCATGCTTTCTCTCTCAAATAAATAAATAAAATCTTAAAAGAAAAGGAATGTTATAGCTATAAACACCTACATTAGGAACAAAAAAAAAAAAAAAGGTCTCAACCTAACTTTACCTCTCATGGAACTAGAAAAAGAGGAACAAAGTCCACAGTTAGAAGAAGAAAGGAAATACCAACTTTGAATGGAAATCAATGAAATGGAGATTCAAAAGACAATAAATAGAGAAGGCAAATGAAACTAAGAGCTAGGTTTTTTTAAAGTTTTTATTTAAATTCCAGTAAGTTAACATACAGTGCAATATTAGTTTCAGGTGTACAATACAGTGATTCAGCACTTTCATACAACACCTGGCACTCATCACAACAAGTACACTCCTTAACCCTATCACTTATTTAACCCATCCCTATACTGACCTCCCTTCCAATAGCCATCAGTTTGTTCTCTATAGTTAAGAGTCCATTTCTTGGTTTGCCTCCCTCTCTCTCTCTTTTTTTCCCCTTTGCTCATTTGTTTTGTTTCTTAAATTCCACATTTGAGTGAAATCATATGGTATTTGTCTTTCTCTAACTTATCTCACTTAAGAGCTGGTTTTTTAAAAAAGATAGACTTTAGTCTTTCTTTAGTTAGACTAAATAATGAAGAAGATAAAACTAAAACAAATTAGAAATGAAAAGAGACATTACAATTGATAATGCAGTAATACAAAGGATCATTAGAGACTACTATGATCCATTAGAAGTGGATAAATTCCTACAACCTACCAAGATTGAATCACGAAGCAATAGAAAATATGAACAGATCACTAGTAAAGAATTTGAATCAGTAATCAAAAACCACCCAGGAAACAAAGAAAAGCCCAGGGCCAGATGGATTCACTGGTGAATTCCACCAAACATTTAAAGAACGGATATCAATCCTTCTCAACCTTTCCAAATGTAGAATTCCATATTCAGTTTATGAGGCCAGTATTAATCTTGATACCAAAAACAGGCAAGGACACTACAAGAAAAATAAATTACAGGACAATATCTCTGATGAATTTAGATGCAAAAATCCCCAAAATACTAGCAAACCAAATACAATGGCACATTAAAAGGATCATACATCATGACCAAGTGAGGTTTATTCCAAGGACATAAGGATGGTTCAAAATCTGCAAATCAATCAATGTGATGTATTACATTCACAAAAGGATAAAAATCATATGATCATCCCAATAGATATAGAAACATCATTTGACAAAATTCAATATCCTTTCATGGTAAAAACTCCCAATGAAATGGGTATAGAAGGAATATACCTCAACATAATATAGGCCATATATGACAAGCCCATAGCTAACAAACTCAATGGTGAAAAGGTTAAAGCATTACCTCTAAAATCAGGAATGATACATGATATTCACTATTGCGACTTTTATAGAAAATAGTATGGGAAATCCTAGCCAGAGCAATTAGGAAAGAAATAAAAGGCATCCAAATCAGAAAGGAAGACATAAAACTGTCTCTGTTTGCAAATGACATTATATATAGAAAAGCTTAAAGACTCCACCAAAAAACTGTTAGAATAAATTCAGTAAAGTTACAGGATATAAAATCAATATGCAAAAATCAGTTTCTATACACCATCAAGCTATCAGAAAGAGAAATTAATAAAAACAATTCATTCTGCAATAGCATCCAAAAGAATAAAATGCTTAGCACTATATTTAACCAAGGAGGGGTGCCTGGCTGGCTCATTTGGTAGAGCATGCAACTCTTGATCTTGGAGTTGTGAGTTTGAGCCCCATGTTGGATGTAGAGATTACCTAAAAATAAGATCTTAAAAAAATAAATCTAACCAAGGAGGTGAAAAACCTGTACACTGAAAATTATAAGACACTGATGAAAGAAATTGAAGACAAATAAATGGAAAGCATTCGGTGCTCATAATTTAGAATTAGTATTGTTAAAATGTCTATAATACCCAAAATCATCTATAGATTCAATGTAATCCTTATTAAAATTCCCAGGGGTGGGGCGCCTGGGTGGCTCAGTCAGTTAAGTGTCTGACTTTGGCTCAAGTCATGATCTCAGTGTCTTGCGATGGAGCCCCGAGTTGGGCTCTGTGTTCAGCAGGGAGTCTTCTTCTCCCTCTTCCTCTGCTCCTCCCCCCACTTGTGCTTGCACTCTCTCTAATAAATAAATAATCTTAAAAAAAATAAAATTCCCATAGCATTTTTCACAGAAATGGAATAATCCTAAAAAGTATATGGAGAAGATCCAAATAACCAAAGCAATCTTGAGAAGAAAAGAACGAGGCTGGAGGCATCATGCTTCTTGATTTCAAACTATATTAAAAAGCTATAGTAATTAGAACAGTATGATACTGGCATATAAACACACACAGAGATCAATGAAACAAAATAGAGCCCAGAAATAAATCTACATATATGTGGTCAGTTAACTTACAAGCAAGGAGCTAAGAACATACAATGGGAAAAGAATGGTCTCTTCAATAAGTGGTTTTGGGATAAGTGGGTAGCCACATTCAAAAGAAAGAAAATAAACCCCTATCTTATACCATACGCAAAAATCAACTCAAATTGGATTTGGTTTGCTTGAATTTAAGACCTGAAACCATAAAATTTCTAGAAGACGACAGGGGATAAGCTCCTTGACATCTGTCTTGGCTATGACTTTTTTGACACCAAAAGCAAAGGTAATAAAGGGAAAACAAACAAGTGAGACTACAACAAACTAAAAAGCTTTTGCACAACAAAGTAAACCATTAACAAAATGAAAAGCCAATATAAAGAATGGGAGAAAATATATGCAAATCATATATCTGATAAGGGGTTAATATCCAAAATATGCAAATAAGTCCTACAACTCAATAGCAAAACAAATAATCCAGTTAAAAAAGAATGAACAGAGAAACTGAATAGACATTTTCCCAAAGAAGACATCCAAAGGCCAACAGGTATATAAATAGGTACTCAACATCTCTACTTACCAGAGAAATGAAAATCAGAACCACAATGAGATATCACCTCACACCTGTTACAATGGCTATCATCAAAAAGAGAACAGATAACAAGTATGCTGAGGATGTGGAGGCAAGGGAGTTCCTGTGCACTGCTGGTGGAATTGTAAATGGGTATAACCATTATGGAAAACACTACAGAGGGTCCTCAAGAAATTAAAAATAGAACTACCATATGATCTAGTAATCCCACTTCTGGGTATACATACAAAGGAAATGCCAACAAAGAAAGATAGCTGTACACTTAGGCTTATTGCAGTAGGCTCAACAGGCAAGATATGGAAACCACCTATGTGTCCATCGATGAGTAAATAAAGAAAAAAGTGGTCTCTTTCTCTCTTCCCCTTTCTTATCCCTTTCTACCTTCATCCCACACATACACTGGAATATTATTCCATCATGAGAAAGAAGGAAATCCTGCCTTTTGTGACAATATGGATGGAACTTAAAGGAATAATGCTGAAATAGAGAAAGACAAATACTATGTGGTAACACTTATATGTAGAATCCTAAAGCTAAACTCATAGAAATATAGAATAAAATGGTGGTTACCAGTGGCTGGGGGATGGTGGGAGTGGGGAGATGTTGGTCAGAGTATAAACTTCCAGTTATAAGATGAATAAGTTCTGGGGAGCTAATGTATAGCATGATTAGTGTAGTTAATAATATCAAATTATACACCTGAAAGTTGCTAAGAGCTTACATCTTAAATGTACACACTATAAAAAAAGAAATGGTAATTATGTGATGAGATGGAGTTGTTAGCTTATCCTATTGTGGCAATCATTTTGCACACATAAGTGTATCAAATCAACATATGTACAACTTAAACTTACACAATGTTTTATATCAATTATATCTCAAAGCTGGGAGGGGGGCTAAAGGAAATGAAATGGATGAATATTATAATTGCATCACTTTTCCACAATCTTAGAAAGGAATCCAAGTTTCAAGACATCTTTTAAGGATCTTCTTTCAAACAATTAAACTGTATAGTGCTAAATAATTGGAAATAATCACAAATTCTTAGAAATCAGAGGGGTCCTCAATAGTCATCTGTGAGAGTCCTAACCCAAAGGCAGATGAACACCCGCACCATTTAGAAACATTTCACCTGTTAAAATTCTAAGGTGGTATGACCTGCTGGTTACTATAATACAATTCCCTAAGCAGCATTATACAAGTCTCCTATCACATTATGTCTTATGAAACCACACAACAAAATCAGACCCACTGCTGTAAAGACCACTGACTTCACAATCAGGCACACCTGGTTTTAAAGCCCAGTTCTGTCACTAGTGTGCCCTGGGAAAACCTCTTCCCTTCTCTGAACCTCAATTTCCTTATCTATAAAGTTGGGTAGCAATACCTATACCTCATGAGTTTGTGAGAATACTCGATGAATGCAACAGGCATCAAGCCAGGCCAACAGCTGGTACCTAGAAAGTATCAGTAAGTATGTAATTACATCCTTCTACACACTTCTCCTTTTTTCATTATTTTACATTACCAGAACAAGCAATTAATTTCTATAAGTCTCTTAAGTCTCTCCTATAAAAACAATTCTAAAAATTTCTCTTATAAAATTTGGAAGCCAAGGGGCAAACATAGACAAGCATCCACATTCCATAAAAATGGGAAGCAAGCCCCGTACATGATTGCCCCCAAAGTGGAGTTGGGGCCCCAGGAGTGTGTGAATGGTCCATTTTGACTATATGGAGCCACTTTTGATGACTTTTCTTGCCCTATAGTCTTATTTTCATGCTGTTTCCTCTAAACATTCTTATACTATAGTCAACCAAGTCAACATAGGAACTTTTAAAAATGGTGGAAGGACAGGGTGGTCTGTATTTCAAGACTATGCTCCCAGGAGTATCTGTTTCTGTCTGCTTTTCTCCCAGGTATGCTTCTGTCTAGAGTGCATATGTTTAGGCCAGCTAGGCAGGTAATGGAAATGAATGAAATGGCCAGATATATAGCAATATAGGGTGGCAAGGGACAGTGGTGGCCTGGATAAATGAAGGGGGGATGGGAGGACATTGTCTGCTAAAATCTCATCAACTGCTGGTTCAGAAAAGAAGATCTGGCATGGCACATTCTGGGGCTTATCAAGAAAGTTTGGGAATCCCTATTCTTATGTAGATACTTGGAATTTTTAAATGCAATGTATGATTCAAATTTTTTTTTCAATATCATACTGGCCACACCTCTGCAGATAGATGTAGCCCACTAGCCTCAGGTTGGTGGATTTTGTTGAGCCAAGTGTGAAGACTATAAGGGAAGCAATTTTGTACCACTAAAGCAAGTTTCCCTCAGCTCTTTCCTCGCTCACTGCTTCAGAGACCATAGGCTGGCTGCTTCCTCTTTAAAGAATATGGTCTTAATTTTTCCTAAAGCTTTTATTTGATTCTCCAGATCCACAGGGAGAATTTTTACTTGACTTGATGCTTCAGGTTATGCCCTGCTAATACCTTATGTGATAGCTGTTGTATAAGCTTCATAGAAGCATATAACCTAATGGAAACCTCTTCTTAGAAGCAGGGCTAGAAAAATTTAAATCTAGAGACAAAAGTCGCATCCCTTCAAATCCACAAAAGCCAAACAATGCAGTGATTCTCAAATGTTATGAATGCAAGAGTTATGTGAGAGACTGTGAATCTGTAGGCTTGAAATTTGGCCCAAGGATCTGCCTTTTAAACAAGCATTCCTGTGGTTCTGAGGCCTGCAATTCCCAGATGACATTTTCAGATACCACAATTTAGCCTTAACCTTGGAGCTGCCACTTCGAACACTTGGTCAGCATCTGGAGCCCCAACTGGTGAGAGGAAGAGCCCTCCATGATCAGCTATTATTTATGCTCTAGGACTAATTAATTCTCAATTGGCCAACAGCTGTTCAGCAGGAAGTTCTCATACAATTCAAGGATGAAATGAAGCTCTCCTAGTTGAGCAAACTGGTACAGTGTTATTTCCATGGGGCATCTGGCCAAAGGGGTTTTCATGTCCCATTCTAATTATCGCAGCTGCTGAAAGTCTCTTCCGTGCTAGGAAAATGAGTGAGAGCCAATGGATGTATCATAATCATATCAAGGGTAATAATTAAAACACCAACGGATTCTCTTTATAAAGTGAGTTTTCACCTAGTGGTTGAGGGCACGGGATTCAAATAAGGGAAAGGTGGGTTCAGTATCCGCTCTGCTTCTAGCTAGGAACCGTGATGAATATCTTAACTTCTCCAAGTCTTGGTTCTCTCCTGTGGAAACTGCTAAGTCTTCTGTGAGGATTAAATAACATAAAGCAAGCAAAGCACTTAGAATAGTTACTGGCCCATGGTAGCTGCTGTATATCTATTAGCTGTTACTCAGGTCAGAAATATTTAGGTTCTTGACCCTGAGCAAGGTATGATTCCAGCTGCCAGGTGTATGGACATGAACAAAATAGACATGGTTCCTGCTCTCACAGAGCTACTTTTCTGGTGAGTGCAAGGGAATCAGGATGGTTTCTCCAAAGAAATAAACCTTCCTTTGATTTCCCCAGAGAAATTGTTTCTCTTCTCTGTTTCCACAATATTTTATTTATACCTCTTTTAGGAAACTTATCACAATATACAGCAATTTGGCTGCTTATTTATCATTCTTTTGACTACCTATGAACTCTTACAGGACTTGTCTGTAATTTTAGAACTCTTTAGCCCAGTGAGTGACTAAGAGTTGGGGTGTGTTAAATTTTTATTGGATTTAGATTCACCAATGGTAAAGGATGAAAATAACTCATCAAGCCAATTCTTAAGAGTGGAATATGAATTCTTATGGTTTTTAAAACCTCATTAGCTTGCCTTAAAAAACAAGGAAAGGAGAATAATTTATCTGCCAGCTTCCATCTCCCAGTTGGCAAAGGTTTGTTCCGTGGGACATTGACTACCCATCCCTTCTGGGACCACAGGCAGGTTCTCCTGCCTCATCTGCTTTAAAGAAGCCCCAAGGCAGCAGGCTAGAGGCTCTCGTAGGGTTTGTTCTTGTAAAGTTGTTCAGAGACCACCTAACAGAGGTGGTTAGATTGGAACAAATAGCCAAAAGCCCCAGATTCGGGTAATACATTGACACATTTGGAAGAGAGCCCCTCAGAGGTTTAAATGAGTGGTAAAATACAGGAGAATACTTGATTTGAGATTCTAAATCCCCATAAACATTCTTGGTGTGAAACTTTGCTTTCCAGGAAACAAAAGTGTCACTTTCTTCATATTGTTTGGGAGATAATAGTAGGTGAATTTCTTTCCCAAGCCATCCCAAATGTGTTTAGAGGGACTCTCCTAAAATAATAGAAAATTCCATATTTGCTTTGTTGTACAAGTTGCAAATGAAAGGTTGTCCCCTTCCTCACCAAGCCCCCTTATCATGATGAACACTAAATGAGGTCATTGTGTGTGCACACACATTGCAGTCTGGAAAGCTCCACAAATGTAAAACAATAATACAGATTCCCCATGAAGTAGAATTACCTTATTAGATGAAGACAATGTTAGCCCTTAATCTGAAAATCAATTTCAGCAAGATAAAAGGATACCACACAGCTAAGGTTGATTTCCTGGGGTAACTATTTGCAAGTTGTATGAACTTAAAAGTTTGGGGGAATTTAAGCACTGAAGGCTTTCCTTGGTTAGACTCTGGGGCAGAAATAAGTTTCCACAATATTTTTGAAACTTTGTCACTGTCAATGGTTTCCATAAACATACCCTAATGTATACAAGTAAGGATGAGGGGTATTTTCAATTTGACAAACATTTACTGAACACCAGAATCTATGCTAGGTGCTAATAGCATATAGAGACATAATCCTTGCAATTATCCCTTCAAAGATTTCAAGGAAGTGATGAGTGGCATTTGAAGTAAACTTTGAAGAATGAATGGGATTTTTCTTTGACAGGTGAACTACAGAGAATAAGAGGGAAGGGTGTTTCGGGAGGAAAGACTAGCACAAGCAAACGCAAGAAGGTACAAATTAGCAGGGTTGACTTGGAAGCTTGAACATAAGGAAGCAAAGGCAGGGTAGCAGGCAGAGGTTAACTATCAAGTTAATAAGTGATCTTGCTGGACATTCTACAGGTTCTAGGCTCAAGAGCAACTGAGAATTTCTCCTTCCTCAGCATAGTCTTCTCTATCTCCCTGTGTTCACCAACAAATACAAGCTCTCAACAGTCTTTTGTGCTTTCAGCTTTTAATCAGGTAATGTGGGATCTCAACACACCAGACAGTAGAATGCTGAAAGACATTTCCAGACAATAACAAATTTGCTTAGAGAGTAGGACCATTTTGTATAAGACTTCTGGTTCCAGCTATTTATTTATGAGCTTTGCTGCCAGAAAAAAAATGAATTGCCCCATCAATCATGCCTTCCATGTCTCTGGGAGCCTGGATATATAGGAAGAACACTGGGCCCTGGAAAATCGTTTAGAAGAAAGAACCAGAGGATTCCAATGTCTTCAGACTTTTCTCTGGGTTGCTGAAAGAGGAATTCATGGTCAAGAGTATGAGCAAAAGGGGTAGGTCCTTGGCAATAGGGAATGAAGAGCAGCCACATGAACAATTAGTTTTCCTGGAATCTTTTGTTGATCTTGAGCCAAAGTTCAGGGCAGAATGTCTTCATAATAGCCCAAAGGTGATGAATGATTAAGAGCTTAGGCACAGTTACTTTTGCTCTTAGGAGAATAACAAAATAATAATAACAACACAATTTATTGTCCTCTTAATGATAGTAACATATTTATCATGGCTAGAATTTGTAGAACACTTACTATGGACCAGGCTCTACACTAAGCATGCCACATGCATTACCTCATTCATTCCTTTCAACATCTCTGTAAGGTAGATTCTATTATTATTACCTCATCAATGGATGTGAAAACTGAGTATGGCCTAGACTATAATGATCAGTGACGATTTCTTCTGCATTTCACAGCTCAACCGTAGTTAGGTGAGACCATATAACCAGTTCTGGCCAATGGACTCTGAGCAGAAGTGAAGCATAGTTCGTCAGAATTAAGCCAGTGAAAAGCCCATATGTGCTCCTCCCCCTTTCCCCCTCTTCCCCTGAGCTCAAGTGATTGAGGGTAGGAGTGCCACAGAAGCTACTAGCTATTTGAACCTCCATCACACTGGTCCTATGAGTGACTATGGGGAACAGAGCATTCTCATAGACCTGGGATATATATGTACCAAGAGCAAGAGATATACCTTTGTTGTGTTAAGCCACTGAGATTTCAGTGTTAACTTATTACAGCTGTATAATCTAACCTATCCTGATAATACAGTGAGGCCCTGAGAAATTTAGTAACTTACCCTAAGTAACCAAAATTCCTGTTCCCAGGCAAGTGTTTCCACTACACAAATTCAAATCTGACGGTGGTAAGGGCCATAGTTTCTATTGCATCATTCACCATGTGTGTAGGAATGACTCCAAAAACCTATCCATGAAAGACCCAACCCATATGGGATATCTTTCAAAAGCAGCTAATAGATTAGCTCTGACAGGGAAGGCTGGTTAGAGGCAGATGTGAAGACTGAATTCCCAGGCAGACTCTGCATGTGACAAAGCTGAAATGTCACAAAAATCAGAGTACAAGCAGAGGTATTGCCTAATAGCCTCACAATGTGACATGAATTTACCATAGTTGAAGGTCTGGCCCTCAGGCTTACTCAATTTGGTCAGCAAACCTGACAGATTCATTGCTCTGGGTCAAACTTGGAGTATCCAACCCACAAAGCACTTAAGCCAGAAACCTAATATGTCAATTTATAATAAGAATTAGGACTATCATATGATCCACAATGATTTTGTCTTAGTTAGTGCATATTCACAATTGACAGAACTGATCACTCATTCATCCTTGAAACATTTTTGACCTGGCTTCTGGAATATCTCACGCTCACTCTCTTGGCTGTTTGTTGGTTTTTCCTACCTCACTAGAAGCTCATTCTCAGGTTCCTTTGTTGATTCCTCTTCACCTCCCTATCCTTATCATTGAAATGCCCCAATGCTCAGCTCTTTGAACTTTTCTTTCTGCACATTCCTCTGGTAATTTCTTCCAGTCTTCTGGCTTTAAATTGCATCCACATGCTAATGACTCTCAACTTCGTATATCCAACTCTGACTTTAAGCTTTAACTCTTGGATGCCTCTTTAATATCTCCGCTGGGATATCTATTAGACCTCTCAAAATGAACAAGTCTAGAGCTGATCTCCTGATCTTCATCTACAAATGAGCTCCTCCTGCAACTTCATCATCATAGTTTATAGAATGCCATCATTAACCCACAACTTTGCTATTACGTCTTCAAATATAGCCAGAATTCAACTACTTTTTCCCCAACTGTATTGCTATACTATCCAAGTCCAAGTCACCATCATCTCTTCCCCTGGATCACTACAATAACTTCTCAAATAGTTTCCCTTTCACCTTGGTCCACTCCCTCCCTCAAACTCTTCCCAACACAGAAGTCAGAGTGATAATATTGAAACCTTTCTCAGGTCACATCACTCCTTTGTTTCAAAACCTTCCAATGGCTTCCCATTTCACTCAGAGTAAACACGACTCATTGTAATGGCCTATAAGTTCCCCTGCACATTCACTTTTCCCCGTTACCTCTCTGATCACATTTCCTACTTCCTTTCCCCTTGCTCATTCCACTCTAGTCACTCTGGCCATCTTGTTATGGAACAAGCTAGTCTCATCACACCTTGGGAATATATTTTTTTCTAAAGAGTATTTATTTATTTTGGATGGAGAGAGCACAAGCATGAACAGGGGAGGTGAGAGGGAGAAGCAGACTCCCCACTGAGCAGGGAGCCCAATTTGGGGCTCCACCCCAGGACCCTGGGATCATGACCTGAGCCAAAGGCAGATGCTTAACTGAGCCACCCAGGTTCTCCACACCTCAAGAATATTATACTGCATACCTCCTTTGCCTGGAATGGTCTCCCCTCATATGTCTCTCACTCCCTCACTTTCTTCAAGTCTTTGCTAAATTGTGACCTCCTCAAAGAGGCCTTGCCTGATATCACCCTACCAAAACTTGAAACATATCCAGCACTTCTGATGTCCCTTCTGTTTTATTTTTTTCCATACCATGTAGCCACAATTAAAGTACTATGTAGTGTGTGTGTGTCCACTTCAATAAATGTAAGCTTCATGAGCACTGGAATTGTTTCATTAATTCATCTCTGTACTCTAAGACTGAAACAAATAACTGAAACATAGTAAATACTGGTATTTATCTTGAATGATTAGTCTATAGATCTATACTGCTGAACTATGTTCAGAAAGTTGTGTGGTGAGTACGGATTTGAGCAAAGGACAATATCCCAATACTTTAATGACATCATTTTAAAACAAGAATATACCTGTCATAGGGGCCAGAGTGTTCCAGACTGTGCAGCCATGGATTGTCCACTGCCAACATTAGCATTCCTCACCTCCATGGCTAATGACAAACTGACCTATATTTTTATTTAAACATATTGTTGTCACCAAAAGCTTGTTAGCCAAAGCTTGCTATGGTCTAGGAACTATTCTGCCTCCTCTTATTCTTTTTTAATTTTAATTCAATTAGCCAACATATACTACATCATTAGTTTCAGATGTACGATTCAGTTATTCATCAGTTGCATATGACACCCAGTGCTCATCACATCACATCCCCTCCTTAATGATCACCCAGTTACCCCATCCACCCACCTACCTCCCCTCCAGCAACCTTCAGTTTGTTTCCTAGAGTTAAGAGTCTCTCATGGTTTGTCTCCCTCTGATTCTTCCCTTTGAGTTTTCCCTCCCTTCCTCTATGATCCTTTGTGCTGTTTCTTATATTCCACATGAGTGAATCCATATGATAACTGTCCTTCTCTGATTGACTTATTTTGCTCGGCATAATACCTTCCAGTTCCACCCATGTTGATGTAAATGGTAAGATTTCGTCCTTTTTGATGGCTGAGTAATATTCCATTGTGTATTTATACCACACCTTCTTTATTCATTCATCTGTCATGGACATCTGGGCTCTTTCCACAGTTTGTATTGTGGATACTGCTGCTATAAACATTAGGGTGCAGGTGCCCCCTTGGATCCCACATTTGTAGCAAGTGACAGAACTGCAAGGAGACCCTTCTCCTTCCCCTGGGAGGAGCATTGTGGGTGCATGCATGATTGGGTGACCAGCCCAGAAAGCTGCAGAACGAGCAAGACTTTCTTCCTTCCCCTGGGAGGAACGATGTGGATGTGCAAAATGTAGAGACTCCAGATGGGGTTGTGTGCCCCAGATAAAAACACTTGGTCACAGGCTTGGTGAACATAGAGCGAGGCAGAAACCAAGGAGACACAAGTGACTGACTGCTTTTCCCCGGGGTGCACTGAAGAGTAGGGGGCAGGATCTTTCAGCTCCAGAGCTGGAGATTGGGAGGCCACAATTTTCATTCTCATACTCTAAAGCAGTGCAGAAAGCCTTCAGGGAACAAAAGCCACATAGAGCAACCTTACACTGATCCCAGCTCCCTGGCCAGGGCAGTGCAACTCCACCTTGGCAAAGACACCTGAGAATCAATGAAACAGGCCCCTCCCCCAGAAGACCAGCAGGAACATCTAGCTAATACCAAGTTTACCAATTACACAGAATGAAAAACTCCAACTCTAAGGGAAAATAGTATATAGAATTCGAGGTACTTTCTCATGATTCCTTAGTCTTTGAGTTTAAAATTTCCTTTTTCTTTTTTTCCAACTAGTTTCTTATTTTATCAACTCTTTTAAGATTTAACTTCCATTTTTACATTTACATTATATATATATATAATTCATTTTTTGCTTCCTTTCATTGTACTCAATTTTACTTTTGTATATATATGTTTTTCTTCTTTACAATTTTGGGAGATAGTGTCTTCTAACAAACAGACCAAAATACAACCAGGACCTGGTGTATCACCCTGTTCTGTCCACCTGTTTGATTATATTCTTTTTTTTTTCCTTCTTACTTGGTTTCTGATCTCTTCTGATTTATCTAGTGTACATTTCACTGGTGTCTTGGTTGATATCTTTGTATTTTGTTCTCTCATTCATGACAAGAATGACAAGATGGAAAAATTCCAAGAACAAGACACAGTACTAACTACCAGACACTTAATAAATAGGTATATTAGTAAAATGTCAGAGCTAGAATTCAGAATAATGATTATAAAGATACTAGCTGGGCTTAAAAAAAACATAGAAGACACTAGAGAATCCCTTTCTGGAGAAATAAAAACTAAAATCTAATCAAATCAAAATCAAAAAGGCTATTGATGAAATGCAATAAAAAATGGAGGCTCTTACTGCAAGGATAAATGGGACAGAAGAGAGAATCAGTAATATAGAAGATGAAATTATGGAGAATAAATAAACTGAGGAAAAGAGAGATAAAAAAACTACTAGATCTTGAGGGGAGGATTCGAGAGATCAGTGATACCACAAAGCAAAACAGTATTAGAATAATTGGGGGGTCCCAGAGGAAGAGGAAAGAGGGAGGCAGGAGATATATTTGAGAAAATTATAGCTGAGAATTTCCATAATCTGGGGAAGGAAACAGGCATTCAAGTCCAGGAGGCACACAGAATCCCCCTCAAAAATCAATAAAAACAGATCAACACCCAGACATATAATAGTGAAGCCTGCAAATTTCAGAGACAAAGAAAATCCTGAAAGCAGCTTGGGACAAGAGATCCTTAACCTACAGAGGGAGAAACATAAGGCTGGCAGCAAACCTATCCACAGATACCTGGCAGGCCAGAAAGGACTGGCATGATATATTCAGGGTGCTAAATGAGAAAAATATGCAGCCATGAATACTCTATCCAGCAAGTCTGTCATTCAGAATAGGAGGAGAGATAAAGAGCTTCCAAGACAAATAGAAACAAAAAAAATTGTGATCACCAAAGCAGCCCTACAAGAAATATTAAAGGGGATCCTGTAAGCAAAGTGAAAGTCCAAAAGTAACATAGACCAGAAAGGAATGGAGACAATAGACAGAAACAGTGGCTTTACAGGTAATACAATGGCACTAAATTCATATCTTTCAATAGTTACTCTGAATATAAATGGGCTAAGTGCTCCAATCAAAAGACGCAGGATACTGTATTGGAAAAAAGCAAGACCCATCCATATGCTGTCTACAAGAGACTCATTTTAGACCCAAAGACACCTCCAGATTGAAAGTGGGGGGGGTGGAGAACCATTTATCATGCTAATGGACCCTGAACACTACATCAAAAACTAATGACGTACTATATGTTGGCTAACTGAACATAATAAAAAATAAATTTAAAAATTTTTTAAAATCTGGTTGTCGCATGTGAAAAAAGAAAGCTGGGGTAGCAATCCTTATATCAGACAAATTAGATTTTAAACCAAAGACTGTAATAAGAGATGCAAAGGGACACTATATCACACTTAAAGGGTCTACCCAACAAGATCTAACAATTATAAATATTTATGCTAACTTGGGAACAGCCAATTATATAAACCAATTGGTAACAAAATTAAAGGAATACATTGATGATAATATAATAATAGTAGGGGACTTTAACACGCCACTCACAGCAATGGACAAAACATCTAAGCAGATCAACAAGGAAACAAGGGCTTGAATGACACACTGGATCAGATGGACTTCACAGATAGATACAGAGCATTCCATCCTAAAGCAACAGAATACACATTCTTCTCAAATGCACATGGAACATTCTCCAGAACAGATCACATAATGGGTCACAAATCAGGTCTCAACCGGTACCAGAAATTGGGATTACTCCCTGCATATTTTCAGACTACAATGCTTTGAAACTGGAATTCAGTCCCAAGAGATTTGGAAGGAACTCAAATACTTGGAGGTTAAAGAACATCCTAATAAAGAAGGAATGGGTCAATCAGGAAATTAAAGAAGAATTTTTAAAAAACATGGAAACAAATGAAAATGAAGTCAGAACTGTTCAAAACCTTTGGGATGCAGCAAAGGTGGTCCTAAGAGGGAAGTACATAGCAATAGAAGTCTTTCTCAAGAAACTAGAAAAGTCTCAACTACACAAGCTAAACTTACACCTAAAGGAGCTGGAGAAAGAACAGCAAATAAAGCCTAAGCCCAGCAGAAGGGAATTAATAAAGATCAGAGCAGAAATCAATAGAATAGAAACCAAAAGAACAGATCAACGAAACTAGGAACTGCCTCTTCTATAGAGTCACATTGTATCTTTTTTTTTGTGCTGATTGCATAATTTAACTCTCAAAGAACAACTCCATTTGAAATTCTCAGTTTTGAAGTTTTTGAGGACCTATCCCTTTGTGAAGCAGGGGCGAGTTCATGATTGAGTCTTTCAGCTAGGCTTCATTAAAGTAAGTCGATGTAAGTTCTTATCACACCATCTGACAGAGCTGGTAATGGGAAACAGGTAAACTGGCACCCTTGTGTAGCATCATGTTATCTTTGGAATCAAATTGGTATTTGTACAAATTTCAACCAGCAGAGCATCCTACAGTCTGATTCTCTGTTCCTATCCCTCTATGCTTTCCCGAGATGGAGGATTATATATAAATACTGTGTGTGTGTGTGTGTGTGTGTGTGTGTGTGTGTGTGTGTGTGTGTGTGT